>NC_054384.1:3931875-4291250 GCF_017654675.1 Xenopus laevis
TCAGAGCTCACCAAGAATAATTGTGCTATTCATAAATGTAGTATTGTAAGGTTTCTCTTTTCTATATCCTCTTTGTGATAGAGATACAAAGGGCCAACGGTACATTATATGTATCACTAAAACCCAAAATAATTATCATAGAAGGTACCTTAAGTCTTAATAATGTGTATGTTGTTTGGCCTTGGATAATGGCCTGGGGGAGAAAGATTGTCTACTTTGGACTGTTTTGTGCTGATAGCATAGAACCCAGGATAGAAGCCAACCATTATTTTCAGAGAGACAGATGAAGAGTTCTACAGGTGGTCACCAATGCCATTTTGGGCCCCTAGATGTTCTGTTATGACATATAGTCCCCTCAGTTGAACAAAAGGACAAGGCTGAATGATTTCCAAAGGCAACCATTAAAAGTGTTGTTTTTGCTGTTTTACTTGTAGCTGGCTGAAAACAGCTAAACTGTGATTGGTTGATATGAGTTGTGCCCGGGTTCAAATTTGCCAAATATTGAAAAATAAGCCCCAGTGTACAAAATGTGCAGTTTGTGTGACAGTACTAGAACCCATTTTGAATGTCAGTCCATTCATGGTTGATCTGATTTGCCTGACACCTTGTGCCAGTACTTTAGTACTCTGCGACAGAGCGTGCTTATGTTTCCCAGTTACAACTGGAAAAGTGCAAAGTTTTGGACCAATTTTAGGGGCCAATTCAACAGGAATTAAGTCCACGTCAGGCATTTGAATCCGTAGAGGTGTGTGGCTCCAACATAACTCCAGACTGGGTGAGATGACTCCATACTTCATGGGTGTGGGTGGTCATCTGTGTTTAAGGTGATTCACTCTTGGCTTTCTCTGTATTGTCAACTTCAGAAAGAACTGGACTGGCTGTTTTCCACATATTATTCTGCCCCTTTTGGAACAGAAGACATATCTCATATTTCCTGATCCAGATAAAGGTCAATATGCTTCTTAAATAATCTTACCAGGACAGTGACAAAAGAAAAGTTCTTTTCTCTTAGTCTTTTCTGAAATCCAAGTCAAGCAGTCATAATGAGGTTGCCTCCCATGGTCAAGGTGTATAAAGACCTCTCCATAGTTATTTGTGGCAGGACAAAAGTCACATGCACAAGGTTACCTAAGACAGTAAGAATGTTCCAGAGAAGGTTTCTGTGCTGGGTTCCTATTCTGGGTCTCATCGGTGGAGTGGTCTCTAAGCCGTGAGTGACAGATAACTGCAATTGTATAATGAAAACGTTGTCACAAGAATGTTTAGGCTCCACCAAACCAATAGGAAAATAATCTTGTTGCCAATTTTAAAAGTAATACAGGGTACAGTACTCACACATCCACAATTTACATTATGAGACAGTGACAAGCCTAACTGACATTACTGTTCTGATGGGTGAACAGAGGTTCTTGGATGACATACTGTTTGAGGTCTTGAATGTAAGAAAGTGAGAACCACTAAAAAGCCTGCCAGTCAAGTTCTGACATTTTTGCACAATATTCAATATTTGTATTCTGTCTGTACAGTTCTGACTGGCATCTATGTACTATGTATATCAGCTGGTTTGTCAATTATTCAGATTTGAAAATGTAATCTGATGTTCCAGCAGTTCAGCCAGTGTATGGTGCATCAGCAGATGAGAAACTGTAGCTCATTTCTATTTCTATTGTTTGGGCTATCAGTTCAAATGAATGAAACAGAAGACCCAAGCATGGGCACTTTATGGTATATGTCTGTTTGTCTGCAGCCCAGTCAGTTTGATACTGTATGTCAGTGATCCCCAACCAGTAGCTTGTGAGTAACACGTTGCTCTCCCCTTGGATGTTGCTCCCAGTGGACTCATAGCAAGAGCTTATTTTTGAGTACCTGGCTTGTAGCCATGTTTTGGTTCACAGTCCACATAGGGGCTACCAAATGGCTAATCACAGCCTTATTTGAAATCCCTAGGAACATTTTCCACACTTGCATTGCCCCCCAAATTCTTTTGCATCTAAATGTTGCTCACGAATAAAAAAGGAGTGGGCTCATAAATGGCCATCTTAAAGTGCCACTAACCATAACAGACAGTACTAAATGACTGTATAGTTGTGCAACAGATAACAGATGTCCTCTAGTGATGCTTGGTCTGTCACCCTTAGATCTAGAAAATATTATCTTTGTGGGTTAGTGTGGCATCCAGTGAGATAACTATCGAAAGTAGTTGATTCTGCGCACAGCCAATTTCAAACTTTTCAATGAGTGCTTCAATCCCCCATAGATAGACCATCCAAAATGTCAATAAATAATTGGAAAAGAGGAGAGCACTCAAAACACAGATTAACTGCTTGTGGTTGGTGTTTCGGGCTCTTAGTGCCCTTTCTCAAGTGAGATAACATATGCACTGCTTACTGGGCATCAGCAAAGTCCCTTTAACCGACTACTACGAGAAGCTCTAGAAGTAGCTCTTGGCTCTTACCTGAAAATGCACCAGTGTCATTGCAGCTTATGGTCTTCCTGTATGATCACTAATGGAACACTTGCAAAGGTTCATGGGACATGGAGTATTTTTTGTGTTTGACCTCCAAGAGAAATGTCAACATGACAAACCCAAGGGTTCTCTCAGTATACTCTCATGACAATTCCAGCTAATTTCCCTTTTTTGCAGGCAGCATGCATTTTCTATCCCCTTTGTGCTGAATAAAGGGAAGAACACTACGGCATGCATAAACTTTTTGAATCTTGAGGAACCCTTGCACCTTCATGTTTATATGGAAATTGATGGAACAAACTACACCATGTTTACTGATGAAATTCCAGCCAGAGACACCTTCCGGTGTAAAGAATTCCAGGTTGGTGATATGTCCCACTCCCAGTGGTGGTGAGAGGAAAGGATGAGTGAGATAGCAGGGAGTTTTTAGTGGATTTATCTCCAGTGGATACAGCAAAGCCAGATAACATATATGCAAAGTGTTGAACGTACGGTTTGCTTTCTATTAATTTAGGGAAATTAATCTTTAAGGGGTTTAACCACAGATTTCCCTACCGCTGACCAAACCCTCATCTTTCAGACTTCTGAGAAGGACTCAGTAGGGTTGGCAGCTTCCATGTTTGGCCCTTGTCACCTTCTGCCATGCAGCTAGAAACTTTTGGCCACAACATAAAATATAGCTTTATTCAGATCTACCATTTTGTAACAAAAGGAAGTTAAGGGGACTGTCTACTGAAAACCGAATTCATTATGCAAAAAACTGTTTTGGATGGACATCCCCCTCAAGGTGTTCAACAATATTAAACATAAATGACTAACCCAAGATCTTTTTAAGGTGCCTGATGTGGAGATTCATAATTATTTTAAACATCCTGTTATTACAATGGAGGCTACAGGCCAGGAGCTTGTCATTGTGGAACAACGGACTGTGGTCTTCAACATTTACAGTAACCTTTACTTCGTACAACTGGATAGACCCATACACCAGCCTGGGCAGAAAGGTATGTGGTCTTTTATTAATGATTAGGGATGCACCGAATCCACTATTTTGAACCCTCGAATCCTTCACGAAGGATTCTGCCGAATACAGAGACGAATCTGAATCCTAATTTGAATATGCAAATTAGGGGGGAAGGGGAAAAAATGTGACTTCCTTTTTTTGTGACAAAAAATAACGCAATTTTCCTCAACGCCTCTAGTTTGAATATCCAAATTAGGATATGGATTTGGTTCGGCCGGACAGAAGGATTCGGATGAATCCGAATCCTGCTGAAAAAGGCTGAATCCTGGCCAAATCCTGAACCGAATCCTGCATTCGGTGCATCCCTATTAATGATGGCTACATTTATTTAGTAAAAACAACATGGAACCTGGTGCAAACTATGTTTTCTACTGTTGTCCCTCCATTGTGATGGAACATTTTATTTCTCAATGTAGATGCCCACAGAACTATATTAGACAGCTCCGGGCAGTACTGCAGCAAACATAAATTAGAATTTTTTGTTACATGATAATTGTCCCTACTCTGGGTCTTTGTGAATTTTTTACACTTATCTGAAATCTAGATACTGATGGTGTTTCTTCAATAATACATCACTTTCCATAATAGATGCATGTGGTCAGGTATATGTAGACATGTTGTGATGCTATCAGCCCCCAGGATGCATTCTAATTGGTGAAAAATGCCAATGTATTGAACTCAATCTGCATCAACAAATGTTTCTCACTCAAATTGCATTAATTTCAATGGGTGTTTTTCTTGTATCAAATTTTTTGCTTTAAGACAAATTTGTCTTGGCGACCTTTTTGTCATGGCAAAATTTTTGCCGCAGTTTCGCAAAAAAATTTGCAGATGTCGAAGTGCAGCGCATTGTAGATGTTGTTATGTTACAGTTATTGTTATATATAGTTCTGTAATCAGGAATACAGAAGCAAATGATAGACAATGAAGTTTTATATTTATCCTTTGAGGTGAACCAATATGGAACCCATATCTGTAAAGCGTTATGGAATACACTTAATGGAAACCATTTCTACAAGCACAACCTTCATTATCCTCTTCCTAAACTTCTGTGTATCCCTATTGCTCTGAATAATATTCACTCAGGCCTGTTGCCTTTTTCTTTCCAGTTCACTTTCGTGTGATATCGGTCGATTCCCAGTTCCAGCCAGTGAAAGAGAAGGTAATTGTGGATTCTTTGGTTTGGTAGCTTATCAAAAATGTATGTTGTGTAAAGTATGACAATGTATTCTTTTCATTTTCAGTATTCTGAAGTGTGTATAACAGTGAGTATTATTATTATTTTATCTGTTATTTGAGTCGTCCGACTCGTCAGTGGCAGGGTCATGATTGTTGTGATTGTGTCTATACAAATTGTTGTATTTCATCCTATTTAACTTTCAACTGTTCTGACCATAAGGGTGGTGGCAAACCGGGTGGCACAACAACAAATCGCCTCTTCTTCGGCCGACTAATCTCCCCTTAATGCCTTCCGCAGGCTAGAATGTAAATCACTGGCGGGATGGCACCTGGAACGTTTCGTTTGCCGAAGTCGCCTGAAGTTGCCTCACAAGGATATTTTGGGTGATTTCGGAAAGCCAAAGCATTCCGATAGCCACCCTGTCGGCAATTTACATTCTAGCCGGCAGGAAGGCATTTAGGGCAGATAAGTCGTCCGAAGAAGAGACAATTTGTCAATGGGCGACTAATCTCCCTCAGTAACCACGTCTGCCACCAGCCTTAAAGTCTTTATACTATGAATTGGATCTTCTCAAAATATGACCAGAATATGTCAGGTTCAGGCAATATACTAAGTTTTAATTGGCTTTTACTTCTAGACCAACTCAATGTGGCTATTTTTCACTGGAACCCAAAACCAGACTAAGACCACCTACCTGCAAAACATCTCAGTTATGAGGACAGAAGAGAAAGATCTCATGGTCCTGTCTGTCAAATAGGACAATAGACACTACCTGAAAATACATAGTATCATTACTAAGGTCTTCCACACCCTCTATCCCAAGGGAACCCCTATTGTGTAGTTACTTCATGACAAAAGGGGACATTATATAGCATGACCTGCATGAGGAAGACAGAAGACGGGAAGTGGTGATCAAGAACAGCAGGGAGAAGGTTGAGGCTGTCAGTAAAGGTGAAATGAGGTTTACAGAATGAGCAAAGAATTAAACCCCATCAGGAATGCCAAGAACTATGTCCGAACCCCAAACAGAATGTGCCGCAGACCAAAAAAGTAGATTGCTCAGAGGGAGGGAACTTTTTGACTTTTAACTTTCTATACAGAATTTCTCTTTTCCATGTTAGGGTCCATATTTGGGTCATCCGAATGTGTGGTATAACCTGACAGCAGAACATGGAGTGGTGTCCTTGGAATTTACACTGCCAAATGACGTGCCTTTAGGGACGTACCATATCTGGGTTGTGAAGAATTCGTTGCATATTGTGACTGAACAAATAATTGAAGTTAAAAAGTATGGTACGTCTGTGTAACATAATCATGGCTCTCTCTATACAAAGACTGGTTCCTGTAGGCACCAACCATGCATTCTAGGCACTGCCAAATGCCATATTCTCCCCCGGGATCACAAGTAAAATTAAAATGCTTTCCATTGTTCTGCATTGTGCATTCCACAATCTGCTTTTGAAAATTGGATTTATGTTACAGTTTCGCCCAGATTCAGCCTGACTGTGGATGTTCCCAGAGAAATATTTATACAGGACAACAACATATCAATCAGTGTCGGTGCCACGTAAGTGATTCCCTGGCTGCATCTTAGTCTTGTTTGCTTTCCCTGTGTAATCAAACAACTAGACATGCTCACTGTATTGTTATTGTATTGACCACTACCTTTTGGGTTCTCCATTGAAGATACCCACATGGACAGGGGGCACCAGGACAGCTCAGTGGCAGACTTTGCATCAAACACAAGTCTTATGATCCAGAAAGAAATGGCCCCTGTTTCAATATCACAGGACAGGTGAGTTTATTTTACAATATTTCCAAAGTATTATTCTAACATACCCTGTGTTAAAGGAAGAGTAAACCTTGCAAGGTAGAATTATGTTTTACTTGTAAACTCAGTTGATAATGTCCCAGAAACTACTACAGGGTTGCGGGGGCTTAAAAAGCTCCCATAGACTCTATTTTATTCAAATAATCCAAATTTTAAAAAAGTATTCACTTTTTTCTCTGTAATGATAAAACAGTCGCTTGTACTTGATCCCAACTAAGATATAATTAATCCTTATTGGAAGCAAAACCAGCCTTTTGGGTTTATTTAATGTTTACATGATTTTCTAGTAGACTTAAGGTATAAAGATCCAAATTACGGAAAGAGCCCGAGCATTTGGGATAACAGGTCCCATACATGTATAATTTTTCCCAAGATGTTATTGTAACTCAGTGCTGTCCAACTATTGTGGTACCGAGGGCCGACATTTTTCTGGCCTACATGGTGGAGGGCCGATAATGGAAGTCAATGTTGACCATTCCCCCTTTTAAACCACACCCACTGTAAACCACACCCATGTTACCACAAGAACTTTTAAGATCATATCCACATTAACTGTGGTAGCACACCAAAAAAAACAAATGGTTGGTGCTCACTGCAGGGATATCACTCACAACTCATATGTGAAAAATGTAAGTCATGTTAAAACATACCCTTAAATCTATATGCCTCCTCCTCCCCTGTGGATAATGCAGCACCACCCAACACCTTAGCAGCATACACAAAAAAAAGCAGAGTAGGGAGCATAGGGCAGGCAGAGTATGGCACACTAAGGGAGTGTAAGACAAGCAGAGTATGGCACACACAAGCAGCGCTGGGCAAGATGAGAATGGCACACACAAGCAGCACTTGTCAAGCAGAGTATGGCACACACAGTGAGCATAGGACAGACAGATTACGGCACACACAGGCAGAGTATGGTACACACAGGGAGCGTATGACACACACACAGGCAGAGTATGACACACACAGGGAGCGTATGACACACACAGGCAGAGTATGACACACACATGGAGCATAGGGAAGACAGAACAGAGCAGGAGACAGGGCAGGACCACTCTAATATGTACTACATACAGTGACACAGTGCTGGTGCCCTTTCAGCAGTTCGTATGAGTGTGAACAGGTGAACAATGTGGGCAGTTTCAGTCTGGGTCTCAGGTGTGAACAGTACAGGGCTTTAGGGTGTGAACAATACAGGGGATTGGTCTGAATTTGAGATTTAAACAATGCAGGGGTCAGTTAATCTCTGTAGTGATACCTTTTAAAGCTTGCACACTGTAAACAGACACAGCAGGCAGACTTTCATGTGGGGGCCACACAAGGGGGGTCGCGGGCCAGCCCTGTTCTAATTTACCTTGTGTTAAAGGCAAAGTAAGCCTTGTGAGGTAGTGTCCTAGAAAGACATAATTATTTTTAAAGCAGGATACGCAGTTTATTGAACTCACCAAGAGAGCAGGTGAAAAGAATTAGGTGAACCAACATGTAGAGGGGATAAAGGGTTCTCATATCTTGGGGCATGGAACCTAATTGTCCTCAGATAACAGTGGGATATCCTAACCCTAGATCTTTGTGGAACTATAACATGATGACTTATAGCTTTATTGCTAAACTAAGGAGCTCTGTTGATAATGTGGGGGTTCTGAATGATCAGAGATTCTGTTAAATCTGTTCTGCAGATGGATTCCAATGGGAAATTCAGCAGACTTATTAACCTGGATGAACTCCAGTTGGATTTCAAAGAACATGAGATGGATCGGAAACTCAATATTACTGTGACAGAGGAGGGCACAGGTACAAGACATGTCCATAGGGGAATCTAAAATCAGTTTGAATAACTTTCCAGATGTCTGCAGTGGTCATTATTATCATTTATATATATATATATAAAGGCTTATTGGTAGGATAGAACGTTCTAGCAATTGTTTAATTGTTTTGCACAAGAGGTGCTGCTGTAATCACTTATTCCAGAGAACAGGGAACTAAATGTCATGTTTGACCTTTACAAATCTTGTTTCTTGTTCCTTTATTGGAGGGGTCCAAGAAACGGAACGTCAACAAACAATGAAAGCTAAAGCTACATTTGACAACGAATTTCTGCAGCCGTTTTTTAAACCAGGAATTCCTTATGTTTTTGCAGTAAGTTGTACTTTTTTTTTTTTTTTTAACTGGTCTTTGAATGTACAAAACCATTTCATTATAATCCACTTGGAGGAAACCAAAAGCGTTTCAACGTAGTTATTCATTGGGTCTGGCATTTGCCAGTGGGGGGGATCGGCCAAACAGAGCTGTTGATAGTAGGGAGAACCTGTACAAACAAACATTTTTAAACTCTGCCAGCATAGGTATTTGCATGTACTAAGCGCAATTCAGCGGGAACAGCCCACAGCCTGTACTGACTGATCCCATAAAACTATGGCAGCATAGGTATTCCCTGTACTAAGCACAATTCAGCAGGAACAGTCCCCTAAGTTTGCTCATAGTCTGTACAGAGAGATCCCATAAAACTATGGCAGCATAGGTATTCCCTGTACTAAGCACAATTCAGCAGGAACAGTCCCTAAGTTTGCTCATAGTCTGTACAGAGAAATCCCATAAAACTATGGCAGCATAGGTATTCCCTGTACTAAGCACAATTCAGCAGGAACAGCCCCTAAGTTTGCTCATAGTCTGTACAGAGAGATCCCATAAAACTATGGCAGCATAGGTATTCCCCTGTACTAAGCACAATTCAGCAGGAACAGCCCCTAAGTTTGCTCATAGTCTGTACAGAGAGATCCCATAAAACTATGGCAGCATAGGTATTCCCTGTACTAAGCACAATTCAGCAGGAACAGTCCCTAAATTTGCTCATAGTCTGTACAGAGAGATCCCATAAAACTATGGCAGCATAGGTATTCCCTGTACTAAGCACAATTCAGCAGGAACAGTCCCTAAGTTTGCTCATAGTCTGTACAGAGAGATCCCATAAAAGTATGGCAGCATAGGTATTCCCTGTACTAAGCACAATTCAGCAGGAACAGTCCCTAAGTTTGCTCATAGTCTGTACAGAGAGATCCCATAAAACTATGGCAGCATAGGTATTCCCTGTACTAAGCACAATTCAGCAGGAACAGTCCCTATGTTTGCTCATAGTCTGTACAGAGAGATCCCATAAAACTATGGCAGCATAGGTATTCCCTGTACTAAGCACAATTCAGCAGGAACAGTCCCTAGGTTTGCTCATAGTCTGTACAGAAAGATCCCATAAAACTATGACAGCATAGGTATTCCATGTACTAAGCACAATTCAGCAGGAACAGTCTCCTAGTTTGCCCATAGACTGTACAGAGAGATCCCATAAAACTATGGCAGCATAGGTATTCCCTGTACTAAGCACAATTCAGCAGGAACAGTCCCTAGGTTTGCTCATAGTCTGTACAGAAAGATCCCATAAAACTATGACAGCATAGGTATTCCATGTACTAAGCACAATTCAGCAGGAACAGTCCCCTAGTTTGCCCATAGACTGTACAGAGAGATCCCATAAAACTATGGCAGCATAGGTATTCCCTGTACTAAGCACAATTCAGCAGGAACAGTCCCTAGGTTTGCTCATAGTCTGTACAGAAAGATCCCATAAAACTATGACAGCATAGGTATTCCATGTACTAAGCACAATTCAGCAGGAACAGTCCCCTAGTTTGCCCATAGACTGTACAGAGAGATCCCATAAAACTATGGCAGCATAGGTATTCCCTGTACTAAGCACAATTCAGCAGGAACAGTCCCTAGGTTTGCTCATAGTCTGTACAGAAAGATCCCATAAAACTATGACAGCATAGGTATTCCATGTACTAAGCACAATTCAGCAGGAACAGTCCCCTAGTTTGCCCATAGACTGTACAGAGAGATCCCATAAAACTATGGCAGCATAGGTATTCCCTGTACTAAGCACAATTCAGCAGGAACAGTCCCCTAAGTTTGCTCATAGTCTGTACAGAGAGATCCCATAAAACTATGGCAGCATAGGTATTCCCTGTACTAAGCACAATTCAGCAGGAACAGTCCCTAGGTTTGCTCATAGTCTGTACAGAAAGATCCCATAAAACTATGACAGCATAGGTATTCCATGTACTAAGCACAATTCAGCAGGAACAGTCCCCTAGTTTGCCCATAGACTGTACAGAGAGATCCCATAAAACTATGGCAGCATAGGTATTCCCTGTACTAAGCACAATTCAGCAGGAACAGTCCCCTAAGTTTGCTCATAGTCTGTACAGAGAGATCCCATAAAACTATGGCAGCATAGGTATTCCCCTGTACTAAGCACAATTCAGCAGGAATAGTCCCTAAGTTTGCTCATAGTCTGTACAGAGAAATCCCATAAAACTATGGCAGCATAGGTATTCCCTGTACTAAGCACAATTCAGCAGGAACAGCCCCTAAGTTTGCTCATAGTCTGTACTAGAGATGTCGCGAACTGTTCGCCGGCGAACTTGTTCGCGCGAACATCGGGTGTTCGCGCTCGCCGGAAGTTCGCGAACGTCGCGCGACGTTCGCCATTTTGGGTTCGCCATTGTTGGCGCTTTTTTTTGCCCTCTCACCCCAGACCAGCAGGTACATGGCAGCCAATCAGGAAGCTCTCCCCTGGACCACTCCCCTTCCCTATAAAAACCGAAGCCCTGCAGCGTTTTTTCACTCTGCCTGTGTGTGCTGAAGAGATAGTGTAGGGAGAGAGCTGCTGCCTGTTAGTGATTTCAGGGACAGTTGAAAGTTTGCTGGCTAGTAATCGTTTTGATACTGCTCTGTTATTGGAGGGACAGAAGTCTGCAGGGGTTTGAGGGACATTTTAGCTTAGGTAGCTTTGCTGGCTAGTAATCTACCTTCTACTGCAGTGCTCTGTATGTAGCTGCAGTGGGCAGCTGTCCTGCTTCTGATCTCATCTGCTGACTGCTGCAATAACAGTAGTCCTTGTAAGGACTGCTTTTATTTATTTTTTTGTTGTTTTACTACTACTACTACTACTACTATAAGAGCCCAGTGCTATTAGTCTAGCAGTGTTGGGGAGTGGGACTGGTGTGCTAATCTGCTGCTCCTAGTAGTTCAGCAGCACCAACTTTAATTTTTTTTTTTAATATTCATTTTTTTTTATTTTACTTTTTTTTATTTTACTACCGCTGTAGTAGTGTATAAGTTGACCTTTTAGGCATTATTTGCCCTGTAGGCATTATTTGCACACTGTTTTCTTCAACCCGCCATCTAGCTGTGTGACCTTGTTCACATTCTGTCTAAATATCCATAATATTACCGTCTCCAGAAAAAACACCGGAGTGACTTTTTTCAAGCAGCCATAATATATTTTACGTAATCCGTATCCACCGCTGTAGTAGTGTATACGTTGACCTTGTAGGCATTATTTGCACACTGTTTTCTTCAACCCGCCATCTAGCTGTGTGACCTTGTTCACATTCTGTCTAAATATCCATAATATTACCGTCTCTAGAAAAACCACTTGAGTTACTTTTTTTCAAGCAGCATTCATATATTTTACGTAATCCGTATCCACCGCTGTAGTAGTGTATACGTTGACCTTGTAGGCATTATTTGCACACTGTTTTCTTCAACCCGCCATCTAGCTGTGTGACCTTGTTCACATTCTGTCTAAATATCCATAATATTACCGTCTCTAGAAAAACACCGGAGTGACTTTTTTTCAAGCAGCATTCATATATTTTACGTAATCCGTATCCACCGCTGTAGTAGTGTATACGTTGACCTTGTAGGCATTATTTGCACACTGTTTTCTTCAACCCGCCATCTAGCTGTGTGACCTTGTTCACATTCTGTCTAAATATCCATAATATTACCGTCTCCAGAAAAAACACCGGAGTGACTTTTTTCAAGCAGCCATAATATATTTTACGTAATCCGTATCCACCGCTGTAGTAGTGTATACGTTGACCTTGTAGGCATTATTTGCACACTGTTTTCTTCAACCCGCCATCTAGCTGTGTGACCTTGTTCACATTCTGTCTAAATATCCATAATATTACCGTCTCCAGAAAAAACACCGGAGTGACTTTTTTCAAGCAGCCATAATATATTTTACGTAATCCGTATCCACCGCTGTAGTAGTGTATACGTTGACCTTGTAGGCATTATTTGCACACTGTTTTCTTCAACCCGCCATCTAGCTGTGTGACCTTGTTCACATTCTGTCTAAATATCCATAATATTACCGTCTCTAGAAAAACACCGGAGTGACTTTTTTTCAAGCAGCATTCATATATTTTACGTAATCCGTATCCACCGCTGTAGTAGTGTATACGTTGACCTTGTAGGCATTATTTGCACACTGTTTTCTTCAACCCGCCATCTAGCTGTGTGAGCTTGTTCACATTTTGTCTAAATATTGATAATATTATCGTCTCTAGAAAAACCACTTGAGTTACTTTTTTTCAAGCAGCATTCATATATTTTACGTAATCCGTATCCACCGCTGTAGTAGTGTATACGTTGACCTTGTAGGCATTATTTGCACACTGTTTTCTTCAACCCGCCATCTAGCTGTGTGTATTATCGTTTCCAGAAAAACCAACTGAGTTTTTGTTGTTGTTGTTGTTTTTTTAAAAATAATGCCAGGCAAAGGCAGGCCGCCACGCAGAGGCCGTGCTAGGGGCCGTGCTGCTATGCAATCCTGTGGCCCTAGCAAATTGCCCAGTTTTAAAAAGCCAATGACCCTGAACTCCCAAAATGCTGAAGAGGTAGTTGACTGGCTTACACAGCACACCCCATCCTCTACCGTTTCTAACTTTACCACAACATCCTCCTCATCCTCCACTGCTATGGCCACCCCACGTAACACTTCCTCCACCACCCGGTGCCCCTTCTTCACTGGGGTCAGAGGAGTTATTTTCCCATGAGTTTCTTGAACTGAGTAATGCGCAACCATTATTGCCAGAAGAAGATGAAGGAGATGAGGACCTTACACCAGATTTAATTCTGGCAGAGAACACGATAGAGATGGACATAATGAGTGATGAGGAGGAGGTCCCCGCTGCTGCTTCCTTCTGTGATGTGTCAGAAGAAATTGATGCATCTGAGGAGAATGATGATGAGGAGATTGATGTTTTGTGGGTGCCTAGTAGAAGAGAGCAAGAGGAGGGTAGTTCAGATGGAGAGACGGAGAGTCAGAGAGGCAGTAGGAGAATAAGACTTAGAAGAAGCAGGGAGGACAGCCCGCAGGGATCAGTAGGGCAACAACATGTATCGGCACCTGTGTTCAGCCGGCCAACGCACCCGCCATTGCCGCCAATACCGCCAACTCCGCCAACTTCTACTGTTACCGCCAGATCGCACACTTCCAAAAAGTCAGCAGTGTGGGATTTTTTTAATGTGTGTGCCTCTGACAAAAGCATTGTAATTTGCAATGAGTGCAGTCAGAAACTGAGCCTTGGTAAGCCCAACAGCCACATAGGTACAACTTCTATGCGAAGGCACATGAGCGGCAAGCACAAAGCACTTTGGGAGCAACACCTCAAAGGCAACAGGCAAACTAAAAGCCACACTCCTTCTGGTCCAGCATCTTACTGCTCTACCTCTGCTCTCCTTGACCCGTCTGAACCACCCTCCACTCCGCCTTCCACCTTGACCACCTGTTCCCATTCCCAGTCATCTGCCACCAGCCAAGTTTCTGTGAAGGCCATGTTTGAGCGTAAGAAGCCAATGTCTGACTGTCACCCCCTTGCCCGGCGTCTGACAGCTGGCTTGTCTGCACTCTTAGCCCGCCAGCTTTTACCATACCAGCTGGTGGACTCTGAGGCCTTCCGCAAATTTGTAGCAATTGGGACACCGCAGTGGAAGGTACCCAGCCGCAATTTTTTTTCTAAAAAGGGAATACCACACCTGTACCAACATGTGCAGAGCCAAGTTACCGCATCTCTGTCACTTAGTGTTGGGCCAAAGGTCCATATGACTACTGACGCATGGTCCTCCAAGCATGGTCAGGGCAGGTATGTCACCTACACTGCCCACTGGGTGAACTTGGTAATGGCTGGGAAGCAGGGAATGGGTAGCTCAACAACAACAGTGGAGTTGGTGTCACCGCCACGGATTGCACGCGGTTCTGCCACCACCTCTACTCCTCCATCGCTCTCTACCTCGTCTTCTTCTTCTTCTTACTCTGCTGCTGGGTCCTCCTTCTCCTCCTCCACACCTGTGCACCCCCAGCTCCCCCTAGGCTATTCGACGTGCCAGGTACGCCGTTGTCACGCTGTCTTGGGGATGACGTGCCTGGAAAGCAAAAACCATACCGGATCTGTACTCCTGTCATCTCTGCAGTCACAGGCCGATCGGTGGCTGACCCCACACCAACTGCAGATCGGAAAAGTGGTGTGTGACAATGGAAGCAATCTGTTGGCAGCGTTGAGACTAGGCAATTTAACACATGTGCCCTGCATGGCACATGTGTTAAATTTAATAGTCCAACGTTTTGTCTCCAAGTACCCAGGATTCCAGGACGTTCTCACCCAGTCCAGAAAGGTGTCGGCCCATTTCAGACGTTCCTACACAGCCATGGCACGCCTTGCTGACATTCAGCAGCGCTACAACATGCCAGTCAGGCGTTTGATTTCTGACAGCCAGACTCGCTGGAATTCAACGCTCCTTATGTTGGAACGTCTGCTGCAACAACAAAGGGCCGTCAACGAGTACCTTTTTGAACTGGGTGGTAGGACTGGATCTGCACAGCTGGGGATTTTTTTCCCCCGTTACTGGGTGCTTATGCGCGATGCCTGCAGGCTCATGCGACCTTTTGAAGAGGTGACAAATATGGTCAGTCGCACCGAAGGCACCATCAGCGACCTAATACCCTTCGCTTTCTTCCTGGAGCGTGCCGTGCGACGAGTGACAGATGAGGCTGTAGACCAGCGTGACGAGGAGCTGGAAGCGCACGATTTCTGGTCGGAATCACCAGAACGAACCCAGGCACCTGCTGCAACGCAGGGAGAGGTGCCAGAAGTGGAGTCAGAGGAGGAAGGTGGCTTTGTGGAGGAGGAGGAGGAGGACCAACAGGAGCAGGCTTCCCAGGGGGCTAGTGGTGACCTTTTGGGGACCCCTGGTCTTGTACGTGGCTGGGGGGAGGAGACCGTGGATGATGCAGTCCTTGATAATGAGGAAGCGGAGATGGATAGCTCTGCATCCAACCTTGTGAGAATGGGGTCTTTCATGCTGTCATGCCTGTTGAAGGACCCCCGTATCAAGAGGCTTAAGGAGAAGGACCTGTACTGGGTCGCAACGCTACTAGACCCTCGGTACAAGCATAAAGTGTCAGAAATGTTACCAACATACCACAAGTCCGAAAAGATGGGGCATTTACAAACCAGCCTGCAAAACATGTTGTACAATGCTTTTAAGGGTGATGTCACTTCAGGAACTCATCAACATTCCAGGGGCAGAGGTGCCAGTAATCCTGCCATGAGCACACCTGCAAGGACAAAGCCCTTTGGCCAGTCTGTAACGTCAGACATGCAAATGTTTTTCTGTCCAAGGCAGCGCCACAACCCTTCTGGATCCACCCTCAAAGAACGCCTCGACCGGCAGGTAGCGGACTACCTGGCATTAACTGCAGATATCGACACTCTGAGGAGCGATGAACCCCTGGACTACTGGGTGCGCAGGCTTGATCTGTGGCCAGAGCTGTCACAATTTGCCATGAACCTCTTGTCTTGCCCAGCCTCAAGTGTGCTCTCAGAAAGGACCTTCAGTGCAGCAGGAGGGATTGTAACTGAGAAGAGAACTCGCCTAGGTCACAAAAGTGTCGATTACCTGACCTTTATTAAAATGAATGAGGGGTGGATCTCGGAGGGTTACTGCACGCCGGAAGACTTGTTCTGACTTCTATGCAGCTGTCCTTCTCTTCAAGCCTCATGACTCCACACACAGCTGTCCTTTAGCGTCCTCCTCCTCCCTCCGCCACCGTTACAAACTAGGGTGCAAACCCTACTGGTTTAATTTTTTCTGGCCTCTGTGCTTCAGTGGCTGCAACCAAAAAAACTGGGCAAACAATGTCTACAAGGTCAACGTATGGCAAAAAATGACTATTTTCAGCATTTATATGGCATATTTTTTCTGGCAACTGTGCTTCAGTGGCTGCGTCCAAAAAAATGCATATTTTCTGCATTTATATGGCATAATTTTTCTGGCCTCTGTGCTTCAGTGGCTGCGACCAAAAAAATGCATATTTTCTGCATTTATATGGCATAATTTTTCTGGCCTCTGTGCTTCAGTGGCTGCAACCAAAAAAATTTATATTTTCTGCATTTATATGGCATAATTTTTCTGTCAACTGTGCTTCAGTGGCTGCGACCAAAAAAATGCATATTTTCTGCATTTATATGGCATAATTTTTCTGGCCTCTGTGCTTCAGTGGCTGCAACCAAAAAAATTTATATTTTCAGCATTTATATGGCATAATTTTTCTGTCAACTGTGCTTCAGTGGCTGCGACCAAAAAAATGCATATTTTCTGCATTTATATGGCATAATTTTTCTGGCCTCTGTGCTTCAGTGGCTGCAACCAAAAAAATTTATATTTTCAGCATTTATATGGCATAATTTTTCTGTCAACTGTGCTTCAGTGGCTGCGACCAAAAAAATGCATATTTTCTGCATTTATATGGCATAATTTTTCTGGCCTCTGTGCTTCAGTGGCTGCAACCAAAAAAATTTATATTTTCAGCATTTATATGGCATAATTTTTCTGGCAACTGTGCTTCAGTGGCTGCGTCCAAAAAAACTGGGCAAACAATGTCTACAAGGTCAACGTATGGCGAAAAATGACTATTTTCAGCATTTATATGGCATATTTTTTCTGGCAACTGTGCTTCAGTGGCTGCGTCCAAAAAAACTGGGCAAACAATGCCTACAAGGTCAACGTATGGCAGTTGTTTAAAGAGAACAGTAGATTACTAGCCAGCAAAGCTACCTAAGCTAAAATGTCCCTCAAATCCCTGCAGACTTCTGTCCCTCCAATACAGAGCAGTATCAAGCAGATTACTAGCCAGCAAGCTTACTATCATCTGTCCCTGAAATCACTAACAGCTCTCCCCCTACACTATCTCTTCCAAGCACACACAGGCAGATTTTTCAGATACATTTTTGCCCTTGATCCCCCTCTGGCATGCCACTGTCCAGGTCGTTGCACCCTTTAAACAACTTTAAAATCATTTTTCTGGCCAGAAATGTCTTTTCTAGATGTTAAAGTTCGCCTTCCCATTGAAGTCTATGGGGTTCGCGAACCGTTCGCGAACCGCTCGCATTTTTGCGCAAGTTCGCGAATATGTTCGCGAACTTTTTTTCCGACGTTCGCTACATCCCTAGTCTGTACAGAGAGATCCCATAAAACTATGGCAGCATAGGTATTCCCCTGTACTAAGCACAATTCAGCAGGAACAGCCCCTAAGTTTGCTCATAGTCTGTACAGAGAGATCCCATAAAACTATGGCAGCATAGGTATTCCCTGTACTAAGCACAATTCAGCAGGAACAGTCCCTAAATTTGCTCATAGTCTGTACAGAGAGATCCCATAAAACTATGGCAGCATAGGTATTCCCTGTACTAAGCACAATTCAGCAGGAACAGTCCCTAAGTTTGCTCATAGTCTGTACAGAGAGATCCCATAAAAGTATGGCAGCATAGGTATTCCCTGTACTAAGCACAATTCAGCAGGAACAGTCCCTAAGTTTGCTCATAGTCTGTACAGAGAGATCCCATAAAACTATGGCAGCATAGGTATTCCCTGTACTAAGCACAATTCAGCAGGAACAGCCCCTAAATTTGCTCATAGTCTGTACAGAGAGATCCAATAAAACTATGGCAGCACAGGTATTCCCTGTACTAAGCACAATTCAGCAGGAACAGTCCCTATGTTTGCTCATAGTCTGTACAGAGAGATCCCATAAAACTATGGCAGCATAGGTATTCCCTGTACTAAGCACAATTCAGCAGGAACAGTCCCTATGTTTGCTCATAGTCTGTACAGAGAGATCCCATAAAACTATGGCAGCATAGGTATTCCCTGTACTAAGCACAATTCAGCAGGAACAGTCCCTAGGTTTGCTCATAGTCTGTACAGAAAGATCCCATAAAACTATGACAGCATAGGTATTCCATGTACTAAGCACAATTCAGCAGGAACAGTCCCCTAGTTTGCCCATAGACTGTACAGAGAGATCCCATAAAACTATGGCAGCATAGGTATTCCCTGTACTAAGCACAATTCAGCAGGAACAGTCCCTAGGTTTGCTCATAGTCTGTACAGAAAGATCCCATAAAACTATGACAGCATAGGTATTCCATGTACTAAGCACAATTCAGCAGGAACAGTCCCCTAGTTTGCCCATAGACTGTACAGAGAGATCCCATAAAACTATGGCAGCATAGGTATTCCCTGTACTAAGCACAATTCAGCAGGAACAGTCCCTAGGTTTGCTCATAGTCTGTACAGAAAGATCCCATAAAACTATGACAGCATAGGTATTCCATGTACTAAGCACAATTCAGCAGGAACAGTCCCCTAGTTTGCCCATAGACTGTACAGAGAGATCCCATAAAACTATGGCAGCATAGGTATTCCCTGTACTAAGCACAATTCAGCAGGAACAGTCCCCTAAGTTTGCTCATAGTCTGTACAGAGAGATCCCATAAAACTATGGCAGCATAGGTATTCCCTGTACTAAGCACAATTCAGCAGGAACAGTCCCTAGGTTTGCTCATAGTCTGTACAGAAAGATCCCATAAAACTATGACAGCATAGGTATTCCATGTACTAAGCACAATTCAGCAGGAACAGTCCCCTAGTTTGCCCATAGACTGTACAGAGAGATCCCATAAAACTATGGCAGCATAGGTATTCCCTGTACTAAGCACAATTCAGCAGGAACAGTCCCCTAAGTTTGCTCATAGTCTGTACAGAGAGATCCCATAAAACTATGACAGCATAGGTATTCCCTGTACTAAGCACAATTCAGCAGGAACAGTCCCCTAAGTTTGCTCATAGTCTGTACAGAGAGATCCCATAAAACTATGACAGCATAGGTATTCCCTGTACTAAGCACAATTCAGCAGGAACAGTCCCCTAGTTTGCCCATAGACTGTACAGAGAGATCCCATAAAACTATGGCAGCATAGGTATTCCCTGTACTAAGCACAATTCAGCAGGAACAGTCCCTAAGTTTGCTCATAGTCTGTACAGAGAGATCCCATAAAACTATGGCAGCATAGGTATTCCCTGTACTAAGCACAATTCAGCAGGAACAGTCCCTAGGTTTGCTCATAGTCTGTACAGAAAGATCCCATAAAACTATGACAGCATAGGTATTCCATGTACTAAGCACAATTCAGCAGGAACAGTCCCCTAGTTTGCCCATAGACTGTACAGAGAGATCCCATAAAACTATGACAGCATAGGTATTCCCTGTACTAAGCACAATTCAGCAGGAACAGTCCCCTAAGTTTGCTCATAGTCTGTACAGAGAGATCCCATAAAACTATGACAGCATAGGTATTCCCTGTACTAAGCACAATTCAGCAGGAACAGTCCCCTAGTTTGCCCATAGACTGTACAGAGAGATCCCATAAAACTATGGCAGCATAGGTATTCCCTGTACTAAGCACAATTCAGCAGGAACAGTCCCCTAAGTTTGCTCATAGTCTGTACAGAGAGATCCCATAAAACTATGACAGCATAGGTATCCCCTGTACTAAGCACAATTCAGCAGGAACAGTCCCCTAAGTTTGCTCATAGTCTGTACAGAGAGATCCCATAAAACTATGGCATCATAGGTATTCCCTGTACTAAGCACAATTCAGCAGGAACAGTCCCCTAAGTTTGCTCATAGTCTTTACAGAGAGATCCCATAAAACTATGACAGCATAGGTATCCCCTGTACTAAGCACAATTCAGCAGGAACAGCCCCCTAATTTTGCTCATAGTCTGTACAGAGAGATCCCATAAAACTATGGCAGCATAGGTATTCCAGTGTACTAAGCACATTTCAGCAGGAACAGCCCCCTAAGTTTGCTTAATAGGCTTTGTAGGCTGTGGCAAAGAACAAAACAGTGGTTTCCAAACTATGAGTTCAGGAGAAGTAGCTGCGGGACCCACCTGTAGGCGAGTTAGGAAGATGTATTGGGACAGTTCTCTCCTGGGTACTCCTGTGAGTCAAGTGGAATATAGGTGTGAAGACATTTGCTGTCCTTGATATTGTTGGACCTACTGCATGGGTAAATGACTGATAGATATAGTTTTTACATCTGCTACCTGTTGTATCATTTTCTAGCTCAAAGTGGGTCTTGAAGCAAAAAGACAAACAGTCTCTGCCATGAAGCTATGCCACATAGGTATCTTTAAAGCAGAATTCTAAAGGAATGCTTTAATACTCTTGAGGGGGAGCAAAAGTCTAGCATTCTGCTTTAGTTTCTGGATTCATGAGATCTGGTCTTAACTAACCCCGTGGGATGAAAGTGCCTCCCAAGAATCTATCAGAAATACATTGGCCCAACAGTGGGACCTCTTATCTGTCACACAGGGCATGGAAATGGGAGCCAAGAGAATATTCAGATCTGCCCCTTCCTCTGCCTAAATATTCTTTATCTCTGTTCCAAGATGACATTGCGAGATTCTGAAGGGAAGCCCATGAGCAATGAAGTGATTGAGCTGCAATACAATGATAATGAGAGTATCCAGAATGTGATCACAGACGCAGAAGGCAAAGCACAGTATGCATTCGACACGTCCAGATATGATAAACCTTCTCTTGTCATCACGGTGAGAGAAATCTGTATATGAAGGTAAAGGTGTAGGGGCTTCAGCTTCAGGCAGAAGTCTAGAAGTTAGGATGGATGAAGAAGACCTATTAAGAGATAAACACATTACAAATAGGGCAAACTGTACCCTCACAGTCAGTCTGTTTTTTTAGTTGCTGGTCTCAGTGACCCCAGATATCTTGAAACACTAGTAATTTAAACAACATGCAAAATAAATAATAAAGCCCGATAGAAAGGTTGCCTAGAGTCTGTCTATAACAGACTCGAAGTTAATGTAAAGGCCAACATTGCCAGTCTCCTTTCTTCCTAGGTAAAGTATAAAGATAAGGAGGAAGATGAGGAGGAACCTGTGAAATATAGTCGGGAGATGTTCTTTAATACACATGATGTCCTCAAAGTGTACCGGTTCTACTCTCGCACCAAAAGCTATGTTCAGGTGGACTCTCTTAAAAAACAGTTGAGCTGTGGGAAAACATACGACATCAATGTGCGTTATGTGCTCAGCCACGAAGGACTGGGAGACGGAGCCAGAAATATCACTTTTTACTACCTGGTGAGTGATGGGAGAACTAGAAAATGCATGAAGGTCAGGAGCTCACCTAGTAAAGTGGGAACTTTACATTTTCTCTATATGTCGCTACATGTAAAAATGTTGCCTCCTTAATGTTATATTCAGATTGGCAGAGGCGATAGGTGCAGGCATAGAACAAAGAGCAACCAGAAAACATACAATCTATGATCGTTGAAGTTAGATCCTTGACTTAAACTACACTAAGTTGTGGTCTCATTCAAACAGCCATAGAGGGTGTTTCTGCTATTGAAGGGTGGCTGCAAATGATAAATATTTGCTACTATGGGACTAATCTCCCCTAAATGCCTTCACATTGTTGCTGGCGGAATGTCATGCACATTGTTTTGTTTTTCTAAAATCGGGTGATTTGGGAAAACCAAAGCCGTCCCACCAGCGATTCAAACTCTTGCTGGTGGGAAGGCATTTAGGAGAGTTTAGTTGCCCGCAGTACCGAAGATTTATCAATTGGCGCCTAATCTACTCATGTGTCACCACCCCAAGGGTCTCATTTTCTTCTAGACCAACCTCTTCTAGCTCACCAGCACAATCCTATATCTCCATCTCCTTATCTCCTATATCTCCATGACTTTTTGTATATCTAATACCCTGCACCCTAGGAAACTGGAGATACATTAAAACTTAAAATTAGGCTACTGCTATGCGTTGTTGGGATAAACAATTCAGCCCTGTAACTATAATACAATGATTACTAGAGATTCAGGTTCGATACCTTCTCTTTGCCACTACAGATGGTTTCACAAGACAAGATTGTGAGATCTGGTGAACACTTGGTGAATATCAGTGAGAGTGAGTATATAAAGTCCATGTATTTTTGATCCATCTCTGACAATTTGATAAGATTCTTTGATAGGTCACATATCAGCTATCTGTAAGTAAAATTGCTGTTAAGAATGTATAGGTCTCCTGTAAGAACTATTGTTTGGGGGTCAGCAAATTCACAACTAAAGACGTTCTACCTGATGTTTGTCCTTGCACAGGGAACTATATTTATCATATACATGTGGTTGTCTTTACTTCTTTTCTGGCAGAGCTGCCCTGCTTTATGGCAATGGCACAAGACAAGAATGGTTCCATTGTAGACTTGAGCTTCAGTGAATATACTCAGGCCGCATGCATGTTTGTGTACATTTAGGACAAAATGCTACTTTGATTCATTGGCAGGTCATATAGTAGAATATCACTTATCTGCTGGTTATGTTTTCATTCAAAACATATAGGTTCCGTAGCAGTGCATGGAAAACAGTCGCACAAATAAGGAAGAATAGTCTCTCATCTTGGAATGACTAACAAGGAATGTGCATAGACTTCCAGCACATGTGCCTTTAAATGTTCCCTCTCTTCTCCTGACAGATCTGCATGGCAACTTCTCCCTCAGTGTTACTATGCCTTCACAATATACATCCGATCCATGTATCGTTGTATACAGCATGCTGCCGTCAGAGGTTATATCCAGCACTATTTGCCTTTCCATTGAGAAGTGCTTCAAACACCAGGTAAGTGAAGAGACAATTACAGGGATCTGAGCTTTGAAGTGTCCTTGTTGCCAATCAACCCCTTATATCATTGTCAACTTGGTTCTTATTTCAAGTCGCTTTGTAGTTTAACATTTTTCTTGGCCCCAAATTGATTACAACCCTATACTTTTATTAGAACCATGGTCTTAAAATTCACCCTTCGTTGGCTGATCCCTGGGGGTAACAATTTTGCTGCTGACCCATTATTATGATGACCCTGTGTCTGTCTAGTTCTTGCTCCATTTCCATACCCTGCCCTGTACCCATTTGCTTCTTCTCTAGTTTTGTTTATTCTTTCACCTAAAGGCTCTACTTTTGCCTGCTTCCTCCCTTGCCTGACTAGCAAGACACTTGAATACCCTCCAGCTTCTTCTGATTCTATACTCTTCTAGTATAGACGATGATGATGGTCTGTGTGACTAAGAAGACTTAAGTCTTTTTTCAAGCCAACTTACATATATAAGAGCTGGTTCTGTTGTCTAGTTGGGAGGAGGAGTTGTTTCTTTCATCCATGTTAAAACATATTCCAAGTAATGCAGTATTTGGCCTATCCCTAGTCTATAAAAGGGAAGTCACTGTGTGCTTGGCCTCATCCTGTGGAACCCACTTGTTTAGGGGGTAGTCAGTGACAGAAGATCCTGGGGTGGAGGTAGGCCTCAGTATGAGAAAACAGTATAAGGCCAGTTTCTGTAATACTTGTACTACTCATAATACTGATACTCTAGAAGTGAGGGGTAAGATCAGGGTAGTTAATAGAGCAGCCAGAGGCTCCAATGAATAAACCATAAGGATTAGTACCCGGTGGTGTCATGTACCAATATACAGACTCAAGTGGTCAGGCTAATGAATAAGAGATTCCTAGATTGAGGCATCACTGTCAGTATAAACTAGAACTGGGAACTGGTTCACCTATAAGTATTACTTCTCTGTGTTATCAATACTATAGATGTGTGAGAATACCATTCAAGGGATAAAAGTTCCATCTAAGAGACATGTGTAAAATGCAGCAAATAAAGTCTTTATCAATTGTTTCAAGAACCATTCTGTGTGTGGGACTCAGTTTGATTATCCCCTTCTCCAACCGGAAAGGGAAGGCCCATCTGAGAGAAAGAGTTGCCTGGAACATGGGTTCTATTAGGAGTTGCTCCTGGCCAGGTCCTATTTGTGTAAGAAGAGGAAGGTACTAGTCACCACAGTGCAGCCCATAGTTATTGAGCTCATGCCAAGGACATAAGTGCTGTCTGTAGCTCGACGAGTGTTGGGTCCTTGGCACTTCATGTTTGAGTTTGTGCACAATAAGTGCTTGTGGAATTATTATTTTCAAAAGCAGAAATGTTGCTCTTTAAACATGAATTTAAAATAAGTAAAATGCATTTCTTTTGCTCAGGAGTCAAATGGGTTCAAAATCTGGGGCCATATACTCTATTGAATTGCTGGGCAGTGATGCCTGTATTAGACACCACCTATAAAAGTACAAACTATAAAGACTTTTGTTCTGAGCCATCATTGTTTTCTTCAAAGGTCTCCCTGAGCTTCTCTGCACCTGAAGGGGCTCCTGGATCTGATGTCAACCTGGTGCTAAAAGCAGATCCCAAATCCCTGTGTGGCCTTCAGATCATTGATTCCAGCATTCTTCTACATGAAAAGAAGGAGCAGCTCACAGGCGAGGGGGTGAGTCATGGAGAGGGTCAGAATTATCAAAAATCAAAAATCTTTGTGATGATTCGGTAGCACTTTACATGTACAGGTATGGGACCTGTTATCCAGAATTCTTGGGTCATGGGTTTTGAAGGTAAGGGATCTTTCTGTAATTTTGATCTCCATACATTAAGTATATAAAAATAATTTACAAATATAACCCAATATGATTCTGTCCCAGTGGCTGCACAGATCCTATCTGATCCCCATTGTAAGCAGCAGTCCTGTCCTGCTTTATGGCAGCTGAGATTCTAGCTATCTGTATAACAGAACATTCTGTCCCAGTGGCTGCACAAGATCCTATCTGATCCCCATTGTAGCAGCAGTCCTGTCCCTGCTTTATGGCAGCTGAGATTCTAAGCTATCTGTATAACAGAACATTCTGTCCCAGTGGCTGCCACAGATCCTATCTGATTCCCATTGTAAGCAGCAGTCCTGTCCTGCTTTATGGCAGCTGAGATTCTAGCTATCTGTTATAACAGAACATTCTGTCCAGTGGCTGCACAGATCCTATCTGGATCCCCATTGTAAGCAGCAGTCCTGTCCTGCTTTATGGCAGCTGAGATTCTAGCTATCTGTATAACAGAACATTCTGTCCCCAGTGGCTGCACAGATCCTATCTGATCCCCATTGTAAGCAGCAGTCCTGTCCTGCTTTATGGCAGCTGAGATTCTAGCTATCTGTATAACAGAACATTCTGTCCCAGTGGCTGCACAGATCCTATCTGATCCCCATTGTAAGCAGCAGTCCTGTCCTGCTTTATGGCAGCTGAGATTCTAGCTATCTGGTATAACAGAACATTCTGTCCCAGTGGCTGCACAGATCCTATCTGATCCCCATTGTAAGCAGCAGTCCTGTCCTGCTTTATGGCAGCTGAGATTCTAGCTATCTGTATAACAGAACATTCTGTCCCAGTGGCTGCACAGATCCTATCTGATCCCCATTGTAAGCAGCAGTCCTGTCCTGCTTTATGGCAGCTGAGATTCTAGTTATCTGTATAACAGAACATTCTGTCCCAGTGGCTGCACAGATCCTGTCCTGCTTTATGGCTGAGATTCCAGCCTGTGAGGCTGTAGGCACATTCTGTAAGTGTACCTCAACAAACTTAAAAGGTCCATATATTTTGCACCAGTGATCATCTTTTCCTGCTGTTTGTAATGTACAGTACATACTTTCCTAAACCCATACTGCCTACACAGTAGCCAAGGGGCCCAGGGAAGTCTCTCCAGCGTGGAGACCCTTTGCAGACCCTACCATACAAAGACACATGCTGCTAATTTCAACCACTGGAATGTGCTTAGAAATTAAAGGGATACTGTCATCGGAAAACATGTTTTTTTCAAAACGCACCAATTAATAGTGCTGCTCCAGTAGACTTCTGCACTGAAATCCATTTCTCAAACGAGCAAACTGATTTTTTTTATTTCAATTTTGAAATCTGACATGGGGCTAGACATTTTGTCAATTTCCCAGCTGCCCCTGGTCATGTGACATGTGCCTGCACTTTAGGAGAGAAATGCTTTCTGGCAGGCTGCTGTTTTTCCTTCTCAATGTAACTGAATGTGTCTCAGTGGGACATGGGTTTTTACTATTGAGTGTTATTCTTAGATCTACCAGGCAGCTGTTATCTTGTGTTAGGGAGCTGCTATCTGGTTACCTTCCCATTGTTCTTTTGTTTGGCTGCTGGGGGGGAAAGGGAGGGGGTGATATCACTCCAACTTGCAGTACAGCAGTAAAGAGTGATTGAAGTTTATCAGAGCACAAGTCACATGACTTGCGGCAGCTGGGAAATTGATAATATGTCTAGCCCCATGTCAGATTTCAAAATGGAATATAAAAAATCTATTTGCTCTTTTGAGAAATGGATTTCAGTGCAGAATTCTGCTGGAGCAGCACTATTAACTGATGCATTTTGAAAAAAATTTTTTTTCCCCTGACAGTATCCCTTTAAATTATCTGTTTCAGTTCTACTTTACAACTTATCTTTTTACTGTTTCAGTTGGACCAAAGATTTCAACACAACAAACAAATGTTTTTGGGACTCATGAGACACATGTCTCTAAAGGATCAACAAATTCCATGCATTAAAGGCACTGGCTTAGTCTATGGTTTTCCTAAGGAGGAAGGAACATCGTATTTAGAGTTCCAAGTAAGTATTTAGTAAATATTCATATATTTATTCTGTGGGTCTGCCAGTCCTGGTGCTGTTTGTACAAGGATAGAGAGGTGGCTGAAGGATCATGTATAGAGAGGAGAACTGTGCCACTAGGTTCTGGATACTTTTATTTCATTGGATTATGACTTGGGAGGAGGACATTAAAAGCAATAAATGTGTGCGTGCAGATGGCACTTTACTATGAACAACAATTGAATCCACCAGAATAAATCAGCTTTGAGAGGCATTTGAGTTAACTTCTTATCTGCACATCTAAGTGGCAAATGAGGATGATGCTGCACATCTGGAAATGAAAAATATGCAGGATACATATACCCTTAACGGCATTAAAAGTGAAGAATGCATGAAAGGAGAACCAGTTACCGCAGCAACAGTTGCCAGCAAATTATTGCAAATTAGTAATATTTAGCCATTTAACAGGTGGATCAGACCTTGATTGGCTCAGATCTTTCATCGTAATCATTTATTTAAAAAGCACCAAAAATGGCATTAGAGGGCCCTGCTCACAAGAGCTTACATTATAAAGAATACATTGATTCCTGATAATTCGAGGTGCATTGAATATGGAACCCTAAACAGTTGGGTCTTTAGAGAGAGTTTAAAGGTTTGGAATGAAGGGGAAAAACTGTTTGAGGCAGAGTGTTCCAGAGGCAGAAGAAGAGTTGGAAGGGCTGAAGCAGAGGGACAATGTTGTGTAGATAAAAGTGACAGGTTTGGACATGAATTGTAAATGACAGATGGGAGTCTAAGTGAATTCCAAGGCAGGGTCAGACCCGATTTGTGGGAAGGACACAAAGGCTCAGACTAGAGCAGCATCACTTTAGGGGAGGCATACTCTCAGAGCACTGGAGAAGATCAGGAGATTCCATAGCTCTTTAGATCTTCTTCTTACAAAATCACCATCTCTTTGGACCTGACAAAAGAAAACTTGTGTATGCGTGAGCAAACTTGTGGGGGAGGGGGACCAGTGGTGGAGAGGGACTTACCATTTCTGGCCTAGGAGAGCACAATTTAAAAAGCCAGGCCTGGGCAGCAACCCACGTTGTTGATTGAGGGAGATGGTAGAAAGGAGAGCTGTAACTTGGGAAAGAACAGAAAGAGAGTTCATAAAAATAAATTTGGGTATCATCTTCATGAAGGTGTTACTGAACTCCAAAAGACTGAATACATTTTCCTAGAGAAGTAGAGTGAGTATAGAGTGAGAGGACAGAGCCTTGAGAAGCTCCAACAAAAGGAGGCAATGAGGTGGAAATGTAGGTGAAGTTAGAGAAACACGTTCAGAAAGATGAGATGTGTGTTGTGGAAGATGGCAGATCACTGGTTTCTCTGGGAAGTACAAACTTTGTTGTGTTTGGTGGAAGCCGATTGCAGAGGATAAAGGCAAGGTTTTTAGGATTAGAGTAATTATTACTTGTTTGTTAGAAGAAAGAAAAGTGCCGGCAGAAAGTGATAGGTTACGTAGTGTGGAAACCTGACAAAAAGCCTACCAAAAATGTTCATTCATCGCTATTAAATTGAGGGGCAGAACCCAGTATATAAGGAATTGGATGAAAGAGGTGAGAAAGTCAAGAGAGCAGATCGAGATTCTTCTACTTTCCTCCACTGTTGCAGGGGAAGAAGAGAAATAAATGTGACTGTACTGCAACTTTACTGTTTATGCAGTCTATCTTGTCTTTAAAGAAATGAACAAAGTCGTGAGTAGTTACAGAGGTGGCTGGAGGAGGTGGTGAGAGAGGCACAGTAGGGAGTGAGATGTTTCATACAAGCATGGTGATCAAGAGGATAGAGAGGAGATTTAAGAAGAGTAGTATAGTAGTGTCGATATTGAGAAACTTGATTGTAGCAAGAATGCATGCCCTTGAAATGGAGGCAATCAGGATTCGTTTTTTCTCCACTAGCGAGCAGCTGATCTAGAACTTCTTTGAGCCTGAGCTAGTGTGCCAAGGTTGGGTTTTAAAGGACAACCAAACCCTGAAAATGAATATGGCTAGAAATATATTTCATATATTGAGTTTATTGAACAAGCCTACAGGTTCAGCATCTCTAAAGTAGTAATGATCCAGGCCTTCAAAATTGTTTTTTTTAGGAGTGTCTGCAAACTCTCTTTCTTCTTGTCACAATAGAATGGATGCCCTTTCATAAATATGCCTCTGAAAAAAAGGGAAAAGAGAATAGAAAGCCGGGGGAATTTCTCAATGATGAACTGTGTTCCACTCTGTTGTTACTCTTTGATGCCCTGCTCTCATGTACTTACTGTGCACTTTATAAACTACATTTATATTCTGTTCTAATTTCTTCTAGGCTGCTGGTTTAATTTTTGCTACAAACACATCCCTGCCCCGGATATGTAGAGAAACAAAAGGATTCAGAAATGCGCGTGAAAAAGGAAGATTTGAGAAATTTCTTTACAACATTGACGGTAACATGCTACTTTATGTATTGTCAATGTTTCTATGGATGTCATTAGTGGTTCAGGAGCCTGGGGCCATACGGCTTGTGTAGAACTTCTCCTCCAAGATTCTCCCAACAACTTTTGGCTGTTATTGTATTCTAATGCCATTTGAAAAGGTAGACTGGGCAACCAGGCTCAGTAGTGGCTATGCAGGTTGTTATTCATCCAGGTCATGGTATATCTAGTAGAAGTAAATCTAGAGCAATTGGACTAGCTGAATAATCATTGAAGACCTTTCACAACTCATCTGAGCAGCTTCTTCATTTCAAGTTGACAATCAACTACAGTATCTGATAAACTCTTTTCACCCTGGTTGCCTGTGCACTCCCTAGGATGGATATTTCTAGCCAGTGTTTAACATGTTGGGTCTCCAACTGCCTCCAAGTGGCATCAGTGATGATGTTGGCAGGGAGCATTTGCTTTACTCCACAACATGTTGGGTCTCCAACTGCCTCCAAGTGGCATCAGTGATGATGTTGGCAGGGAGCATTTGCTTTACTCCACAACATGTTGGGTCTCCAACTGCCTCCAAGTGGCATCAGTGATGATGTTGGCAGGGAGCATTTGCTTTACTCCACAACAGTTGATGATTTGGTTTCAAGCCAGTTTCCTTCTCGGCACTCAGCGTGGACTGCGCACTTTAGTTCATGAGCCTTTGCCACTGGTTAATAGTTGTTAACATTAAATCAGGATTGCAGCGTTATGACTGATCTGTATTTATTATTTTCCATTTGCAGAGCAATTTCCAAAAGTGACAAGTCTGAGATATGCTTTCCCTGATATCTGGTATTTTGATATGGTAACGGTTGGGTAAGTGTCTCTTAATACTGGTTGCTACTATACACAGTAACATAATTTGGATTTAGGATATATATACATATGTGCACATATATACAGTACATATACCTATCTATACACTCATATATATGTGTATATTGTAAGGAGTTGGGTAGCTGGGATCAGTTTTCCTGGGGTAACACAGCCCACGACACAAGTACAACTCATGAGAGTGTAGTCTTTTTTTGGCAATTTATTGTCTCTTGCAGCAAAATAAACAAAACAAACAATTAAAAATAAAATCATTGCCACATAATGGGCTTCTAACTAATACAAGTCAGGTTTCCTAACTAACCAGGAGAAGGCCTACCACCTGTCTCCCCAAAACAGAGAACATACAGGAATATGCAAAAACCCAAACCTTTTTGGTGATTTCAATCCCTCTCACACAAGCAGCTTTCCTGTGTCTTTTCCCCAGCCAGGAACTCTGCACTCTGGCTTGAGCTGCCTTTTTAATTAACCACCTGAGATACCTAAGGACAACTCACAACACTCGGGCTGGACTAGCAGTCCCGGAACCACTCTGTTAGGAACCTGGGACATAAATAAGCTCCGTCCTGGACTTTCCCAGGTATCCTAGTAGTGACCTCACCATATATATATATATACAGTATATATATATATATATATATATATATATATATATATATATATATATATATATATACCAATATGCCCTCTAATGTATTTGTAAAGAGTAATCCTGCCCCCTCTTCAGTGATTTTGCTCTCTCCAACTCATTAATATCCTTCTTAAGGACTGGAGCCCAAAACTGCACTGCATACCCAAGGTGAGGCCTTACCAGGGACCTATAAAGAGGCAAAATGAAGTTTTAATCCTACGAGTTAAAGCCCTTATTTATGCAAGACAGCACTTTATTTGCTTTAGTAACCACTGAAGGACTCTGTCTAGCGTTATACAGCTTGTTATCCACAAAAATCTTCAAACCCTTCTCAAGGATTCCCCCAACTCACTGTCATTTAGTTTATAAATCTAATTTATGTTATTTATAACGATTTGCACTTATCTACCGTTTTGCACAATTTATTATCAGCAGCAGCAATAGAGAGACTTCTTACAATGCCCACCTTCAGGTCATTAATAAACAACACTGGTCCAATTTGAAAATGTTCTATTTACTGCCATTCTGTGTAATCTATCCTTCAGCCAGTTCCCTATACAAATACAAATATTATGTTCAGGCCAACACCTATTCTTTGGAGCTGTATCAAATGCTTCAGCAAAGTCTAAGTAGATCACATCCACTGCCATCCCAGCTTTTAGGTCCCTGCTCGCCTCCTCTAAAAGAAAATATAATCAGTCTGGCACAATCTGTTATGCATATAACCATCCTGTTACAAACTCATACTGTTGTCCCAACTCATAATAGCTGTCCTGGCCTTAAAAGAATGTTTTTCTTATAAATTTCAACATCATTCACCTTTATGTATATCTGCTCTGATTGTGTGTTCTCATCCTTCTTGCCAGTGAGAGCGGCTCAGCATCTGTAACACTGCGAGTCCCAAACGCGGGAGCCCAGTGGCAAGCGTCCATGTTCTGTCTTTCAGAAGAGAGTGGATTTGGGGCGACCATTTATCCATCCAACTTCACCTCCACCTTGTACTGAGCTGCACATAATGATTGCAGAATGACTTTATTGAAAAGCCAGGCTTCTGATTTTTTTGCTGAATTGTAGTATTAGCAATTAATATTGGAGGAGGGGGGTGATGTAACTTTGGTTGATTTTCATGTTTTGGTAACATGTAGTAAGGAATGCTAGAGGCTAGTATAACCTTAAACAAATCTGCAAGCTGTAATACACTTAAAACACAAATACGCAACCAATCATTTACCCATGTTCTCCTGTAATTCTGTCATTATATCTCTGAGAATTGTTTCCCAGTTTCTAAGTTTTGCTTGCGGTGTTATTCTTTGAATATCTTTTGATGTCACTACTTGTTTTTGGTGTGAAATTGATCACTTCAAACCTGCTTCACCCACCATTGCATATTTCCTGGGGTCCCTGGGCTCAGCTATTGTTGTAGGCAAGTATCCAAATAAATCTAAGTATTACCTTATCTATTGCTGTATTGTGTAGTCACTTGTACACATAGCGGGGACAATGCAACAATGCATCAAGTTGACTGACTGTGACATTCTGCTGTGTAGAGACAGATATACACAATTTGCACCCCTAGGCCACATGACAAGTGGCCATTTTATTAACTGTATCGCTGGGCACAGGGGCCAGAAATCAACAAAAGATGGGCCTGTGAGAAAGGAATGAAGGTTTGGGTGGGAATTTTAAAGGTGGGAATATCAACAGTTGGAGAGAGAAGAGAATTGTAAAACTGTTCTAATGTTTCTCAGCTCAGTCAGAGATCAGAAGTCCTTTTCCCATGTCTTTCCTGAACAGACCATCATCAGAACAGCTTTAAGTTTTCCTTCTAAAAGTATCTCTCTGACCGCACAGTTACAGGAGCCAACCAGCAAGTGCGGCTGTTGTTACAAAATTCATGATATTAACAGCAACTGTATTAAACTAAAAGAAATAAATAATCAATGCACATTGCAAAAGTGCATAGAAAAGCCCCATAAGCAACTTTACATTCATATTATTTGAAAATATCCTGTTTTATCTTAAAGGTCAGTGCTGAGGGCCCCAGGGCAAATGCCATTTCTACTTTACCCTAAAAATATCCTTGTTTGTACATCTAGATGACAGTGATAATGCAGCCCCCCTCCCCATACTACACAGTTATTATGCAGGAAGGGGAACGGGACACTTATGGGGTGCCATAAACAGACACGGTCCTTATTCTGAAATGTCCAAGCCAAGGTTATCCAAGATCCTGTGACTGGTCAACCTCAGTACAGAATCCTTTGTACTTGCAAAGTTTATATGTCTGATTCCTCATAGCTACATGTGAGAGGTTATTTAGCACTGTCACAAAAATAATAACTGACAAAGTTCCTTGGGGAAGAATCCTATAACCCAATAGCCTGGACCAAATGTCTACAAGGGCGCAACCACTTTAAGAAATACACTATGTCTGATTCTTGCTTCCAAAATTAATCTGTTCTCTCAGACAAAATGTCACTAGAGGCAGCCTTCCCCCTCGCCTGCTAAAAAGTGCTAAATCAGCCACTTATATCAGTTTGTCCAATCATAGACAGCCTTCCTCTTCATCTAGGTATGATCCATCGGCTCCTAGTAGTCAATGCATAGCTGAGCCTAGCAGTGAAGCAGTGGCTGCTGCAATTGGAGAGTCCACATCTAGCAGATAGCCATTCTCTGCTGCTGTTAGGGGCACTTCAACTGTATCCAGAAGGACCCATCCATTGGTGATGTAAGTGAACCTTTAGCTGGCTCTAGCAGTGAACAATCCACTGCTGTTGTTAGGGAACCTTCAGCTGGGTCTATCAAGGAACCATCTGCTGCTGTTAGTTGGGAACCTTCAGCTGGCTCTAGCAGTGAACAATCCACTGCTGTTAGGGAACCTTCAGCTGGGTCTACCAAGGAACCATCTGCTGCTGTTATTAGGGAACCTTCAGCTGGTTCTAGCAGTGAACAATCCACTGCTGTTGTTAGGGAACCTTCAGCTGGGTCTATCAAGGAACCATCTGCTGCTGTTAGTTGGGAACCTTCAGCTGGCTCTAGCAGTGAACAATCCACTGCTGTTAGGGAACCTTCAGCTGGGTCTACCAAGGAACCATCTGCTGCTGTTATTAGGGAACCTTCAGCTGGTTCTAGCAGTGAACAATCCACTGCTGTTGTTAGGGAACCTTCAGTTGGGTCTACCAAGGAACCATCTGCTGCTGTTAGTTGGGAACCTTCAGCTGGCTCTAGCAGTGAACAATCCACTGCTGTTAGGGAACCTTCAGCTGGGTCTACCAAGGAACCATCTGCTGCTGTTATTAGGGAACCTTCAGCTGGTTCTAGCAGTGAACAATCCACTGCTGTTGTTAGGGAACCTTCAGCTGGGTCTATCAAGGAACCATCTGCTGCTGTTAGTTGGGAACCTTCAGCTGGCTCTAGCAGTGAACAATCCACTGCTGTTAGGGAACCTTCAGCTGGGTCTACCAAGGAACCATCTGCTGCTGTTATTAGGGAACCTTCAGCTGGTTCTAGCAGTGAACAATCCACTGCTGTTGTTAGGGAACCTTCAGCTGGGTCTACCAAGGAACCATCTGCTGCTGTTAGTTGGGAACCTTCAGCTGGGTCTACGAAGGAACCATCTGCTGCTGTTAGTTGGGAACCTTCAGCTGGCTCTAGCAGTGAACAATCCACTGCTGTTGTTAGGGAACCTTCAGCTGGGTCTACCAAGGAATCATCTGCTGCTGTTATTAGGGAACCTTCAGCTGGTTCTAGCAGTGAACAATCCACTGCTGTTGTTAGGGAACCTTTAGCTGGGTCTACCAAGGAACCATCTGCTGCTGTTATTAGGGCACTTTCAGCTGGGTCTACCGAGGAACCATCAATGTGCCATTAAATTCTGAGAGTCAGCAATGCCTCTGCCACACTGTCTGCCTGTCATTAAATGATGGGGGTCACTTTGTCTGCCTTAAAATTGCAGTGCACATTGAGTGTCAAATGCTGCCATTCCAACCAAGGAAAAGGGGTGTGTTTTTGTATAATGGGCGTGCCTTTGGGGGGCTTGGCCATGGAGCGGGCATGGCCAAAAAATTTCACCGCGAGTAGCACAGCAAACACTTTTTATCCCTCTTTCTTATTCTCAAATGTTGGGAGGTACCAGACTCTTCATTTTTTTCTGACAGCAGGTTACTTTAGGAATCATTAAACTTCAAGGTTATTGATAAACATATATTAGTGTCACTGCACAGTATTCATAAGTCCTGCCTGATCAACCACACAGGGAGCATATAACACAACAGCCCCACAAGCATGAGCGTGTCACATACTGGTTCCATAATTGATCAATGCATGTGGGATTATACTTATATAGTAACTGTAGGTGCAGCTATGCCTGCAAAGTAATTGCATAAAAATTCCATTTGCACCACTTTAATGTGATTATTGTAGCTCTGAGTGAAACGGAGGTGGAAGCCTGGTGCTATGGGTGCTGAAATCGGTGCATGGAGTCGCTGGCACAGCATTTGCACTAGGCACATTTATGCAGGAATTCTGGGGGGAAAACACTGCATTATGGGTAACATGGTGGTGTAATGCTTCTATTTACCCACCGTTAGTCAATGTGGGTCCTTTAAGACGAAAAACACACGGTTCTGCTACAATCATTGTTGAAAGAATAAAAGTACGGGTATGGGACCTGTTATCCAGAATGCTCAGGACCTGGGGTTTTCCAGATAATGGATCTTTCTGTAATTTGAATCTTCATACCTTAAATTTACTATAAAATCATGTAAACATTAAATAAACCCAATAGGCTGGTTTTGCCTCCAATAAGGATTACCGTAATTATATCTTAGTTGGGATCAAGTACAAGCTACTGTTTTATTATTACACAGAAAAAGGAAATATTTTTTTTAAATTTGGATTATTTGGATAAAATGGAGTCTATGGGAGACGGCCTTTCTGTAATTCAGAGCTTTCTGAATAATGTGTTTCCAGATAATGGATTCCCTACCTGTTTTCAGAATATGTTGATCTGTTATCATGAAGTACCTTTGAATGTTCAATGATAAACGCCTTGTACTATGTATCTATGCTTTTTTTATGCCTCCATCCCTATTTATTTCCATTTTGGACCTCTATTGCCCCCTCCCTTTTTCTTGAAAGAAACATTGGTTATATAAAAAAGGCCATTTGTTGATTCTGCTTGCCAAGAGCAAAGAATAACATTGACATGCAGCAAACTGGATATTCCCCAGCAAAAGATTTGGTTAAATAAGTATTAATAAAGGTTAAGCTCAGAGTGGATCAGGCTTAAAGGATAAGTAAACCATTAAAATAAGTAAAATAAGTGAATGTAAAATTGATGAGGGGGGCTACGCTAAGCACTTTTGCAATGTATATTCATTCCAAGATATTAAAGGATACATTTACTGTTAATATGAATGAATTTTGTTACAACAGCGCCACCTGCTGGTCAGTTTCCCACCAGTCTGACCACCAAGTCAAGGAAGTTGTCAGGAGAAAGAAAGAGGCTGATGTTCTTCTGCTTAGGAATAAAATTAGAAACCTTTCTCAAATCTTTCCTAAGCAGAAGAAAGTCAGAGAAGCCTCTTTCTTTCTCCTGACAACTTCCTTGACTACTAGGGATGTAGCGAACTGCCGTTTTGGTGTTTGCGAACGCCGTTCGCGAACACCGGCAAAAATGCGAACAGTTCGCGAACAGTTTGCAAACTTCGAACACCCGCAAAATCGTTCGATTCGAACGATCGAAGGATTTTAATCGTTCGATCGAAGGATTTTCGTTCGAATCGAACGATCGAAGCCATTCGATCGAATGCTTTTCATTCGATCGAATGCTTACAATCGTTCGAACGAATGGAAATCGTTCGATTTTAGCGGTCGAAGGAATCGAATGGTCGAATGGTCGAACGATTTTTATTCGAATCGAACGCGAACTCAAATTGGCGAACGTCGCGCGACGTTCGCGAACATTCGGCGGACGCCAACAGTCGAAGTTCGCGCGAACTAGTTCGCCGGCATCCCTATTGACTACTTGCTGGTCAGACTGGTGGGAAACTGACCAGCAGGTGGCACTGTTGTAACTAAATTCATTCATATTAACAGTACATATATCCCTTAATATCTTGGAATGAAAAAAAATTGAATGTAAATGACAAAATGTAAATGACACAATGAAGAGGGCTTGCTTTGGGAACTGCACCCCTGCATGCAAGGACTGAAATATGTGAATGTCATGAAAATATACACCTATGTGCTTTGCACAACAAGCCTACATTATTCTAGGTACCTGTTATAACCGGTGCAACGTTTAGGACCACTGCCGTCAGCTTCAGAAAGAACTGGAGCTTTGTGGTTGTGCTTCTCATATTATCTTAAGTCTTAAGCTTTTTAACAGAAGGTAAAGTATCTCATATTGCCTTATCCAAATAAAGGTCAATAGGCTTCTTACTTCATTTTACCAGAACGTTGACATTCACAGTGTTTTTTTGTTCTAGTCCTTATCTGAAATCCAAATCCGAAGCAAACATAATGAGGTCTCCTCCCACTCTAAAGTTGTATAAAGCCCTATCTACAGGTAGTTGTGTCAGGAGATGTGACATGTAGAAGTTTTCCTGAGATGGTAACAATGTATCTGAGAAGGTTTCTGTGCTGGGTTTCCATTTTGGGTCTCATTGGTGGAGTGACCGCTAAGCTGTAAGTAAATAAATGAATAAATAGTTTAACAAGAATATTTCTTCCCTCAACAGCATTTTTTTAGGCTTCACTAAATACAAGGGAAAGATAATCTCTTAGCCACAATCTCTTGGTACTCTATTTTGCACAGGAACAGTCCTTGGCAATTTATGGTGAGATGATTGCAAACAGAGGACTTTTATGGCTTTACAACATGTTTATTGTTATTCATAAACAAGTCAACAATGGAGCAGTACACAAACAAAATTCCAAAATATTGAATGTAGAAGCACAAAGATACAATAACCAATGATGATCTTCATAAACAAACCTAGATCAATAAAGATCTAACAAAAGATCATAATAATAAATCTGAACAAAATAAGAAATTACGTTAGAGCAAAGAAAGAATAAATACATGAAAGAAATAAAAAAACATTAGAGCACTTACAACATTAAATGGGAAATAATTCGATAATTTCCAGGAAATACTTTGACTTGCAAATCCCTTATTTAGATGACCTTAACAGAGGACTTTTGAGGCAATGACAAGCCTTTTTGGCATGTGTAAGTTGGCTGGACAGTCCTGACTGATATCAATGTACAATGTTGGGTCGTCATTTTTTGATTGATTTTTTCACCAAATCAGCTGATAAAGAAGTTCAGCTTCTTTCCACTTCTTGCAGTTCTGATTGTTGGAGCTGTTGGTCAGAATGAATGGAACAATAGAACCATGTATGACCTGTATAGACCATGTCTGTTTGACCACAGACCATTTAATGGAATACGGTATGGCTCCAGCATGTATATGGCCAACAAAATTTTGACAGAAAAGCTATAAGTATGTGCAACAGATAATTGGTGATGGGTTGTCACCCATGGACCCAGAAAATGTTCACTGTATGGGTTAGGGTGAGTTTCAGATCCAGACTGCAAAGAAACAACATATGCACCACCCTAGAAGAGAAAGTAACACTAACCCCTTAGCCATTTTGCCCCTTTTTTACCTTATATGCTTTAAAATCACGGGGTGTTGGATTTTTAGTACAGCACTAGGGACAAAAAGAAAACATTCCATTTTAGTTGTGACAATCTTTCTACATGGAACACTTTGCTCACTCTACTACAATAAGAAGTTCTATAAATAGCTCTTGGTTGGTGGTTGTTTCTTGACAATATACTGGTGTCATTGCTAGGGTCAGTCTTCATAATCTCAGTCAAATATCTCTATTTGTGGTATCACTAGTTGCCATAGTCATAAGGCTCATAGGATATGGAGTATTCTGTTGTGTTTGACCTCAACAACACCTCCTAGCTAACTATGAGAAACCTGAAACGTCTCTCAGAATACTCTTACGACTCTCACGAATACTCTCCGTCGAATTTATGTTTGGTTTGCAGGCACTATGCATTTTCAGTCCCTGTTCTACTGGCACCAGGAGAGAACAATACAGCATGCATGAACTTTTTAAATGTTGAGGAACCCTTGGACCTTCATGTTTCTTTGCAAATTTTTGGAGAATCCTACTCCATGTTTACTGATGAAATCCCAGCAGGAGACACCTTCCGGTGCAAAGAATTTAAGGTTAGTGATGAGAGGAAATGATGAGTAAGCCAGAAGGGATTCCTACTGGAATTATCTTGAGTTGATAAAATAATGGCATGTTCAATGTTCTGTGTATTTAATTGCTTTGATATTCATTCAGGAAACGGTATCTTTAAAGAGGAACAATTCTGCTAGGGGGTTGTGACCATACTGCTAAGAAGGGCTTTGATCCTCCTAGATGTGCACTAAATGTAGATCTGCAAAGTGGGTTGCCAACTGCCATGTTTGGCCTTTTCACATTCTGTAATGATGATATCATAAGAGGAGGAAATAGGTGAAAGCTAGAGGAAGTGTATGGGAAAGGTGAGGCAGTTCTAGCTTATTATGATACTGACACTAAAAAACTAAAATCACAAAAAAACTACTCTTTAAAATAATGATGTACATTAAGGGGCTTATTTATTAAAGTGTGATTTTTTTCTGGTCAGACTTTAAAGGGAAAACTCACATTTTTCATGATTTATTAAACCCCGATGGTGTTAAAAGTCATAATAAAGAACAACTCAGACCTGCCAAGACCTGTAGAAGTCAATAAGAAATGTCCCGTTGATATTCTGATCTGCGCTAGGCTTCATTCAATAATCCGAAGATTTTGTGGTTTCGGGCGACAAATCTGAAAAAATCAGAGGTTTTGGGCATTAAATCCAAAAAAATCACAGTTTTTGGCAACAAATCCGAAAAATTCGGAGTTTTCCGATTTTTTCACGATTTTGTTGATTTTTTTCCTGCACAAGAAATTTTTGGAAAAGTTTATTTATAAGTAGGGGGGAAAAGTCTGTGTGGATTTTGTTGGAGTCATTTTCAGAAAATAGTGAGTATTTTCAGATTTTGATAAATAACCCCATATAGATCATGTTGATAGGACTGCTTTTGTGAGTAATTGTTTATTGAAGTTCCTAAACCTGACTGTTATAGTTTCTAATGCTAACTGACTACTACAACATAAATATGGCAGCCCCCTCATAGAGGAACATGGAGGGACTGATTTAAAAGCATCGTTCAAATACCTTTATGGAAAAATTATAAACAGCACAGAAATACAATGATAGATGTAGAAATTGTTTCATTTCTGGGTGTGTGTATCCCTTTAATAACCAACCTATTTGAAATCTTGATTTGATATACAAGTATGGAAACCATTCAGCAGACTTCCACCAGGCAGCATGGAACACTGCAAGTCACTAAGGGGCAGATTTATCAAAGGTCGAGGTGAATTTTCGAATGAAAAAAAAATTTGAATTTCAAGATATTTTTTGTGTACTTCGACTAGGGAATAGTCCAAATTCGAATATCAAAATTATCATGTACTGTCTCGTTAAAAATTCGACTTAGACTTCCACTTTTAGCCTATGGGGGACCTCCTAGAACCTATTTGGAGTCAATTGGTGGACTTTGTAAAATCGAAGTTTTTTGGGGGAAAAACTTTGAATCAAATTTGACCGAATTAGCTATTCCTTCAATTCGTATGATGAAATTTGGCCAAATACAAACTTATTCGATCGAAAAAGGACCTATTAGACCAAAAAAAACTTCAACTTAGTTTCGGTTTGTCTTTTTGAATTAGAATTTCAATGTTTTTTCAATTTGAAATTCGACCCTTGATAAATATGCCCCTTAGAGTACTTAAAAAGGATAGCAGTTTATTTTGGAAGCACCCAGCTTTGTACAGTTAGAGATAGTGCTGCTGATAAAATCTCAAGTTCTCTAGGTGTCCCTCAGCTGAAACGACTGAATCTCTTTCGTTCAGTGCCTCTGACTTTTCCTCATTCTCACTAGCTTTATCAGTTATTTGCAAACCTGCAAGCAAGTGCCTACCTGTGTTTCCCAAGCATTTAAATAGGAAGCAAGTGCAATCGGCAAGGGGTCCTTTGAAATGTCTCATCTGTCACATGTCTTAAATTTAAGGTTGTAATAAAAGGTTTTGAGTCGACATCCCCTTTAAATGCCTTCAGCCATATTATACATACAGTATATATGAGTAAGTCAAGATCTTTCCTAGGTGCCCAATGTGGAGTCAGAAGAGATATATTATAATCGCCCTGCCATTACAATGATGGCTATAGGCCAAGACCATGTAATTGTGGAACACCAGCTTGTGGCCTTCAGAATGAAAAAAAACTTCCACTTGATCCAACTGGACAGCCCCATGTACAAGCCTGGGCAGAAAGGTAAGAGGTCTTTTATCAATGATTGAGACATCTCAGATAGGGATACATTTGTTATGTAAGAATGATAACTCAGAACCTGTTGCAAATTGTGTTTTCTATGTTTGTCCCTCCCTGGGGATCTAACATTTTACTCACTTTCTGGCATCAAAAGTAAATTGTCCACTTTTGTCTAAACGTTTTTTTTTTCAAAGATTGATCATCTTAAAGCTTCTTGTAGACACACACTGTAGGATAAGTAAACCTTTAAAATAAGTAAATGTAAAATGAATGAGGGTGATATTCTAAGTAGTGATTAGCGATATTTTTTCCCAGGTTTTGTTGTGAAAAAGATGCCCATAGATTCCAATAGGTGTAAAAATTGTTGCGCGCCGAAAAAAAATTGTTGCCTGTAGACTTCAATGCAATTGGCAAATTTTTCAGTGTTTCTCTAATTTTTGGTGATTTGAAACAATCAGATTCACTATTTTGTCATTTATATTCATTATTTATTTATTTTTCATTCGAAGATATTAGGGATACATGTACTGTTACTATGAATGAATTGTGTTACAACAGCGCCACCTGCTGGTCATTTTCCTACCAGTCTGACCACCAAGTAGTCAAGGAAGTTGTCAGGAGAAAGAAAGAGGCTGATGTTCTTCTGCATAGGAAAGATGGTGATGAAAGGTTTTTTAATTTTTTCCCTAATCAGAAGAACATCTTTCTTTCTTTCTTTCTTTCTTTCTTTCTTTCTTTCTTTCTTTCTTTCTTTCTTTCTTTCTTTCTTTCTTTCTTTCTTTCGACAAGTTCCTTGACTACTTGTTGGCTTTAAAGTCTTTAACAGAGTTTATGGTAGAAGTTAATAAATTAATTGGTGAATTGATTGTATCAAGTCATAGTTAGTCTGTGAAGGGGAATAAAGATTTTCATAAAAATATTCGCTATGTCTTTTGGGAAGTTTGTCGGTGGTCCCCAATTACTTCTGAGAAGAATGATTTTGTATAACTTATTCAAGTTTGATAGAAGCCTATTAGATTTGTTTTTGAGATGACAATATTTAGCATTATAATAAGTCATGGAAAGGTGAGCACCCAACTTACTCCAATATTTTAAATTAGTCAAAGAGTTTTTGTATGTATCCCTATTTTGTTTAGGGGGATGATTAATAATATTAAAATTAATTCTTACTTTGTTTTTTGCTATGAGAAATTCTTTATTTATCTTTCTCGTTGTAATTTCACCTTGAATCACTGCTTTCCATGAATCTCATAATAATGGAAGGTCTTTCTGTTGGGTGGAATAAATCCCATCTATCCTTCAACATTGTATTAACATCAATTCTCTTTTTGAAAATAGAGGGGTATAACCATGGGGTATATGATTTTTGGGAGGAACCCAACCTTATTTCAACTGAGATAGTGGCATGGCATGATAGGAGAGCATTATTTAAAATATCTATTGTAGAAACTAAATAATCAAGTCGAGTTCCTAGACCATGGGCATGAGAGAAAAGGGTAAAATCTTTGTCAGATGGATGTAACGTCCTCCAAAGGTAGCTAAATTATTTTGATTCACAAAGTTGGATATCAGTTTAGATTCCCTAAAAGGCTGTTTTTGGTTTCTGAGAATAAAAATCTATCTGTGTTAGGTACATACAAGGAACACATATTGCATACCAGACCTTGTCGTGTAGAAGAACTTAAGTAATAATATATCTACCATTTTCATCTCTCTCATTCTGAATTTGTATATTTGGCAATTTATAAAATAAAATAAGCCTCCACAACCTTTGTTATGTAGAGTTTGCAGAGGTCAGTTGTATAGTGGCCTCCTTTCACTGTAAACCTCCACTTCCGATTCTCTATGGTGACCTCTTATTCAGAGCCCAAGATTCTCCGCTAACCTACAAGTATGGGCTTATTTATGAAAAATTTCTTCGAATAGAAAAAAAATTCAAATGTAAAAAACTGAATACAATTGTGAAAAAAACCCTTGAATTTTTCGAGTGTATAGGCTTAAAAAACTTGAATTTGTGAGTTTACAAACTCAAAAACTAGAAAATTGAATTCATGGGAATCTCCCATTGACTTCTACATGACCTCGCCAGCTTTTAGATGTGATTTCTTACATTTCGAGTTTGCTTAATAAATACCAGACATTTGAGTTTTTGAAAATATAATTTCAGTTTTTTGCAAAAAAAATTGAATCGTGGCATAAATTCAGATTCGAATCTTGATAAATCACCCCCTAAACACTGAACTTCTCTACCTGGTGCCCAATCACCTCAGGGGGGTTTACCCCAATCTAATCCTTTCTTGCTAGTCCAACTATCTTTCACTCCTACAGTGAACTCACACCACCTTCTACCACTAGTTATCCCTGTGTGAGTCAGTCCCCAAAAAACATTCTGGCCACATCAGTCTTAGTCCTGGTTATGGATGTTCCGAGGCCAAAGAGGAAGTGCACAGCTACTGCACTTCTTTATATAGGCTCCTTAAGGGGAATTCCCCCACAGGCCATCCTAAGGGGTAAACTATCACATTGCCCAACTATTTATATTATGAAACCTATCTGTTTGGTTCACTCGGACCTGTTGCCTATTTCCTTGCAGTACGATTTCGTGTGATATCGATAGATTCCCGGCTCCAGCCAGTGAACGAGACAGTAAGTGTGTTCTGTTTGGTTTGGTACCAACCTACAAAAAAGTGTAGAAAGTATAACAATGTATTCTTTTTATTTTCAGTATTCTTCAATCTACATAATGGTGAGTATCATAATTACTATTTTATTATCCAGAACACCCTGTCTTCTATTTGAGTCTTCATCAGTGGCTTGTTCATGATCACTCTCATTGCATTTATGCATATTGTTGTATTAAGTCCTCTTCTTTTATAACCTTTAAAGGGCCTTTTTAGTTTACTTTCAGTATGTTATGGCATGGGTAATTCTAAGCAACTTTCAATTGGCCTTCTTTTTTATAGTTTTTTGAATTATTTTCTTCTGACTCCAGCTTTCAAATGGAGGTCACCATTAAGTCCATCAGTAAGGCTGCACATTTATTATTTTTATTACTCATCTTTCTATTCAGGTCCTCTCCAATTCATAGTCCAGTATATTTTCAAACCAGTGCTTGTTTGCTAGGGTAATTTGAATCCTAGCAACCGGATTGCTTAAATTGCAAACTGGAGAGCTGATGAATAAAAATCTTAATAACTCAAAAAACACAAATAATAAAAAATGAAATCCAACTGCCACATTTCTCAGAATATCCCTCTCTACATCATTCTAAAAGGTAATTTAAAGACAAATAACCCCTTAAATTCTTCAGACCAAAAAAGTATGGGTCTTCTCATAATATGACCAGAATAGGTCAGGTTTAGTCAGGCTACTTATGCTTTAGGTGATGAGATGGAATATTACTGGATGGCACAGCAGTTATCTTTGTCTTATAACAACCAAGGAGCAGTGTCATTTCTTAAAAGGGTTTACACAGGTTTGACAAAAGCTCTGCAGGTCCATGTTCTGGGGGCAATGTTCTAGAACAGTGACATTTATTCCTAGAACATGAAACTGATTAATGTTTTTTTGGTGAAATGTCATAGTAAGTCTTACTGAATAGTGAAAGCAAAATGCTGAGTTACGCTGCCCGTTCAGGGGTAGCTAGGGAAGGAGAGGTATGAGAACCCAAAAACAATCTTTGTAATAACTGGGAAATTATTTAAAAAAGTGGCTCTTCAGGAGAAGGTGGGAAACAATGGTTGAGAGGAGCAGGCAGAAGTTCTGAGGTGGCAGCAAACATCAAAAATGAAAAGTCAGGCCAAGGGGCAGTAACAGAGATCAAGAAATAAAGATGAAATCCAAAGTGAATGGTCAGGAAGCAAAATATGATAGAGGTTCTCAGAATAAGCACAGAAAGAAGCTCCACAAAGAATGGCAGATTGATGTCCAAGCAGGGAACCAAAATAGCACCTGGGGGTCCAGACATGTGACACAGCCATAATTGGGAGTAGATTGATTTGTAGGAGAGAACGTATTTACTTGATGGCTCTGCTCTAGGACAGTTCTGAACATACAGACAGTGAGTCTAAGTACAGCTTTTATGGAAATCGTCTTCTCGTCCATGTTAGGATCCAGCTGCAACTGATGTGGTTGAGTGGCACAACCTGACAGCAGAACATGGAGTGTTGACCTTGGAATTCAAACTGCCAAATGATGCTCTTTTAGGGAAATACGACATCTTACTGAGGACATCGTTTTATGGGGCTGACCATACCTTTAAAGTTAAAGAGGATGGTATGTCTGTGTAACATATTCTTGGTTCTTTCTCTTTATACTTGACTCCTGTATGCAACAACCATTTCTTTCTATCACAGTGGTCCTCTAAGCACCACAATATGCCCAATCCATACCATGTCACACCTCAAGGTTTCTTGGCAGACATTTCACAAAATATTACTCATCACTCAGTCAGTATTGCTGCTGTCCATGTTAAAGGAGAAATAAAACCTAAAAATGAATATGGATAGAAATGCCATTGTTTGTATACTGAACTTCATTCACTAACGTAAAGGTTCAGCATCTGTATAGTAATAATGGCTCATTTGCATCCACAGACACAGTGGACAACTTGGGCTTTTCCTTTCCTCCTATTCTAAATTGAGCATTTGTAGGTTTAAGGTTTAGGAGGAGTTCACTATACAGGGGTCTAGTTCAAAGGAGAAGGAAAGCTACCAAGGCAGTTTATTGCCAATAGATTAGCCACAATAGTGCAAGCTAGAATGCTGTATTTATTCTGTAGAATACCCGAGTAAACAGCTCTCTCCCTGCTGCTCATAGTTCTGGGCTCAAATTACAGCAGGAAGGGGAGGATGAGAGAGAGGAGCAAACTGAGCATGCTCAAGCCCTAGCCCTGGAGATTTAAGCTAAAAACAGGAAGTCTGATGCAGAAGTCCATGTGTACACAATATAAGGAAAGAAATGTGGTGTTTCTTTTGAAAGAGGACTCAGAGAAACATTACTTTGAGGGTTTACTGATGTATTTTTATAGACCTTTCTAGTAAAGCTTACTTAGTTTTAACCTTTCCTTTTCTGTTAACTGTGACTAACTAATTTGTTGAACTTGTACTTGTTTTCCACCAATGCCTGCTCTCAAAAGGCAATGACATGTGATCATCAATACTTTCAGTTGCATAGTTCTGCATTGGGCAAGTGAAAATCAGCAGTGAATAACATACAAAAGGCAAAAAGTCTCGAATCCCCATTGAAAAAGTCTCGAATATAAGCCCTCTTGATAGAAATGATGTTGAACATAGATGTATATTTGATAATGGGATTTATATTACAGCACCACCCAGATTCAGCCTGACTGTGGATGCTCCCAGGGAAATATTTATACAGGACAATGACATATCAATCAGTGTCAGTGCCAGGTAAGTCCCTTGATGCTTTACGACAGGAGTGTCCATATTTTACTACTTTTAACATCTACATCCATAAAAACTGTTTCTTGACAGTGTCTTGAGATCCTACTGATCTGTTTTGGACAACCCTGTTTTATAGTATAGTTAACTTTGCCTTTTCCTGTGTAGCCACAGAACTGAGTCATGTCTTCAGCAAGGACAAGATGGCGCGCCCCTGGTAACTTGCGGGCAAAGTCAAGTTGCTGAGGCTGAGGTTCTCACCTTGCTTCATAGCAGATGTGCCCGATAAAACAATATTGAATTTGTCCGGAAGATACTTTTTAGATTCTGAACTGTCTCTACTATCCTCTTCTTACTCGTCTTCCTCATCTTCCTCCCCAAAATATTTGTTGCCATCTGATTGCCTTTTTGGCTTTCAAGATACCTACACTCAATGGACATTAGAATCTTTATAAAATAATAATAGAAATTCTGAAAATAGGGTGAGAGTTTCTTTATAATCACAGAGAACGACACGGTTTAAGCACAAGTCCACCTCTTATCCCACACATTTGAGAACTTCCACGATCAACTTATGTATTATATGATAATGTCTCCCAAGACAATCATAAAGATAATATATCCCACTAGTGCGGGTTTGTTCGGGTTGAGCTCTTCCACCTGCTATATTTGTCTGCGATCTTACACTGCCGGCTTCCGACTTCCGTTTTATAGTCGTGGAGTTGCCCCACCACTTTTGTGACGTCATCAACAGGGCGGGTCTATAAATGGAGGGGGAAACTGGATGCTGGTGGGCACAGGTCGGGTGGGTGTGGGTTAAGGTCGGGTGCGGGTGGAGTTTTTTTCTCGGCCTACACATCACTAATCCCCACTTTTAGGTTTTGACCTAAAAGCCCATTAAATATTTCAGATCCTTGCTTTTTAAAGTGTTTTGAGGGATGTTATAGACTCTCAGACTACTGACCTTCTGCAGGTTGATCATCCCATATTTGCTATCTTCCTCCATTTGACACAAAGAGACCAGACCACCCATGGTAGGAATCCCTTGGGGGAACCTCTATGACAGTTTATAGACTTTCATTTATGACCCTTAGTCTTCTGGTTACCAAGTTCCATTAAGGAAAGTGACCATGTTGTACATATTCTGAAATCTGTTGGAGAATGCTTATAGCTGGACAACGGTGCAGTTTTATTCACCCTTACGGCTTGGTGCACATAAACCTTTTTTGTGTTTTGTTGTGTAATCACAGAAACTGGCAGAAACACTGTTTTTGTATTTACCACTTGCTTTTGTGTTCTCTTTTAAAGAGACCCACTCGGGCAGGGAGTACCAGGGCGGCTCAATGGAAGCCTTTGCATCAAATACAATTATTATGATGGTACAATGACTAGTCTCTGTATCAATATCACAGGAGAGGTGAGTTTATTGTATAGTCTTTCTAATGTTGGCAAAGTCTGCAATTTACACTGAGTCAAAGCTAAACACAATACACTGTGTATACAAAGGCATGTCATAAATGCTTTGTGGTTTGCCATTACAAAATATATTTCATTTTGCAAGAATGTTTACTTTTAAAATTGTTGTCTCTAACTAAGCTTCCTTATCTGAAAGAATCTGCTAATACAACCTGTTTGAGGCTCAAAATCCTGCATTAACATATAATAATGGATTTTACAGCCATAAAGCAGGGCAGGACTGCTGCTTACAATGGGGATCAGATAGGATCTGTGCAGCCACTGGGACAGAATGTTCTGTTATACAGATAGCTAGAATCTCAGCTGCCATAAAGCAGGACAGGACTGCTGCTTACAATGGGGATCAGATAGGATCTGTGCAGCCACTGGGACAGAATGTTCTGTTATACAGATAGCTAGAATCTCAGCTGCCATAAAGCAGGACAGGACTGTTGCTTACAATGGGGATCAGATAGGATCTGTGCAGCCACTGGGACAGAATGTTCTGTTATACAGATAGCTAGAATCTCAGCTGCCATAAAGCAGGACAGGACTGTTGCTAACTTATAAAAGGTAGAGTTATATTTTATTGCACATCTGGTGCTGACCCTAATGATAATGTTCCTGTTTCCCAGAAAGCTATTGGTGGTTTTACTGGGGGATGTGCAGGGCCTTGAACATACCAGTGGGGACAGATGGAACCAACACATGATAATTGATGTTTATTTATCTTCACATACAATCAAGGGGTTCTTGCCAAGTGTTGGACACAGAGGGAGGTGGGTAGATCAGGGTGCGGGTTCTAATTTATCATAATATCTGAGTAAATTATAATATACCTTATCAAAATGTGTTCTGCAGATGGATTCCCAAGGAACATTGAGCAGAATTATTGACCTGAATGAACTCCAGTTGACTAAGCTATCTGACCAGGGAAACGTAGTTAAACTCAAGATCACTGTGACAGAGGAGGGCACAGGTAAAATACAGGGGAATCTAAAATCATTTTACTTTATTCCTAATTCACATGGATTTTGTGGTAATGCCCAAAGAATGCATTCTGTGAACAAAAAAAAACATTTTGTGGAGACAGAATGAATATTGCCCATACAAGAAATATTCTATAGTCACAAATTTACTATGAAGTCAAGTTACAAATAAAACAAATGAATTCTGCGCACCCCAAAATAAAGTTACAAGTTCATTTTGCAACCACAAATATTGTATACACAAGATAACTGGGGAAAAATTACATTTTGTATTCACAGAATGACAGAATTTTTCTGATGATGTTTTGTATTCATGGAATCAAAATTTAGAAATCACAAAATATGTCAGGCCTCTTAAGCCTCAGTTTTGGCACATGTAACAAAAAGAAGTAGCAATTTCTTTTGGCGGTGTATTATATACTGTATGTGTATCGTTCTAACTCAATTTATCTCTGACCACTTGATGAAAAAGTTCATTAAACTTAATTTACAAAATGAATTTTGTCCTTAAGTGTAATTTTTTTGTTATATAACTATAAAAATCTTGTTTGTGGTTACAAAATTATAGGCGTGTTCACAAATTTATTCTGTATTTTTATGCATTTTGTTCTGTGTTTTATTCTGTATTTTTTCTGCTAGTTGCAATGGATATCAAATAGGATCTATGCCACCAAACAGATCTAGTTATATCAGTGTTTTTTATTTTTAACTTTGCATTAGGATTATTTTACTTGGAGCACAGGTGCAATAGATTATATGATCTCCCCAAAAAATACGGAACTGAATATGCTGTTTGGTTTGTTTATGCGTTTGTTGTTCCTTTATTGCAGAAGCCCAAGAAACTGAAATCCAGTTCATAAAAATTAAAGGTTGTTTCCCTATAGTAACGTTTGATTATGAAGTTATGCAGACGTTTTATAAGCCGGGGATTCCTTACTTTGTTGCCGTAAGTTCTGTTGAATGTTCAAAGCTATTATATTATAATTCATAAACTATAAACCCCCAAATTAAACTGTGCTTTTTAGTGGGTTTAATATCATGCCAATAGGGGGGGTAATATTAGCAAAACTGAACTCTTCAAGCAAGAACTCAGGCTCTTGTACTTAGCACGGCTCAAAAGGAAGAGTTCCCCTTTATCTCCTCATAGCCTGTAAGGATAGATACCGTAAAACATTGGTCCCCAAACTGTGGTGCCCTGAGCCAGTTAGAATGAAAGTTTCAGGACAGTGCCTCTTTGCTCCCCTAGATACACCTGTAGGCCACGTGTAGTGCTGGGAGGGATATGAATGATGGGCGATGGGCAAATTTTTTGCCCGTTTCGTGGCGAAACAGGACAAATTCGCCCATCATTCAGCTCTAACACGTCTGTATTGAAAATTAATAACCAATAGTCACAGGAAAGATCGTAATTGTTACATCTATGGCCACCTCTAGTCCCTGAATTCAGATCTGGTCAACCCATGGATGAAAGTGTCTGTCCAACAATCCATCAAAAAAGACACATTGCCCAGAAAGTGGCAACTCTGAAATAATAATGGGAGCCCCAAGATAACTAAGTTCAGCCTTTTCCTGTGCCTAAATTTTTTCTTTAATCTCTGTTCCAAGATGATGTTGCAAGATTGTGATGGGAACCCCATGAAGAATGCACTCATTGAGCTGCTGGTGGAAGAGGACAACATCCAGAATGTGACCACAGATGCAAACGGCAAAGCACAGTGTGTAATCGACATGTCCAGATATGATAGTGATGATCTTTTTATCAAGGTGAGAGCAACCTTTGTAAAGGTTTATTTCTCTGCTTTACCTTGTAGAGTGACGTAGACATCAGTATTCTTCAAAAAATTGCTGTGATCCTTCATGTTTTGTATATTCATATTTTTTCGAGTAATAATTTCATGTGGTTGCAACCGTTTACATAATCTAGCAACCAGACAGAAATGTAAAAGTCGAAATGGAATAATAAAGATAACTGAAAGGATGCTTACAGCAGGTCTATCTACAGTAGACAATATGAAGGCCAGCCTTGCCGATAAGTCAGTCTCCTTTCTTCCTAGGCATTTTATATTCAGGATGAATATGATGGATCCAGCCAGAACACGTCTGACATATCCAGTTATTTATATTTGCCCCGGTTCAGATCTCGCACAGGAGACTATATTCAGGCGTATGCTCCACAACTGGAGCTGGACTGTGGGAAAACTTATGATGTCAAAGTGCATTATTTGTTTAGCAGAGAAGGACTTCTTGAAGGAGCCAGAAATATATCTTTTTACTACCTGGTGAGTGATGAAAGTTAGAAAAAGCCTAGAGTTTCAGGAAGTGGGGACCTTAGGTTTTGTGCATATCTAAATGTAGAGCCATTGTTGGACTGGTGGGTCCAGGGCCCCGCACACAACCCCTGGACCTCCCGCCCCAACAGTAAACAACCTCCACCTCCCTCTGTGTGTACCTTATTTATTTTGCAACCGCAGGGGGGGGAAATCAGGGGGGCAGCAGCCAGGGTTCCCATCCAGGGAGTGGGTCTGGGTCAGTGGGGCCCACAAGGGCTGGGGACCACCGGGTCTTTCCCAGTGTCCTGCCAGTCCAACCCTGTGTAAAGCAATCTTGTTGCACTTTAATTATGGCTTGCCTCTGCTAAAGCAGGTGCTACTGTAGCCAAACAAAGACTCATATATCAAAGAGCAACCCAGAAACATAACATTTATGCTGAAGTGCTGGAAGATTCTTGACCTGAGCTACAGTTACAGGTTGTGTCATTCACACAGCCACAACATACGTTTGTGCCACTTAAGTAAGAATCTCCTCTTCTCCTAAACTTACCTTCTCTGAGCTGCCAGCAGGGCCCAGTAATTCTAATACCCAGCAACACATAAAATGGGAGATACTTATTTGGGGGACTTAAAAGTGTCCTCCTGCTATTGGTCATTGGAAAAGGTAACATTCCCCTGTAACCGAATTATGGGAACATTTGTTTTTCTTCAATGTAGTCCACCCAGGTCTAACTTGTCTTTAACACTTACTACAGATGGTGTCACAAGACAAGATCGTGAAATCTGGTGAACGGCTGGTGGACGTGAGCAGCAGTGAGTATATTTCTGGCCGCATTCTGGGACAGAATGATAATAATGATAATTCTTTGAAAGGATATCATTAAGATATCAAATATCTGTTGGTGCTTTAAATGGCTGAGGACTTCAGATTTAGTTCAGAACTTCTGGCTGATTTGTGTGTCCACACAGAAATATATATCATGCAACTATTTTGTGCAATACACATTGAGTGAAGTCTTCATGGATGCGAGGGTCACTGAGCATATTCAGGCTCCATGTACTTCTATCTCTAGGAAAGAATGCTAATTTAATTGATTGATATATATTAGGATATGAATTACATTTGGTAATGTGTAGTTTCCATAGAAATGCTCATTCAGGCACAAATGGTCATTAGTGGACACAATATTGAATGGGCAAGGCTAGTAACTAACCAGTTTGCAGTTAAAGGGTTTATGACACTTGCAGAAAGCAATGCGAGACCACCAGTGCCACCGGTTCTACGTTTCCAAGTTCAATTTACATGAAATAGAAAAAAAAATTGTGTTGGCAGGCCATGTGCAGAAGCCCCTGTACTTTAAAGAGTTAAAGGATTAAGACCCTACCCAATTCAAATTAGGGTGAATAATCTCTCTCATCTTGGAATGACCAACAAGGAATGGTCATTGCTTTCCAGCCACTCAACTTTAATTTTCTCTCTCTCTCTCCTGACAGCTCTGCAAGGTCAATTTTCCCTCAGTGTTACTATTCCATCACAATATAGCTCCAGTATTGATATTATGGTATACTGCATGTTGCAATCAGAGGTTTTATCCAGCCATGTTCATCTTATCATGGAGAAGTGCTTCAAAAACCAGGTATGGGAAGAGACATTCAGCAATGAGGACAATTACAGGGATCTGGGCTATGATGTTGCCTTGTTGCCATTGGGCTCCTTATATTGTGACTGACTTAGTGGCTTTCAGATAATTTAGTTCACTTTGTGGTCGAACATTTTCAGTGTCGGACTGGTCCAGGTTGAGTGTGGAGAAATAATAGTTTGGAAAGTGGGCCCATGGTCTAATGTTTTCTGTTGGGTTCCTGGCATCTCAGTCCAACACTGAACATGGTTACAACCCTCTACTTACACCCATTCATCAATTTCTTCTTCCAGAGATTTTTTAGACTAGAGTACAGCTAGCATTGGAGGAAAACATTCCTAGATATTCTCATCTGGCTTTAATCTCTAGACCTGGTGCATACAGCCAATGTAATTTTCCAGTAGTAGCTGTCTATAGAAATATCAGTCTGGGAATCCACCCTTGCCTCTTCTCAAGTCTTGATTCTGCTTTTTCTAAAGGCTCTACTTTTCCCTGTCTTCTCCTTTGCCTGACTAGCCGGCCACATGAAAACCTCAGGTTTTATTCTGCTTCTGTATAAGAGGTACAGGGATGGTCACTTATGAGTTCACTTCAATCTTTTGTTTTAACGAAAGCTCATTTTATTGGCCTTATATAAGCTGGAGGAGGCATGGTGGATGGTACACAGAGTCTTTAGGAAAGTAGACAATTTAATTCTCAGAATGCATCAGTTTAATATGGAACATGGTGAATGAGATATTGGTTTGCTCTCAACTTGAGGAATCATTGGTGTATACTGTAAACAGGTATGCGACCTGTTATCCAGAATACCCAGAACCTGGGGTTTTACAGACAGATATTTCTGTAATTTGTTTGTAATTGGTGCTATTGATTCCTTTATGTAATCATTTTGGTCTTGGGCCAAAAAAGTTTGCAATATTAATTTTCCCGAAAAGGCCTTCTAATAAAGAAAAAACTTCGGCAGTGAGTACAGCCACTCAGTCACATTTCCTTGATGATTGTTTGAGCTGAAAACCTTGAGCAATCATAAATATGCCCCATAATTTTCCTTTCTTCTGAGCCAGCATTGTTTTCTTCAAAGGTTTCCCTGATCTTCTCTGCATCTGAAGGGGCTTCCGGATCTGATGTCAACCTGATGCTAAAAGCAGATCCCAAATCCCTGTGTGGCCTCCAGATAATTGATTCCAGCATTCTTCTGCACCTTAATAATTGGCCACTCACACCTGAGAAGGTAAGTCATAGGGGAATACATAGTTTGTTATTAAGCAGAAATCTTGCCCTGCATTATGGTAGGAGTTTCTTGTTATCTGGTTGGGATTATAGTTATCTGTAAATGTGCTAAAAATAAAGGGCCACTTTGAATTCAACTTTATTCTTTTCTCATTTAGTTGGAACATGTTCTCTATCACCCAGATAAATTGGTTGCACGTTGGAATCAATTTACATGGGATCCAGACAGACTATGCGGTGTCAATGCCTCATTCTATGATAGCCCTCTGCCATATGATGATGAAGGATTTGCTAATTTGGAGTTCCAAGTAAGTAGTAAATATAAATGCAGGCCACTGTAAGCCAGACAATGATTCTCTTTCACTCTATGGGTTGGTCTCCAGTGATGAGCAAACTTTTTTGGCAGGCATTGATTAGCAGTAGTATTCAGCATTCGCAGCAAAACTGCGACAAAATAGTGACCAGAAAAGAGGTGAAGGTCAGAAGCATAGCACACATGGCATGAAATAGTGTTTACTGTTTAGAATCTTAAAAGTTGTGATTTTAAATCAAGAGGAGATTGGGAGCCAGTGAAAGGCTTTGCACAGGAATGCGTAGCTGTGAGCTCGGTGAATCTAGCAACAAATTGGGAAAGACACTATTATGAAATGCCTACAGGGAATAGTTGCAGTAGTCAAGAAAGTGTTTAAGTTGGACCTAAGCTGAGGTGAGATCCTGTACAGGCAATATTGGCAGATGGAAGTAACAGGATCTTGCAAGGGGTTGGATGGATGGTTTAAAAGAGAAATGGGAGTCTAAAGTAATTCCTGTCCAGCAAGGCTATGAGGCTGATTGAACAGTTATGTTGCAATATAACTAAAATAAATTGATTGGAGATCTAAAAGACTGAATCATTTCTCTATTATCATTAGACAATGATAATATTAGAAGGCCTAATATAGAGTTTTGAGGAACTCAACAGAGAAAGGTGGAGGTGAAGTTTGAGTAAAAAGATAAGAAGGTCATTTAAGACCCCAGGGGGTCAAGTGGAAGGGCAATAATGGCCCTTATTGCTTATATATGTATCACTTGTGCCCTCCTCGACACTGCGCTCTGCACCAAATGGAGAGTGCAGCGTCAGGACATGGAGCTCAGCCATAAGGACAAGTCCCTCAAAAAGCAGCATGCAAGGTAGAGGTGGGAGGTAAGGAAGCCTACTTTCTACCCCATACCCCTTTTGCCTAACACAGGCCGTACTAGATTTAAAGCCATAAAAGAATAGTGTCATGAATGCCAGCTGAGACATGTCTTTGAAGAGTAGGTGATGATGAGGAGAAGGTGACCTCCACTGGCATTCATCTTCTGAGATACAGACTTGAGCTTGTGCCAAGGTTGGGGTTTAACTACAGTCAATGGTGTCAAGAGCTGATGATAGATCATCATTGTAGAGAGAAGCTGCCACAATCTGACAGGTAAGGTTTCTAATATGAGAGATACAATGTGCTGCTACTTCTGTGATATTGTGATGGACTGAGATGATTGTCGTAGAACAGTAGAAAGTGTTACTTCTAACTAAGACAGTCCAGGACAGCCCTTTTGGCAGTATTTTAGAGGTGTAATTCAGAGTAGACACCCCCTTCTGGGGAATTGCCTCTATTGTCACTGTTTGATGAGTATACCCCAATATTTTCTGCATACTGCACTTAGATATCATCTGTTCTCTTCCCTTTTAGCACGCTGGCTTAATATTTGCTACAAACGCATCCCTGCAGAACCCTCAGATGTGTGAGAAGATAAGAGGAGCAGCACGACATGTCTCAATGCAGAAAAACATGTACCTTCATGAAAAATATTATAAATACTATAGGAATACATTTCACGGTGATTTGCTTTGTTTTTCTCCATGTATTGTCTGTGCTTATTTGTAGTAATATTATGGATATTACTTTATTCATTATTGAAATATGTGGTCCATCCTAGTTACTTGGTACGGTCCACCCTTCAGGGGGCCTGGACAAGCAGTGGACAAATTACCCAAGCCCTTAGTTTCTGATGGCAGCCTTCACTGTGGCCCTGTATATTCATTTGTGGAAACTGTGGCGGAGTCTCTTCGTCTTTGCACATATTTACCTACTGTTTGTACCCAGTGACTACTAATTTATACTTACACAGAACTCAGCAAAGGCAGGAATTTTACCAGAAGCTCTATAGTCTGAAAAATGACCATACATTAAGGACAATGCATTCTTTATGAATTTCCATTTATTATCTGGTTTGAGTATTTCTACATTAAAACCTGTAGCCCCAAGGTGGAGTTTTCCAACAAATAACAGGTTACATAGTTATGTTTGGGAGATAATGCGGTGTGTGCCATGAGCTTTATGTAATTTATTGTTATTGGTGAAGCTCAATACTTTGATAAGCAGGGAAGGGCTCTAGTGCTCAAAAGACGTCAACCAATGTAACAATGAAGGAATTTAAAAAAGCATTTGCCACTTACATTCACTCTTCTCCACATTGCTTCCACTACATCAATAAAGTCTAGATGGGTATGGAAATGAGAGACAAAAAAATCTATTTAAAGAGTGAATTTTACATGAATTTGAATAGTGGGTTGGTGATCATTTGGTCTTTCCATCCACCCTTGAATTGAAAAAAAATAGATAAATATTTAACGACCAACTACCAACTTTCCCAAACTTTCCTTTTTATAAATATGTTTTGGTTTAATGGCAGGGACTTTCAGATTTATGACTGATCTATATTTATTATTTAACATTGGCAGGACAATTCCCAGATATCACAGACCTGAGACATGATTTACCTGAAATCTGGAGTTTCGAGATGATAACGATTGGGTAAGTGTCTGTAGATGCTGGTAGCCATCACACAATGATACTGATACTGCAAGAGGTAATTCATCCTCAGAAGCCTCTGCTCACGTTGACATCATTATATTTATAAACAGTATTACTGAAGCAGATGTAATTCTAGGCAACCCTTTTTACTTCAACGATGCAGTTGTAAGCTTCTCCTTCTTTGCACGAGATGGGCCTCAGAAAAGACTGTTCTTGTTCAGATATTACCATAGTCTTCTCGTTGAGTTATCTAAATATATGCCACTTACTTATACAGGTATGGGATCCGTTATCTGGAAACCCACTATACAGAAAGCTCCAAATTACATAAAGGCCATCTCCCATATCAAAATGTTTTCTCTGTAATAATAAAACAGTACCTTGCAAACTCAGATATAATTAATCCTTATTGGAAGCAAAACCAGCCTATTGGGTTTATTTAATGCTTACATGATTTTCTGGTAGACTTAAGGTTGGAAGATCTAAATTATGGAAAGATCCCTTACCTTATGTTTTTTTCCTTTGGATATATCTGATGGGCTGCTGTGGGTTTTTAGAACTGGAGCAAACTTTGATTTTTCTATTTTATAGTTAAAGAACTGTCCCACAGACTATATCTGGCGCACACATCGTCAACAACAAGATAGCCTTGTACTGAATGGCTGCCATTGAGTTGGGTGGGGGGGGGGGTTGAGTACAAGGCTAGCCAGTGACTTGCACCTTCTGACATTCCCAGCTTGTGTGACTGAATGATGTTGTTATAGGTAGAAAAAGCCACAAAAGCTGTAAGCCCCAGAGCAAGAAAAGAGGTCTTTAAGCACAATGCTTTGCCTTTGTAATTTTACACATCTTGGATAAACGAAGCCACGTCATTCAACAGAGACATTATTATTCATGAAGAATCCACGTACTCTAGAGCAGGAGGAACATCCATCCATCAGGTCCTCTTAGCTCCAGTGTTGGACTGGATACGGGAAAACTCCCAGTTGGTCCAGGTGTCAGTGGGCCCTTTTGCTTCTAAATATGTGGCCAATTTCATTGTCATTCCTTATTTCTTTATGGGAAAAAATTCTTAATAATGGAAAAATAGACTAAGTAAATATAAAAGACTAGGAGAATAAAGAGTTTGGGTGAGGAGAGGAGAGGAGAGGAGGAATAATAGTTTGGAAAGTGGGTCCCACGGTCTAAGGTTTTCTGGTGGGCCCCTGGCATCCCAGTCCAACACTGCTTAGCTCTGCATCACCTGTAGAACATAATCATTCTTCATGACCAGTATCTTCTCTAATTGAACATAATAATTCTTCATGACCTGTATCTGCTCTAATTTTGATCTCTCATCCTTTCTTCCAGTGAGAGTGGATCAGCATCTGTAACATTGAGAGTCCCGGAGGCGAGCGCCCGGTGGGAAGCCTCCATGTTTTGTCTTTCTGAAGAGACCGGATTTGGGATGACCATGTATCCATCTACTTTCACCTCCACCCTGTAGTATGCTGAACAAAATCCAAATTGCAAAATGGTTTCATTAAACAGCCAGGCTTTGTCAACTTTTTGCTAAATAGTAGTATAAATAACCCCAGTTAACTGAGATTGATATAACCTTGCGCTAAGATTCACCCGCTGTACGGCACTCACCGAAGGATTCACATGAGACGTATGTTGCTTAGTATTTATTGTGAACACTAACTACTCCATAGTGGGTTGGAGACCTACGCATTTCGTGCCCTAACTCTCCCGGCACATTCTACTAAGCAACATACGTCTCATGTGATTCCGTCGGTGAGCACCATACAGTGGGTGAATCTCAGTGCAAGTGTAACTCCGGACTGAAGTGGCTGGGATCCCGCGAGAGCTGCTACTGGAAGGGGAGACGCTGCGCTGCTGCATGGGTGAGCTCTGCTAAATTCCTAAACCTTTTCTCTGTGAATTGATATAACCTTGGCTATTTCTTACTTAGGAGCATTGGTTCTTGTTACCCTCCCCATCAATAAACACTAAATATAAATATAAACAGTTATTGCTGTATAGTGTAGTCAATTGTACACAAATGAAAAGAACTGTGTTGAGTTTGCATCCACACCCCATCCTTTCCCAGTCAGGCTATTGGCACCCATTTGCTTCCCCACTACTTGCAACAATGCAGATATAATTTTGGACAAAAAATGTATTTCCATTTTTTAATCTGCATCTTATTCTTGGTTACAGGTTAATTATTTCCTGGTTTCTTCCACTAAAAACTAAGCAAGCAAGAGGTTCACACATAGCCACAGTGCAGTTGCCTAGAACTCTTTGCAATGCTCTACAAGCAGCAATTAGAGAAACAGGTTTCTGGCTAACAGAAGCCATATTTATTACTACTCATACATAGTTAAATTGGGTTGAAAAAAGTCCATCAAGTCCAACCCCTCCAAATGAAAACCCAGCCCCATACACACACCCTCCCTACTCTCACATAAATGATATATACCCATATCTATACTAACTATAGAGTTTAGCATCACAATAGCCTTTGATATTATGTCTGTTCAAGAAATTATCCAAGTCCCTCTTATAGTCATTAACTGAATCAGCATCACAACATCACCCGGCAGTGCATTCCACAACCTCACTGTCCTCACTGTGATGAACCCCCTACTCTGTTCCTTTAAATGAAACTTCTTTTCCTCTAGTCTGAAGGGGGGGCCTCTGGTACGGTGATTCTCTTTATGGGTAAAAAGGTCCCCTGCTATTTGTCTATAATGTCCTCTAATGTACTTGTAAAGTCTAATCATGTCCCTCACAAGCGCCTTTTTCCCCCCAGAGAAAACAACCCCAACCTTGTCAGTCTCCCCTCATAATTTAACTCTTCCTTCCCTCTAACCAGTTTAGTTGCACTTCGTCTCTGCACTCTCTCCAGCCTGATCCAAAAAAGGAAAAATCAGCCCAGTGCTCTAGGAACCCAAACCCTTCCTTCCAACACCAAGACTTGAGCCACGAATTTAGCTCCCTAAGCTCCCGCTGTCTTCCTAAACTTGCACGTGGTAATATTTCTGAAAAAATTACATTGGAAGACCTTCCTTTTACCTTAGTGACTAGTTCCCTGAACTCACTCTTTAAAGTCCTCCATCTACCATTTATTTTGTCATTAGTACCAATATGTACTAAGACAGTTGGGTCAGGCCCACCCAATAATTTGTCTATCAAATCAACCACATGCCTGACCCTGGCACCAGGTAGACCGCAAACTGTTCGGTTGTAGTGATCCGGACGACAAATTACCCTATCCACTTTCCTAATAATTGAGTCCCCTACAACCACAATCTGCTTAGGCCTGACTCTGGTCTCCTCCCCATCACTACTAGAGAAACTGGTCTCCCGGCTGTTAGATAGATCAGCCCCGTCTAGAATTGCCAATTCAGAGTTCATACTCCCATCATCTTCACACAATCTGGCAAATTTGTTGCGATGTATAAGCTCCGGATCAGCCTCCATTTTCCTTTTGCCCACCTTAGATTTTCTAACTGTCGCACAGCTAACTGCCTCAACATCCTGCTGCTGTTCTGTTCCCCCCAAACGATCTGACCCTCTAGGTCCTGCTCAGTGAGCAAGAGACTCTTTTCGAGGTTTTCAATCGGTCAAAGTGTTGCAATTAAAGTTGCCACCTGGTCGGTATCTTACCAACCTAGCCGGTAAAACACCTGCCAAGGCACCTGCCCGCTCTGTGGCTTCTCTCTGTGGGGAGTTATCCCATCTCCTTTAATTTACTGGCATTATCACTCTGACCCTCATTCCCCATAATATATTGGTGGTGCCTGGAAACAGCACCAACGCTGCTTTCTCACTTATAATTGTGTCATAGTTATTATTTATAATTATGTTCTAGTTATAGCTACAGTATCACCTTTCAACAACAGATGGCGCTATTTATAGCTGTGCCAGTGAAACTCACCGTAGGCCAGGTCTTTGTTAGTGCAGGTAAGTTGCTGCACACATGGGAGATTTCCAGAATTTTAGATGTTCATGAACAAGAGCTCTCAGCAGTAAGCTGTCTATGCCATGCATGTCACCATGTGTCCATTCTATTACACAGTTATACATTTATCTACAAGGGCCCCAGCTAGGGTTGCCACCTTTTCTGGAAAAAAATACCGGCCTTCCTATATATTTATCTTTTTTCCCTATTAATAACATTGGGATCATATCACTGACCTTCCTATATATTTATCTTTATTCCCAATTAATAACATTGGGATCACTGACCTTCCTATATATTTATCTTTATTCCCTATTAATAACATTGGGATCACTGACCTTCCTATATATTTATCTTTATTCCCTATTAATAACATTGGGATCACTGACCTTCCTATATATTTATCTTTATTCCCTATTAATAACATTGGGATCACTGACCTTCCTATATATTTATCTTTATTCCCTATTAATAACATTGGGATTACTGACCTCCCTATATATTTATCTTTATTCCCTATTAATAACATTGTGATCAACCATCAACTATCCTTTTCAGATTATTTGTTTGCTTTTAGTAGCTTTTTCCAGTCAGTAGCCTGATAGTAATTATACAGACTTTATATAATCCCTTTTAAGTATCTAAGTACAATATAAAAAATGATGCAAACTACATATAGGGCAATAAGAACAATTCATCTTAGCACCAGTACTCCTAGCTCCAATGGATCTGAGGCTCATTTGGTTATCCTTTTTATTTTTTGTCCAAACTTATAATGGGAAATTCAGACAGAGTCTAATCCACAATGACCTAGTGACGCTGTTGGAGTGATCGTACAGTTGACCATGGGAGATTCACTTTAGATGTCATAGAGGTCACAAGGAGAAATACAAGTGAAGAAGCTAATGGAATTACTGTGCACCATAGCACCAACCTAACGTCATCTTTCACTAATTTGGTTGAATGAGAGGTTTTGTCTGCCACTTCACCATCTCTTAATACTACAGTTCTTGCATTCATCCCTCCATATCATGGTATGGGGCAGGGAGGCCTCTTGACTGATCACTAGTAATGACACTATGCAGAGAAGTAAAATACTTTTTATACTATGACCAGAGGTGAACAAGTTAGGGACCACTGTATGGGGTTTACCTTGACATGGTATGGTGTCTTATCAACTTTATGATCATAACTTTGTAACAAAAAAATCCTGTTTTGTAAATACTTGCACTTTCATTTATACTGAATTACTTATGACAGGGGACGAGGGAATGTGCATTGAAAAGTAGGAATTCCATTATACTTAAATATAATTTAACTTAGCTGTTTGTGTGCTCCCACAACTGCCTCTTTTTGTATATCCTCTTGACTGCTGCCAGAAATCCGCTAGTATGCCCTATGTATACCAGTAGCAATTAGTGGGCAAAATACAGCATATTTTATGCCCTGATCCAGTCTAATGAGTGCAAGCTACACAGACTTTTTGAGCAATGAAAATGAGACATCCCCCATCCAAACTGAAGAGACTTGTGTAGCCCTATTCTGCTACTGCAAGAAATCTAGCACTGATTTTCTTCTTTGTGACACTACAGGAGTCCTGTGTCTCCACTACAGGGGAGGACAAGTACACTATGATTTGTGACTCCACAACAGGCCCAGACTGGCAATTTGTGGGTTCTGGCAAATGCCAGAGGGGCTGCTATAAGGTGCCATAGAAGGTCAGTATTTAGTAGGCTGGTGGGGGCTATTTGGGCCTCTGTGTGGGCTGATTGGGCCTCTGTGTACCTGAAATGCCAGGGCTTATTTTAATTCTCAGTCCGGACCTGCTCCACATAGGGTCAGGACAGACTGAGCTGTGATAACCCTCCCTTGGAACTTCCCTGATCCTTAATCCCACATACACACAGGAAAGGTTAATGAGTTTATTGGCAGGACCCTGTGTAGATATCAGGGTTTTAGATTTAAGCCATATAAGTGGTTATTATCAAGGAACAAAGATTATAGAACATGACACTAGTACAGAATTGCTGTCTTGTAGAAGAAGCTCAAGGTTAAAGGTCATTCTGTTATTAGGGTTGTAGAATGTTTGCACAAAGTAAGCAATATATCTGTTGTCTCAAGCCACAATTATTCCTAGTGCCAGGCCAAGAAAGACACATATAGTTTCAAAAACATACCGATACCATTCTGGACACTGAGCTGACACAGTAGATTTGTCTATTGTACTGAGACTGTGAGTCTGACCCTAAGATGGAAATAGTGACACAGTTATGTTAAATAAGAATGATGATTAGATGCCACTGGATCAGCTCCATGGAAGAAGAAATGGTTAAATTGTAACTTGCTGTATTGATAATTGTTCCCTCCACGTTCTCAAGAGCTTTCAGGATGTATTCAGGAGCTATTATTTAATACTCTGTATTATATTACTCTGTATTAATGTATACCTCAAATATAGCTGTCTGGTTAATATCCTGAGTGAATATGAATTGCTCAAGTCAGGCCCAGGGGGAATTTCAGGCCAGGCTCGATTTGAAGTATTTATTTAAATCAAAGATAGACTCATATATCCCTAGTGGAGAATCATATGGGCAGATGAGCGACAATATATGATTATATATTATTGTAGGGAATTAATGCAAAAACCATTGCACTTATCCCTGTTAGGGCTCAGGCATAGATCCTGTGTTTGTGTGCTGTAAGCTGTTACCTAGCAACCAGCTGTACAGGATCTCAGTGCAACAGGAAGTGACACAGCAGCTAGTGAGTGGCTGGCAGGAAGAGGAAGTCACAGATACTGGCAAAAGAGAAAAGCCTGGCATAGAGAACCACATGGAGGACAGAGAGAGAGACCAGAGAGCTGCTGGTGGGCCCAGAGAGCTGAGAGGCTGCACCACAAGAAATCATTTGGATCAGGCTGGCACAGGGATGCCATATACTGTGCCTGGAGAGACAGAGAGTTTGAATTCAGACTGGAGATGAAACCAGTAGGAGATTCCTATGTGAGCAAAAATGTTGCTTAAAAATGTAAAAACCAAGTTGAGAATTGTGAGGATTAACTGCTAAGCCGTTTTGTCAAAATAATGTTATCCAAGCCAGTCCTGGGATTCAACCACAAACTGGTTATATTCCTAATTCTTCCTAATTTTTCAGACTCTCTCTCTTATTCAGGGGTCCCCAATCCTTTTCACGAGTGAGCAACATTCAAATGTAAAAAGAGTTGGGGAGTAACAGGAATGAAAGAAGTTCCTGGAAGGAAAATAAGAGTTGTGATTGGCCTATGTGGACTGGCAGCCTATAGAGGGATCTATTTGGCAGTAAATCTGATTTTTATACAAACAAAACTTGCCTCCAAGCCTGGAATCCAAAAATAATCACCTGCTTTGAGGCCACTGGGAGCAACATGTTACTCACGAGCCACTGGTTGGGGATCGCTGCTCTTATTTATTCTTCATTTTGGCACTTCATTTAATAATAGGAAAGCTCCATTTAGATAATAGAAAAACAGAAAAAAAGTGATAATTTGATGCAAATGATTTAAAATGTTCCCATCTATAAACAGCAGATTCCCAGACATTTTATGGCCAAACCTTATTGATTCCTTTTTTATTAGCTTTTTTGATAAAAATCATTATTTCATACTAATGTGGGCCATTTATCTGCTGACTGGCCTATTATACTGAGTTGGGGGCTACACTACATCATGCAAAAAAGAAAATTATAGGATGAGAATTTATTTAATACCTTGGAAACCATTTAAACATAATCTTACTGTTGGCTTAGTACTTTGGAAAACATTAAAACAATATTTTGCTGTTCCCATAGACATCTGTATATCAGGTTTGCATTCATCTGAATAGATTAGTGGCAGCTATAATTAAAGAGGAAATTAGCACTAGATGGGGTTTCGGATATTGCATAAACACACACAGGTAGGAGTTAATATATGGGGCATGTGCATTGACACCTAGACTTAGTCAGTGTTGCTCCATACACACCCTACAGATCTTGGTTATGTAACATTTAAGAAGTTGATAATCAATAATGATGATCATGTCTACTCTGTAGGTTGATTTAGGCCATCCATCACAGTCCTCAGGAGAAATTTGTTGGTGGATTCTATTGACAGATGAACTATCTAGAAGAAATGGGTTCAGATCTGTGGCCAGCAATATATATACTCACTTCTTTGTCAAATTAGTTGTTACTATAGTGACATTCATGAAATAAGCCTCATGTTTAGTCAGAATCAAAAAGAGATAATTTACTACCAGTAGGCTGCAAAGTGGAAAAAAATTGATGAAATCCATAAAGTTTTTTGCCCTGCAGATAGAGCACAAATGCCTACACTTCCCTATGAATAAAGAGCACCCTGTTTTCAGCAGCCTTGTATTCTTGAGGAGCTGACAGAGGTTCATAGACATCCACCATCACACCCCATAAGTATCCTTAATCTGCTCATTTTTAAGATACAAAAGGGAGCTTCAATTGGAGCATGCTGCAATGGAGCTAGTGTTGCCACCTTTTGAGGCTGCACAATCTGGGCAGAGACTTGCCTGTGACAACACAGGACTGACCGGTGATGTCATGGGGTGGGTCTATGACGTGGTTATTAAAAACCCATCCAAAAATCGGACTACTTGAATCAAAATGGGACAGGTGGCAATCTTAAATGTTGCTCTGGACTTACATGGCTATTATCAGGAGCGTTGCGGAGCACGTCCGTTCCCGGCGACGGAGATTCCAAGATGGCGGCGCCCATGGTAGCCACGTGGGTTCGGGCGCCGGCATGCTGACGTCAGCACACAAACGTGTGACGTCACGACACTGCGTTTTGGCTACAAATTCTAAATAGAAGGACACGGAAGAGGCCAGTTCAATGCCCTAGTATAGGAATTGCTATATTGTGTTCATGGGTTCCTAAATTCTTGAATTCCTGTTTCCCGGCTTCCTGACCCTTGGCTTGACCCTGATTCCTGCTGCCTGTCTTACTGAACATTTGCCCGAACTTGACTACGCTTACGCCTGACCCCTTTATCAGTTATCGGCCCCCCATGGTTTGCTCTGCATCGAATACGTTTTTCTTCCCCACTCTCATGGCTCAGTGTTCTGATCAGAGCCGGACCAACCCAACCAGGCGCCCTAGGCAACCTGGCCAGGCTGAGTGTGCGCGCTCGAGTGCGCATGCGCGAAACTGAGCTCTAGCACGCATGTGAAAAACGACATGTGCAGAAACATAATTAGGCAGAAATTCTCAGTGGCAATAAGATTTGACAAGGGTCAATTAAAATAAGTGGCCATGCTTTATCTTTGTCCTCCCATGTTGGGGGAGACTTTAGCACATAGGACTAAGTTCCACAACGAGAGACACAATGGAATTGTAAAAATCCAAACAATTTCTTTATAAGATAAGGAGGTTTTCCCAGATAAAATGCTTAATTTTACAGGACCGGCTTGAGCTTCCTACATCCCTTTTAACCTCATCATTGCCAATTTGCCATATCTTAGTGCTGGTACGACCACACCCGATATTGTTGAGCTGATTTAAAAATAACTATATTGTTAGTCTTGTGGGTGTGAACCATTCCATGTGCCAGGCTCTTGATATCTTGATGTAGGTTACACAACACATCACAACCAATTTAAGCACAACTATTCTGAGTTTGCATGATCTAATAATAAAGCTCCACCATTTAGCTGGTACCCATAAGTTGCTGTTTGGACAAGTTTTGGAAACAAAGAAACTGTAGCTCATTATGGTGAACTTTGGAACAGTGTGAACCCCTAATACCAAAATCATTTAGGATCTAGGATAATATTGGGATAGTCTGAGATTTCACATCAGAATTTGAATATATTTTATATATTTAATTTAGATTTTTGCCACGTTTCCCTTATTCAGAATGTTTTAGCTAGTTCTAATGGCATCCATTCATGTGCATCACAGAAGTTGGGAAATGATGCCCTATAAAATAGGGGAGGACAATATGCTCTCTAGAGTAGAAGTGAAAATAAGAACTAGAATTAGAACTTCTTGGAATGAGACAATTCTGGGTAGGGTGGAGGTCAAAAGAGGGTTATTTGCGGCTAGTTACTCTGTGTTGGGAACAATGGGCAAAAACACAGATGGAGCCACATGCAAATGCCAGAGCTTGTCCTTTTATAGACGGTTCATTTTCTCTTTTCTGGCTGTTATTTTGACTCCCCTGCCAAATTTTAGACATATAATGGAACAAATGTGGATCTAGCTAACATGAGCCTATGGACTATTTATTTAATGCATACACTTGATGTAGTATATAAACTGTTCTTTTGTACTGAATCAGTGTCCTTTCAATAGAGATGATATATGTGGCCTACACATGGGGGCATATTTATCAAAGGTCGAGTGATAGAGGTTTTTTTTTTATCTCAAATGGCCTTGAAACTCAAATAATATCTTATTTCAGAAAAAACTTGAACGTCTATAATTTGATTAAATAACAACCTAAAAACTCGAATCGAATTTGACAGAACTTGAATCGAGTTTTTCTTCGAAAAACATCTTAAATGTCAGGCTATTAACATCTTCAAATGCTTGAAAAAAAAACAACGATGAATAGGTCGGGATGCAGGTGAGAAGGGCAATCTCCATTGCATTGTATAAAAACAATTGCAACATCTGTCAAATACCAATGGCAGATAATTAGGGCACATAACTTGCCAAGTACTTATATACATACAAATGACACATCCCTGTTAATATCTCTGTGTGGAAGTTGTAAAATGTTGTTATAGCCTTTTTATAATAAATCTTGTACTGACAACTTAAAGGCATTTAGGCCACCACTTTCAGCTGAATATCACATGGGCCCTTTCTTCATGAGATGTTACTGAGACTTAAGCCTCCAGCAATGGCCCTGCAGGAGATCAGATGGTCCCCAAACATTTCTGCCTTTCTTTATTGAACCACATGCAACATTTTTACTATTGTTTCAGTTTTTTCTTGTATAAGTGCTCCCTGGCCTTAGACTTTTAGGATTCCTGCAGCAACCTGGTAGGTCTCATTAATTCAGCCAATGTTGGACTGGCCCACAGGGATACCAGGAAAACTCCCAGTGGGCCCACGTGTCAGTGGTCCCTCCTGCTTCAAAACATTTGGCACATTTCATGGCCATTACCTATTTCTATGAGAACAAAGAGACTAAATTGATGAAATAATAGATTATAGTATGTAAAGAAAAGAGACTAGGAGAATAGAGGTTGAGTGAGGAGAGGAATTATAATAGTACTGAGAGTGGGCCCCTGATCTAAGGTCTTTTGGTGGGACCCTGGTCTAAGATTTTTGGGTGGGCCCCTGGTGTCCCAGTCCGACACTGAATTCAACAAATACTTTTCATGTTAACAATTGCTTGAGTGTAGGGAAAGAATGGTCCATGGCAGAAGGAGACAACGTTTTTCTATTTGTGTTGTTCAAATTTGAAACTTTAAAAAAGTTTCTGGCAATAAAATAGTATTCCTGGCTGCTTTGTTGTATTTTCTCAGCAGTAGATGCCATTGGCATAGTCCTTATTCTAGTAACCCTTTTCAGGGGTCAGTGCACCAACATCTGATCAAGACATAAGAGCTGCCATGAAGATCATGAATATTGTTTTCAAATATACTAAGTGAAAAAAAAAACATACCGGAACCTGATCATAGGGATGTTTAATCTGAGTATTATCTCCAAAGACATTTGACTGTTACTGGGCAAGATATGTGTGTTATATAGAAACATTTCTATAACAGAGTGACACAGTGCCCATATTAAAGGGATACTGTCATGGGAAAAAAAAATTTTTTCAAAATGCATCAGTTAATAGTGCTGCTCCAGCAGAATTCTGCACTGAAATCCATTTCTCAAAAGAGCAGATTTTTTATATTCAATTTTGAAATCTGACATGGGGCTAGACATTTTGTCAATTTCCCAGCTGCCACTGGTCATGTGACTTGTGCCTGCACTTTAGAAGAGAAATGCTTTCTGGCAGGCTGCTGTTTTTCCTTCTCAATGTAACTGAATGTGTCTCAGTGGGACCTGGATTTTACTATTGAGTGTTGTTCTTAGATCTACCAGGCAGCTGTTATCTTGTGTTAGGGAGCTGCTATCTGGTTACCTTCCCATTGTTCTTTTGTTTGGCTGCTGGGGGGGAAAAGGGAGGGGGTGATATCACTCCAACTTGCAGTACAGCAGTAAAGAGTGATTGAAGTTTATGAGAGCACAAGTCACATGACTGGGAAATTGACAATATGTCTAGCCCCATGTCAGATTTCAAAATTAAATATAAAAAAATCTGTTTGCTCTTTTGAGAAATGGATTTCAGTGCAGAATTCTGCTGGAGCAGCACTATTAACTGATGCATTTTGAAAAAAACATTTTTTCCCATGACAGTATCCCTTTAATGCAAACCCCCCAGAAATACATAGCAGAGGGACATAGTGTCCATATAACTGTATAACCCTGAGAAATACATTGCAGAGGGACACAGTTCCCATATAACTGTATTACCCCCAGAAATACACATCAGAGGGACACAGTGCCCATAGAACTTTATAACCCACATAAATGCATAGCAGAGCAATACAGCGTCCAAATAACTGCATTACCCCAGAAATACATAACAGAGTGACACATTGCCCATATAACTGTAGTACCCCCAGAAATAGATAGCAAGTGGACATGGTGCCAATATAAATGTACAAACCCCAGGAATACAATGCAGAATGATAAGTTGCTCATATAAATGTTAAAGTTCATTAGCACATCTGAGAATGACGCACAAGTAATAAACGGTGTTATATCTCCAGAATCATTAAATGGATGTTTCCCCATAAAAACAAAGCATAGTGATGCAAATGTGTAAAATGGTAGTTCCAGAGACAAAACAGAACAGGGTAACACAGTGACCCATTTAATGTTTTAAAGGTTTCCAAAGGACATAAGGTAAAGCCCACATTTATGATGAATGCATTTATTGCGACATCCACCAGACTAGCATGCAAGTGACAATGGCAGCAAACACATATTAAGTATACACATTATTATACATTACATAACAGCTCACAGTACCCCAAATATGCATCACATTGCAAATAGTGTCCTGTACATTACACAACATACACAGCCCCCCAGACATGCAGAAAAATGCATTGAGATCTACCACCAGCCCAGTATAGAAAGACTGACAAATGGACTGTTGTAGTACTACCTGTGTTTCAGTTCTTATAATTCCAATCCCAGTGTCCATATTTTAGGTTCTTAGAAGGGAGAGGAGATAATTGATGTAGAGGCAAAATCTTGACACTAGGTTTACAGAAGAACTGACTTCAGGGGTCACATCAGGTTCTGGCACAACATAACGCCACCTGGAACAGAACTGATGAGTAAATGCCGTTTTGATGTCCTCATAGGACATGTAGTTTAGGTGGGGTTTCTCTACTGTAGCACCATATCTAGTGCCAATTATTGGTTCTTAATCATCAACTGAAAAAGGTAGGTCCTCTCTGCAACTGATCCAGCAATACAAGGTCAGGCAATATTAAGTATTCATACACCAAGTCACGTTAGAGATAGGTTGGGCATCACAGTGCTTTACAATCTCCTCCTGTAGAAGCCAATTGTGGCCAACTGTGGTCCCTACACTAGGCAAGTGTAATCTGGGTGAATAATAACCCTACTACTTCTCTTTGGTGGAGCACAGGACTGTTTTTGCACACTAGCCCTGACTATCTTATACCCCTTGGATGTAAAATCTTACTAACTTACTAAGCTTCGTTCATGGGGTCCCTGTTACCCCAACTTCATTGGCTCCAGTAGGGCTAGGCCTTGGAAACTTGTACTGAGGCCTACCTCAGCCTCAATGCATTTCGGCCTTCAATGCATTTTGACTAACTTTTGGTGAAATGGGTCTGATTCGCTTACGACTAGCAGCAGGTCCAAAGACTAAAAATGTGGTACTTGTGCACTTACTACTTTGCCTGCTGCTAGTAAATAAGCCAGTCATCTCATATGCCTGTGTAATTCCCATCAAAATGGGAAAATGTGCATCAATCAAATTGTGGTTCTTTTTAGAAGTTCAGTCTGGAAATTTTTATGATCAAGAAAGAGCAACATGATGCAGCATTTCTTTATTAATTCTCATTTAAATAGAAGCTAGGATCACACAGTTAGGTCAAGGCCTACTGGTAATATAAGACCTAGTGCATATCTTAAGCAGTTCACCCATTAGATGAAAAACAACTGCTTAATGAACTACATTAATATAAATTAAAAGGTGTCCTCCAGTAAGTACTTCTCCATGCCAACATGATATAAAATATGTTCCACCTAATAATATTGAGGCCATATCTGTTCTACACTTTCAGTAGGTGATTGGTCATTGGTACCAAGGCCAGAAATAGAATCAGTTTTTTTTTGTGATTCATATTTCCTTGTCCCAAAAAAGGCACTTCACTTCCTCCATTGTTCTTAGAACGTCATTAAACATACATTCCATACTTAGTCTGGGTTTCCAAATAAAGACATAATTAAGACTCCTCCCTTTTTTGGAATATAAATACATGTGGCATTGGAGCAAGACGTTGGTGGCACAGGAACCAGTAGAGACTGGCACCATGTTCCAACAGAGGCTTCTAATGTGTGTTTGCCTTCTGGCTCTCGTCACTGGAGTGATATCTAAACCGTAAGTCATTAATGTGTCTTGTCAATAATGTAATAGCTAAGGTGCTCACACATATTCGGACTGCAATGTTACATCATGCACTGTATCATTGTTATTATGTTCTCATTGCTCTTTCACTGTCCTCCCTGTACCATATATATACTTGGGGTCCCAACTTTTTTTTACCCATGATCAAAATTCAGATATAAAAAGAGTTGGGAGCAATGCAAGCATGAAAAATGTTCATAGTGGGTGCAAAATAAGGGCTGTGATTGGCCATTTAGTAGCCCCTATGTGGACCGGCAGCCTACAGGAAGGTCAACCAAGCCAAGAATTCAAAAATAAGCACCTGCTTTGAGGCCTCTGCTTTAAAGCCAAGGGGTTGGTGAGCACCATGTTGCTCATACACCACGTTGGGGATCATTGATATATATAATATGCACCTTGTTCTGTTACAGTATGACCGACTGATGGCAACATCATTAGTTCTTGTTTTGGAGGAGTAATGCAAACAGAAAAAGAAGAGATGTGTGTGTATCTGTATTGATAACAATATGTACAATATGGAGCACTATATACATTAAATTGACCAGTGTCATAACTAATTGTTACTGGGCCCCACAGCAAATTAAATTTTAGGGCCTCCAACATATACAGAGGTTGCCTTGTTTTACCAATATATATTGAAATTTGCAATTTTTGTAAAAAAAATTTAATTAGGGCCTAGTGGGATCCCCTGTACCTCCTGGGCCCCCTAGCAGCTGCAGGGTCTGCTTCCTCTGTAGTTACGCTACTGAAAGGGACCAGTGATAAAGCTGGAGATCTAGGATAAAAGGCTTAATGTAACCACATCTAAAGAATCCAACATTCATCATAACAATTATAATCCCGGCAGGGTAGGGCAATCAGTAAGGCTGGCATCCGCGTTACTGTATTACAAAATGTTGGAACAGACCCAAAGTATTATCTAAATAAATGGGTCAAATAAACATTTTATAGCATTTCTGATTTGGGAGTCTGTTAAAAATAAAGTGCATCATTAGCAGGGCATAACCAGGGATGTCTTTGGTGGGTGGGGTACATATATCAGCGTAGAGCTAGTCCCTCACATAATATATCCTCAAGAGTGGGGTGAAAGCAGGGAGGATGGGAAAACATATCAACAGCAGGGCAAGATGGTAACCGTAGAACTTAATATCAGAGTTGTCTAACCTGCAGCCCTTTAGGCGCTAGCTAAAACATGCAGCATTAAATAATGAGTCTTTTTTGCACAGGGCCCATGTCGAGCCCAAGATATTAACAAATATAACTCCACCAAGATTTGGCTGAATCCTAAGCAAATGTTGAGTTTTGCCAAGACCAGACCTCAAATCTTCTACATTAGTCTTCTACATTAGGTTCGGGAAAGAGGGACAATTTCATGCAAGGCATTTGCCCTGGGCCCATGATATTTTCAGCATACACCCTGGAGATGTCAAAAATACAGTTGCACATGGTCTACCAGCTCACCACATATTGGGGCCCCAGCTTTCTAGCCCTGCTGAAGACCCCTTCTTCTGTATCTCCAGTACTGCATAATGGTTTACTATATGGTGCCATGTTCCATCTCTTGTTGGGATTTCCAGACTTTGTATTGCTTTCAAACTAGAAGAAATGTAGCTATGTGTCTAACACCACACGGTTCAAAGCTCCAGATCTGAAACTAGAAAAAGTGGCATTACCATCTATATATCCGTTGACATAAATAATAATATTATAAATATTTTATTCCTCTGCAGTTGTTTTATGCACAGGTGGCACATCTGGAACTAGTGAAAACAATAAAATTAGCACTAATAAGTATACATTAAATGTAAATATAGTCATAGATAATTAAAGAACAGCTGTGGATATGTATAAGTTTAGTAATGTTTGGCCAAAGGCATCAAGTAGCCTGACAGTCCTCCACTGCTTCTTTCTGTCCATTTGATCTCAGCAAAGAGACTCCACCTATTTACCGTACGTGACATTGTTACATTCAGTTGTGTCACATTATGTAACCTCATTAATGAAGGAGCTCATCAATCCTGTTTAGTCTTTGGACTCTTGCCCAAAATGTCTCTAGTGATGGAAGCACACCCAGCCATTTCTATGAATTGCAATTAGGAGTATTTACTAAAGTTCAAAAAGAGTAAAACCCCCTCTCTGTCTAATTGCCGACCAATTATTTATACCACGTTGATTGCCAATATCTATATTGTTCAGTTCTTCAGTTTCTAATGATTGTGAATAATTTCAATAATTAAAAAACCAATTGTCATTCGTTATTACGTAATGGTGTCTGAATCCAGTAGGTGATTACCCTGTTAGGTACTTTGTGCCGTTAAGTAATAATTATAAATTACTTATAGTATACTAAATTAAGTGAATATAAAATACTTAAACGATTTAGATTAATTGATTAAAGTGCTAGTGTAAATTTTATTCTAAATTCATGATTATAATAACAAAATAAATTAAATTAATAATTGTGCCTGCACAAGTCCGGGCAATAAATTAATTCAGAATTACCACAATTTAATTAAAGAAAAATGTGACTGAATTCATTACAAACATTTGCTGAACAGAAATTAATAAAAAATGGGGGGAAAAACAACCCCCACTAAAATGGTAAATTGTAATTGGTTTGCTCACCTCAGCCAAGGCTGATAGGTGTTTGAAAGTGAAAACGTTGATTAAAAAATCGTATCAATATGTCCACACGAAGACCAGCATTGAAGAAAAGGGTAGAAAATGAAAGTGGTAGGAGTAGAGAAGTCCTAAGAACTCACTGCCTACGATTTTTCTAAATTCTGGGACCCCACAAGAGGGAGAAAGTAGGTCACTGGGGACTGTAGTCTCAAAATTACCTTGCTAGCTCTTTAATTTTTCTAATCTTCCCTAAAAACTACAAATCCCACAGTGCCATTTGATTGCAGTAGAGGTTAAGAGAGAGCAGAACCAATGCGGTCTTAAAAAAACTTGGAATAATTCCAAGTATAAAATGTGCTAACACGTGTTTCGCCTCCTGGCTTTATCAAGGCAAAATCTGAGCAATAAGGAGTATCCAGATTCTAACTGTACTTAATAGAAAATTCCCTATTGTTACAGTTACTTGAAGAAAATCCCAATTTTTATATATAAGTTGCATTCTCATTTGAAGTCCACATGGGTCATTCTGTGTGTCTATATCAATGGTGCTTAAAAGTTACAGTAGATTATGATCTACCAGCAGATACTTAGCTGGTTACTAGTAGGGCCTAGAACACTGGCTACAGACAATTACATTTAATTAATTCACTTAAATATAAATATATGGATTTATGAAACTATGCAGACTCCAGGTAAATCCAGCATTCACCATAAAACATCCATAGACCTAGACTCAGACACAGACCATAGACTATAGAAAGTTAGTGCCTACGATCTACTGTCTTGACACTCACTTTGCTCAGACCTTCACTTGCTTGAGGTTTCATTAATACAATATAATGAGGAAAATCTGTCAGTTAGTAAAACAGTGACTGTTTGATTCCCAAGAGCTCCACTGTTCCCACATTGGTTTTGATGTGATGCCATGTTGAGTTGTGTTTGTTGTCGGTCTGTGTGCAGGAGGTATGCACTATCAGTCCCTGTTGTGCTGAAGAGTGGAGAGAACGCTACTGCATGCATCAACATTTTAGATAATGATGGCCCTTTGCAACTGAATGTCAATATTGAGGTCGACGGAGTGAACTACACCATCTTCAGTGAGTCCGTCCAAGCCAACACAATCTTCAAATGCAAAGAATTTCCGGTGAGTTAAAGGGATACTCTCATGGGAAAACATGTTTTTTTCAAAATGTATCAGTTGATAGTGCTGCTCCAGACTACTGCACTGAAATTCATTTTTTAAAAGAACAAATTGATTTTTTTATATTTAATTTTGAAATCTGATATGGGGCTAGACATATTGTCAGTTTCCCAGGTGCCCCTAGTCATGTGACTTGTGCTCTGATAAACTTCAGTCACTCTTTACTGCTGCACTGCAAGTTGGAGTGATATGATATCAGAACAGCACTCAATAGTAAAAATCCATGTCCCACTGCGACACATTTAGTTACATCGAGTAGGAGAAACAACAGCCTGCCAGAAAGCAGTTCTATCCTAAAGTGCTGGCTCTTTCTGAAAGCACATGACCAGGCAAAATGACCTGAAATGCCACTACACACCAATATTACAACTAAAACAAAATACACTTATTGGTTTTACATGGTTGAGTGAATTATTTGCAGTGTAAAGAGTGTAATTTAGAAATAAAAACTACACCATAAAAATCATGACAGAATGATTAGTGGCACCACAAAATCGGAATAATCCCCAGGAAACAAAACTGTAGAATCCATGTTTCCTATATGACATGTCCTTTCGGCCATAGACTGAAAGATACTTAGTAAATGCAATCAAAATTTGCAGTTGACATTTTTTAAGCTTTGCCACTCCTTGCCTTTACTTGGCAGTTAGGTATTTTGTTTTGTTATCAGTTTGGAGCCCTTTGTAGGATTGGGGGTTGGTACTTTCTTACTGTTTTACTAACAAACACCATCGCATATGACCTCCCATAGGTTCTAAATGTGGCCACGACAGTCCCAGTATTCATCACCATGGTGGCTACTGGCCAGAGAGACACGTATGTGGAACGCAGATCTGTGGTTATTGATAAGATGGAAAACATCTTCTTCGCACAACTGGATAAATCCCAATACAAGTCGGGACAAAAGGGTAAGTACGGGGTTTCCTTGTCATAATGTCTCCCCATACTGTTAGACTGGACTGGGCTGAGGCTTCAATTATGGTAATAATTACATGTTACTCATGTGTTTTTCTTTGAGGTAGCAAATTTAATTCGAATTTCAAACATTTTGGTCAAAACTTTGGCTTCGTTGTCAGAAGAAAGTGTTGGAACCATGGGGGCTTTTGTGTAACAGGAAGAAGACATTTGTTGGGAGGACTAGCCTCTGCTTCCCATAGTTGTATTGAGTATCAGTGGACTTTTTTTTGCACTAACCTTAAATTTACTATTTGCCAAGGACCTATGTGGTGCCACAGAAAGTTAGGGGCATGGCAAGACTACATGTTTGCTTTGTCCCCTTCTTTTTTCCTTCTTTGTTCAAAAAAAATACCCCACAACCAACGGGCTGGAGAAATACAGGTGTAGGTACTGTACACATAAATCGTCATCTACTCACAAAGAAACCTTTTTGTTTTCTCTGCAGTGCGGATTCGTTTTATTTCCCTAAATCCCCAGCTGCGTCCAGTGCAAGAGACGGTACGTACATGTTGGCTTCTCATTGAAACATACTGAATTTAGTATTACTTCTGGCTCTTGAGAGGCCATATTGTATTTAGCGTTACTTTCTACTTTTCTGTAGTTATGTTGGGTTCAGCAGAAAGGCCTATTATTTTCTATGGGCATTACAGTATTTGTATACATTAAATACTTTGTGCATGTTATCAAACCTAACAATATATTATTTTTATTTTTTAGTACCCTGTCATCTATATATTGGTAAGTGCAACAACTTGAATTAATTTACAATTAAAAAAAATGACTTATCACTGCACCATTCTTAGCATTTGATCATGGGGGGAGAAATCTACAATATGTAGTTTCCATATTTTCTGTCTGTTAGGATCCTTTGGGGAGTCGAATGTACCAGTGGCTGGATAAGACCTCAAGTCAAGGACTGGTGGCCGTGGAGTTTACTCTGCTGAGTGATGCATCCCCAGGAACGTATGGAGTAGTAGCTGAAAGAATATCAGGCCCTGCAGTTTTCCAGACTTTTGAAGTGGCTGAATATGGTATAAAATTTCATCCATATTAGGAACTGTTTGTTTTAGAATTCTACCCATGTAAAAATGGTAAAATAATAGTGGGATATGTTGGGGACTTCAGTCACCCAGTATGACCTTATATTTTGCAATCTGCTGCAAGAGAAGAAAGATAAAGTCCATTGGCAGTCAGTCAAATGGGTAGTACAACCTGTTTTAGACCACACGTTTCCTTCCTTCATCTGGTGCAATGGAGTCACTACTACAGATACTGCTGATCTCAGGCCACTGTGTGAGGGACATTCTAATACTAAACTGTAAATCAACATGACTTTATTTGTGGAAAATTACATTCAGTATCCATTGGGCAGCCAAGACCCAAGGTCCACCAGCTGATAGGAAGCATCCATCCCACCGCTTATGCATTTGCAAAGTCTCACCTATGCCCTGTTGCCTAAATTTGATACTCAGCTGCTTTAATCTTGCATGAGGCTAGTGTCCTTGGGAAACTCCCTCATTTATTCCCTTTACTTTTAGAAGACTATTGTGCTAATTATATCGTGAGGTTGGCAGATAAAGACATGATGTGTTATTGGCTGAAATATATTTCTTTGCAATTTATAACAGTAGAGTTGAAAGATATCAGGGTTGATAGAATAAGAGGAACATGGGATTTAGGATTTGTTTGTGCTTCTGTGACAATTTTATTTATATATCTTACCAATTGCAGTGATGCCCAGATTTGGGATGACTGTGGAAGCTCCCAACACCATATCCATACTGGACCAGACCATAAAATTTAAAATCAGTGCCAGGTAAGTCAGGATTTATAGCATCGCCATGTCAATTAATGAATTTTGGTATAATAGTTAAAATAGTTGCAAATCCATGAAGAGTTCACGTTGGTGCCCCTGGTACCTAGTGGGGGGCTGCCGCCTGAGGCGACAGCCTCAACCTGCCTCATTGGCGAAGCACCCCTGAGTGCTCCTATAAGCAGAAAACCCCACCTGCCTGGGGTTATTCTAGTGAGCACCATGGAGCGATCCTCTTCCTGCTTCTTCGGTTTTCAAATTTCCCGGGGCAGACGCATACGCAGTAGAACGAAATAGTCGGCTTTTTCGTTAAAGTTCGCCTTTTCGCTCTACTGTGCATGTGCCGCGAGGAGACCTGAAGAAGAAGGAAGAGGATCACTCCGTGGTGCTCGCTAAAATAACTCTGGGCCGGTGCAGTTTTCTGTTTATAGGAGCATTGGCCCGGGGTGTCAGGTAAGTAAAATTAGTCACTTGGGGGTGGCTAACATTTGGCACCACCAAGGGTAAAATGGTATTCGTTCTCCTTTAAGCCTCGGTAGTTCGTTCATAACTCTAATACGCCCTTCACTGATCGTTTGCCTTGGCCCTTCCTTACTTCATCATTTACACTCAACTGTTTCTACAGGTAACTGATCTCCTTTTCTTTCTCCTGCAGATACACGTATGATCAGGGAGTGCCAGGGAAACTGTCTGGCAGACTTTGCAGGCAATATAGTTCTCATTATCCTGGAAACAGCTGCAACAGGAACCCTGAAGGTCTCTGTCATTACATTGTTAGAGATGTAAGTGTTGTACCCAAATCAACAGGTCTTCTTCTGTTGTTCATAGCCCTACTGGTAACACTTCAATATTCCCCTGAGTTACAGTTGCAGGAGGAATATAACTCTTACCATCAAAACCGAGAGATACATCTTTAATAATATGAATGAAACATGATTTCATTATTTGGATAAACACTCATTTTATTTCCTTTATGCCTTAAGATAAGGCAACTAAAATAACACTCGGCCCTACATTCCTTTTTTTTTTTTTTTTTTAATTCCAAGATATTAAGGGATACATGTGCTGTAAATATAAATGAATTTAGTTACAACAGCGCCACCTGCTGGTCAGTTTCCCACCAGTCTGACCAGCAAGTAGTCAAGGAAGTTGTCAGGAGAAAGAAAGAGGCTACACTGATTTTCTTCTGCTTAGGAAAGATGTGAGAAAGTTTTCTAATTCTCGAAAAATATTCTAGTTTTTTTTTACTATAAAATCTGAATTTTTTTGTGGAAAAAAAAACTTGAATTTTTTTCAAGATTTAATATACCCCAAGGATGGCAAAAGTCAGAATCCGAAAATCCTCCATCCCAGACCTGCTGAGGTTGTATATAAGTCAATGGGAGAGGTCCCTATTCTATTTGGAAGTTTCTGTGGTCTGCGCTGAAAGAAGCCTGAAAAGCCAACTATTTCATCTTTTCTGGCAAAAATTCGCAAAACGCATTGAAGTCAATAGACATCAACTTTTTTTTAAGCTCGAACATTTTTTCTCACTCCAAATGCATTAAAGTCAATGGGCATTTTTTTCTTATGGCGGCTTTTTTTGTCTCAGCGACAATTTTGTCTTGGTGATTTATTTTTGGTCATGGTGACATTTTTGCACAGAGGATTTTTGCCAAAGTTGGCGAAGTGTAATATTTTGCCTCGAATGCCTGGCGTAAAATTCACTCATCACCCCAACTCCCCTCAAATTCCAGACTAAATTGAAAATTTTATTGAAAATTTTGCATTCCAGGTGGACTCCAGTGGCAAATTGACCTACACTGCTGACCTGGCCCAGTTCCAGTTGGATCGGAGTGGATTTTTCATGGGTCTGAACTATCAGATGACACTGACGGAGAATGGCACAGGTAAAGGCCTTGTGGCAAATTGGCATTGGCCTGCAGCTACTGTGCCTATTTACATTGGCGTTGATGCAGGTGTATCAAAGTGGGCGGCATCAGAGTCCGTACGAGAGACGTGCACTTATAGAAGCTTTGTACTTACCGTCTGTTCAAGTCAGGTGCAAAGACCTGGGCTGTAGTGTACTAGAGCACCCTGCACCCAGTTGTATGCCACACAGCAAGTATAAGCAGCAATTAGGGCGCATGTTACATACAGTAGGTTAAAGGATAAGTAAACCTTTAATATAAGTGAAAGGTGTTGCATGTAGCTGGAAAAATGGGGATCTCTCAAGTAAATATTCAGGGTTCATTTATGGTCCCTAGGCTCTAAAATGAGTGTGTTATATTGCCATCTACTAGTGTGCTGTAAAGGATAAGTAAGCCTTTAAAATAAGTGGATGTAAAATTGATGAGGGGGCTATTCTAAGCACTTTTGTGATTTATATTCATTATTTATTTTCTTTTTATTCCAGGATATTAAGGGATACATGTACTGTTAATATAAATGAATTTTGTTACAACAGCGCCACCGAGATTTTCTTTCCTAAGCAGAAGAACATCAGCCTCTTTCTTTCTCCTGACAACTTCCTTGACTACTTGCTGGTCAGACTGGTGGGAAACTGACCAGCAGGTGGCGCTGTTGTAACAAAATTCATTCATATTAACAGTACATGTATCCCTTAATATCATGGAATAAAAAGAAAATAAACAATGAATGTAAATGACAAAAGGGATTAGAATAGCCCCCTCATCAATTTTACATCCACTTATTTTCAAGGCTTACTTATCCTTTACAGCACACTAGTAGATGACAATATAACACACTCATTTTAGAACCTAGGGACCATAAATGAACCCTGAATATTTACTTGAGAGATCCCCGTTTTTCCAGCTGCATGCAACTCCTTTACCTCTTCTTGTTCCTTCTTTCTCCAGCAGAGTCTCAGCCTCGTTTCACAATGGAATTTATAGTTGCTGCTTCTCTGTTGCAGGTGTCCAAGTGATAGAATCTGGTTCCGTGTCCATAAGCAATGAAATAGCTCGGGTTTCATTTGACCGCCAAGCCATGCAGCAGTATTACAAGCCGGGGATTCCTTATCTTGCTGCTGTAAGTTACTGTCTAATTTTCTTTCCTGTAGTATCAGAATTGAATAATCAGCAAACCTGTAGCATCAGCTTATATTACAGCCAGGGAAGCTCATTTTCTGCTGGATAATTAGTGACGAGCCCTAAGCTTAGCTTCTCAATAGCCAATCAGAGCCCACTGAGCATGTGCAGTGCCACTGACACTCCTAATGCTCCTGTGAGAGCTGACTCATTGTAGGCATGCTGAACCTTTAGACTGGTGCTATAAGTTCTGTATCAGCCATATATTTATTTTTAGAGTGGTGTGTGTAAGAGCTAAGAAATGGCACTAAGCCCACACTACTGCAATACATAAAGGGATTCAGTTGCAGGAAAACATCAGTTAATAGTGCTGCTACAACAGAATTCTGCACTGAAATCAGATTTTTTTATAATGAATTTTAAAATAAGACATGGGGCTAGACATATTGTCAGTTTCCCAAGTGCCCCCAGTCATATGACTTGTGCTCTGATAAACTTGATAAACTGATAAACAGCCCATCAGCAGAACAATGGGAAGGTAACCAGATAGCAGCTCCCTAACACAAGATAACAGCTGCCTGGTAGATCTAAGAACAACACTCAATAGTAAAATCCAGGTCCCACTGAGACACATTCAGTTACATTGAGTAGAAAGCAGTTCCATCCTAAAGTGCTGAATCTTTCTGAAAGCTAGGGATGTAGCGAACGGCGGATAAAATGTTCGCGAACATATTCGCGAACTTGCGTCCAAAAATGCGAACGGTTCGCGAACGTTGCGAACCCCATAGACTTCAATGGGAAGGCGAATTTTAAAAGCTAGAAAAGACATTTCTGGCCAGAAAAATGATTTTAAAGTTGTTTAAAGGGTGCAACGACCTGGACAGTGGCATGCCAGAGGGGGATCAAGGGCAAAAATGTATCTGAAAAATAAATTGTTGACACAGCGCTGCGTTTTGTGCTGTAAAGGGCAGAAATCACACTACGTCACTCAGGTGATGTTTCTGGACATGGAAAGTGAAAAAGCTCACACAGCTAGGTGCCACTTGGTTAAAGACTGGGCAAACAATGCCTGCAAGGGCAACGTATACAGTAGTGGATACGGAATATATTATTGCTGCTTGAAAAACGTCACTCAGGTGGTGTTTCTGGAGACGGTATTATTATTGATATTTAGACAGAATGTGAAAAAGCTCACACAGCTAGGTGGCAGTTGTTTGAAGAACACACTGGGCAAACAATGCCTGCAAGGTACTACAGCAGTGGATACGGAATATATTATTGCTGCTTGAAAAACGTCACTCAGGTGGTGTTTCTGGAGACAGTATTATTATTGATATTTAGACAGAATGTGAAAAAGCTCACACAGCTAGGTGGCAGTTGTTTGAAGAACACACTGGGCAAACAATGCCTGCAAGGTCAACGTATACACTACAGCAGTGGATACGGAATATATTATTGCTGCTTGAAAAACGTCACTCAGGTGGTGTTTCTGGAGACGGTATTATTATTGATATTTAGACAGAATGTGAAAAAGCTCACACAGCTAGGTGACAGTTGTTTGAAGAACACACTGGGCAAACAATGCCTGCAAGTGCACTACTATTGGTGCACTACTATGAAGAACAGCAAACAGCACTGGACACGTTAAAGAACAGTAAGATAAGTAAAATAAAAAAATATATATATATATATTAAAAAAAAAAATTACTCTGGTTGGTGCTGAACTACTAGGAGCAGCACACCAGTCCCACTCCCCAACACAGCTAGACTAATAGCACTGGGCTCTTATAGTAGCAAAGTAAAAAAACAAAAAAGAAAATAAAAGCAGTCCTTACAAGGACTATTGGGTTACAGGCAGCAGTCAGCAGATGAGATCAGTGCCCACAGCAGCTACATACAGAGCACTGCAGTAGAAGGTAGATTACTAGCCAGCAAAGCTAACTAACCTAAACTCACTGTCCCTCAAATCCCTGCAGAGTTCTGTCCCTACAATACAGAGCAGTATCAAGTAGATTACTAGCCAGCAAAGTTACTATCAACTGTCCCTCAAATCACTAACAGCTCTCTCCCTACACTAGCTCTTCCAAGCACACACAGGCAGAATGAAAAAACGCTGCAGGGCTTCAGTTTATATATGGAAGGGGAGTGGTCCAGGGGGTGTGGGGGTGGTCCAGGAGGGAGAGCTTCCTGATTGGCTGCCATGTATCTGCTGGTCTGGGGTGAGAGGGCAAAAATAAGTGCCAGCTAAGGCGAACCCAAACTGGCGAACATCGCGCGACGTTCGCGAACATTCGGCGGACGCGAACAGCCGATGTTCGCGCGAATTAGTTCGCGGGCGAACAGTCCGCGACATCCCTACTGAAAGCACATGACCAGGCAAAATGAGCTGAGATGCACCTACACACCAATATTCAGGGCCGCCATTAGAAATCACGGGGCCCCGTACAACAAAATTTTTGGGGCCCCCTGGGCCCCGCCCACACTGACGACCAAGCTCCGCCCTATATCCCGCCCACTCCACATCGCAGTTAAAAGACCACACAGACATCAGCGCTAAAAAAGTAACCCCCCCACACACACAAGTTGTAAAAAGCTATTGATGGTCAGAGCCCCCTTATAAAAAATTGGGGCCCCAAAAAAAAAAAAAATAATTTTTTTTTTTTTTTAAAACATTGGTGGCAGGGGCCCCCTTATAAGTTAAAAAAAACTTGGGGCCCCAACAAAAAAAAATGTAAAAAAAACTAAAAAATAAACAAACATTGGTGGCAGGGGCCCCCTTATAAGTTAAAAACAAATTGGGGCCCCAAAAAAAAATTTGAAAAAAAATGAATTTTTTTTTTGAGAAAAAAAAAACCATTGGTGGCAGGGGCCCCCTTATAAGTTAAAAACAAATTGGGGCCCCAAAAAAAAAATTTGGAAAAAAAAAAATTTTTTTGAAAAAAAAAAAAAAACTGGTGGCAGGGCCCCCCTTACAAGTTAAAAACAAATTGGGGCCCCAAAAAAAAATTTGAAAAAAAAAAAAAACTGGTGGCAAGTTAAAAAAATTTGGGGCCACCAAAAAGAAAATTAATTTTTTTTAAAAAAAAAAAAACCAAAAAAAAACAATGGTGGCAAGGGGCCCCTTACGAGTTAAAAAAAAAATTGGGGCCCCAAAAAAAAAGTTTTAAAAAAAAGATTGGTGGCAGGGGCCTATAGAATATTAAAATAATACATTGGTGGCCAGGGGATTAAAAAAAAAAAAAACACAAACTGGTGTTCAGTAGAATTGAACTCATGGCTTCAGTACTTCAACTTCGCCTCCTTTCGTGACTTCGGGTCTTTTCACCGCTTCAGGACTTCAATTTCGGCTGTTTTCGTGACTTCGGGTCTTTGCGCTGCTTCAGGACTTCGGCTTCGGCTGTTTTCGTGACTTCGGGTCTTTTCGGCGCTTCGTGACTTCGGCTTTTTCCGTGACTTCGGGTCTTTTCGGCGCATCGGCTTCGGCTTTTCGGCACTTCCGCATTCGGCACTCAAGAGGCAAGACGTACGGCTCGGGCGCTCGTAAGGGGGGCCCGGATCTTCAAAAAATGCAGCGCTGCCGGGCCCCCCTTCATGCCCGGGCCCGGTACGCTTGTCCCCCCTGTCCCCCCCTGATGGCGGCCCTGCCAATATTACAACTAAATACACTTGTTGGTTCAGGAATGACATTTTATATTGTACAGTGAATTATTTGCAGTGTAAACAGTGTCATTTAGAAATAAAAACAACACAATAAATTGTGGCCCAGAGAGTTCCTACCCAAGTGTTCCATGTTCCGTGCCTGTATTTCAGATGACTTTGGTGAATGCTGCAGGAGATCCCCTCAGAAACAAAACCATAGAGCTCCATGTCAATGGGAATAGGGTCCAGAATCTGACCACAGATAGAAATGGCAAAGCTCGGTATGAGATTGATGTGACTGGCATTGAACAACCTCAGCTGAGCATACAGGTGAGAATCATATACTGTACAGTATATATAGTGAATTAAGTAGCCCCTATTGTAAAATATAAGGATATTATAAGTCACAGAGGAGTTCAATGACCACATAAATATTAAACAGGTCATGGAACTCCGAGGTAACTTCTAACATTCTCATATTTTCCAACAAGGGCTACTTTATTTATTAAAATAGACAAGTTTCAGTGAGTCATGTGACAGAAATGACATCACTATTCACCGTTTATATACTTATCGTTTATTAGGATATAATTTACAAGATATTCATGAATTGTGTGTATTATATATATATATTATTCTATGAATCCAATGAAAGCTTGCATTTGTGCAGGGAATGTATAATGTCTCCTTAATTAGATTCTTGTTGGGATTTAAGCTGCAGGCGCATAACTCCCCATTCATTCCTACTTTCCCATAACCAAGACACACTATAATGAGCCACCAGAAGAAAGAACAGGGATTGAAATAATAAATTTTAAAAGTCACAATTTATACCATCTTTTTGTAAACGAATATTTGGGTAGTAGATGGAAACAACCCATTAAGACTGACCATAAATGGGAAGTGTCCAAAGATGGGGAGGTCTCAGGTCCAAAATCTGAGTTTGCAGCAGGTCTTTTTATAGGTAACTAGTAAATTCAACCTTGACTAACTCGGCTAGAGTTTAGTAGACCTCTTTCAAAGTTTGTGTATAGAATTGAGGGCACATTTTCCATTGGGAGAAAGTGCTGGAGTGCTAAGGAGTGGACTATGGTAAATGGCATGTTCCCCCCTCAGATATGCCCCTTGATTACAGACATTCATTTGTAGGGTAAGTTTACAAATGTAACATACACATGTACAGCACCTTCTCATTTTGATTTCTAGGGCTGTGAGACCTTTAGCTACAAATATAATCATCATCATCGTGGTCACTACTTCACTAGTTACCGTTATTGTGTACTTGCACAGTATGTACGGGGTAAGAGTGGGTGATGTATGTTGTGAGGAGTGAAAATTACTTTGTATTCATTGTGATATGTAAGTGTGGGATCATTTATATCTGAGTGTGTTTGCAATATGGGGTGTTGAGTGTAATATGATAAATTGGCCACCTGGTGGTGAAAGAAAGCTAATAAGAGTGTGGATGCAATATACTTACCCACCACTAGATGGAGATGATGAAACTATGGGTATAGAAAGGGGGCCACACCCAGGTTTCAGGGTCTTAGTTGGGAGGGAACGGCACAGAATGGCAGACTGGAAGAGAAGAAGATTGGAATAGGAATAGAAGAAGGTAGAGAGTAGGTAAGAGGGAGTATAGTAGGCACTACGTGTCTGAGATAGTTTAGTGAGCGTGGGCCGCCTAATGCCCCAACAAAGAGGGGTTTGGAATAGTACCCCAGTGGATTTTCCACATGATAGGGACCCAAGAGGAAGGGCTTAGGTCAGCGGTAGAGTTTTATGGGCTTCGGACAATGGTCTGCCATTAGAAAAAAGCCTGGTCAGAATAGTAAAGGGTCAACTGTGGTTACTGAGACAGGTGGAGAACAGGGATTCCCAGTTACTGGAGACAAGTGTGAGTGCCCGACCTACCCATCCCAAATAGCAATCCTCTGGATAAAAGTTTACAGTGGAACAAACCTGTGTGAAGTTGATTGTCCATTCCTGTGTAATGTTGGAATGCCTGTGACCATAGTGAAATTGTCTGTGTAATAAAGTCCCTGGTTGTCTGCTCACTTGAAGTGTGTGTTCAACAAGCGGTTACCCTCCCTACTAACATATACTTCTCTTTCTGTCCACTTTCAGGCCACTTATAAGAACTCTGAGAGATGTTATGACTCCAACTGGGAGATTCCAATTTATTCCAATGATGTTTACTCGGTCACAAGGTTCTTCTCTCACACTGGGAGCTACGTGGAGATCCGTTCTCCCCAACAGGAACTGAGATGTAGGACTAGTTACACCATCAAAGTCTATTACTCCCTCGGCCCCAAAGCTCTAGGGAACTCCACCAAAGTTTCTTTCTACTACCTGGTGAGTAATGCGGAAAAAGAGGACTAAAAAAGGGTAAAATAAGGTGGGAACCTGAAACCAGTCTGTTGCTGCAAAACTATATCTATAAGGCATATATAACTGTTTTGTCATGTTGGCCGGATCCAGCAGTGTTGGCAGCTGATATAGAATCTATAGGCATTCCTAACATGATGTCAGTTAGTAGTGTAATGAAAATAATATACATTACAAGGAGCTCTGAAATGCTACCTGTGCCTAATGGGTTGAGGGTATCTGTAATTGTATGATGTTTAGGTCTCTGATGTGTAACTTGCCTTTAACACTACAGGTAATGTCAAAATCCAAGATTGTGAAATCTGGGCAACAGCCGGTGGACTTGAGAAGATGTGAGTATCCCATTCTAGATCTCATATTTACATGAATGCAGGTCTGTTCCTTTCTCATTCACACATAGAAATCTAAAACTTGATATTAAAACTTGCTTCTTAACCCGGAACTGTGAGCTGCCCACCTGCATTCTTCTAAAAAGATCTGGTCTGGCTTTATGTCAGTACCAATAGTGGAGTTTATTCTAGGGCTCATTGATAACTTTCTTTGATTTTTCCTTCTTGACCATGATGTCTATCTTGACATGGGATAATACATGGTGAGACATGCTTAGATAACACCAGGCCCATAGATACATATTATTTAACTACTTTAAGCATAGAAGGAATACAATAATCTCAGAATGCACAGTGGTTTCACAGAATCCTTATAAAATGTCTCTCTTCTGACAGCTCTAAGTGGAGCCTTCCGCTTAAATCTCATGGTGTCTCCAGAGTTGGCTCCTGGTTTTGATGTCATCGTATACAGCATGTTACAATCTGAGGTCATAGCTCACGAAATACGTCTTAACACAGAAAAGTGCTTTAAACACCAGGTAGGCCAACAGACTTGATGTGGACTTGTACTGCATGCCAAATTATTTATAATTCATTGCGTCTTCTTTTCAAATAACAATAAACCAGCTATGAAAGTTCATTTTATAATTATTATTTGTCCTCTAAAAATGATAATGATGACATCATAGATATGAAAGTAGAGTTGTTGCCAAAGTGAGTGACAGCCCAAAATAGGAGATCTGGAGTTGAATCCATATAAAGAACATTATAATATTAGTGGCACTGAGACCTAGTGGGATGAAATAGGAGACTGGGCTGTGAACTGAGGTTGTTACACCCTTTTTAGAAAAGACAGAAGGATTCACTTTATGTAGAAATTAAAGTCATGCACTATATAAATGACTAAGGACAATACTTTGGAGGGTATGGAGGCCGAATACAGTGTTGTACTGGCTCACTTGGATACCAAGGTGTCAGTGAGCCCTTTTGAAAAAAATTCATAATATTGGAAGAATATAGTAAGTAGATATAAAAGACTAGGAGAATAAAGAGGTTGAGTGATGAGAGTAAGAATAATAGTTTGGAAAGTGGGTCCACGGTCTAAGGTTTTCTGGTGGGCTCCTGGGCTCCAACACTGGCCATATGGGTAGAGATTTAATCTATAAAATAGACATTCTTCAAACATCTGCAAGACATCTGAAGGACAGGTTTGGAAGACGTTAGCATAAATTCTATTGAGAGGACTTATTGCACTGGCTGAATGCTGTACTGCAGGGAGAATTTATATCTAGAATAAACCTCAGATTATAGGACATACTACTAACATGTGGATATGGCTCTACATTAAGGTGTCCCTGAGCTTCTCAGCCTCCCAAGGAACTCCAGGATCCAATGTGAACTTAACACTTAAATCAGATCCCAGATCCTTGTGTGGACTCCGTGTCATTGATTCCAGCCTTCTCCTTCTTGGACCAGACACACAGTTGACAGCTGAGAGGGTAAGTTAATGAGAGGCATTCAGTGTTTGTCTATGCTGCGTCTGGATCATTTTGCTTCATACATAAGAAGGTTTAGATAACCAGTAAAGCTCATCAGAAAAGCTGCAACTGGCAAGTTAAAGTCAAGCTCTCAGAATGAAGAACATTCTGAGTGCACTATCTTTGCAATGGTGACACAAACAAGATACCTGTACCAAAATGAGATGCACAAATATTGATCTGGGTGCTGTAACAAGCTAGTTAGACAGGAACCAGGGCACAAATCGGACTCTTCCATAAAGTGGAAGAGCCCAACTAGTAGTCAGACAGGCAGAGATTAGGAACCAGAAAGACACAATGGAAATAAGGCTTGAGCAGGATCTCAACCAGAAGACATCTTGGGCAAAGGGATAATGAGAGAATTGGTCTAAATAGGGAGTTTTGGCACCAAAACATGAGAAGGAAGTGAGGCGGCAGAAGGAGACACAAAACCCAAAACAAAGATGGTGCTTATAACCTTGGAATACACCCATTGCCGGTAGTGATGTCACCTCACATGGGCAATTGTATAGGGAACGTGGAATGCACCATGTGAAGGTAAGGGAGGGCACCGGACCAGTGGTGCGTTTTACAGGTGCTTTTTTTTGTGACACCATTTTCACGCATCTAACCCCAATGTGACCTTTTTAAACTGTCAGTCCCAATGCTCGAAGCTGTAAAGCTGTACCTGTTTAACCTGATTCATGATTAAAGTGATTTTTATATAATCATTGTTGCACTTTGCTCTGTGAAAGGTGTACAATGCTCTTCGATACATCAACCAAGTTGGATATTACGTGGGAGGATATAATGTAGAGCCACCATCACCACCGTGCTTTGATGTCCTCCAACGAGTCTTAGATGATGGTTTCATTTACCAACCGGTTCAGTTCCCAGGGGAAGGATACGCGTACAATGAATTCAAAGTAAGTCGATGACTTTGATCAATGCTGAGCACTGCAGGAACATCTCACTGCTAACACCTGCACACAGTAGGGTCCCAATAGTGTTGTGAAAAGATCTTCACCCCTATAAGCCTTGACGTGGCACGTGAGCTTACATATTTTGGCCAAAGTGTCGTAGTAACACCTCATTTTTTGTAAGTATTTTTTAAGGGCAAACCGAGCACTGGCAAATTTTCTCTTTCACTTCCTATGGCAGCCCACTGGTGGGACATATTTTGTACAATTTCTGATTCCCACTGCCAATGCCATTTTGGTAGGACATAGAAAAAGGTCAACTTACCCTTTAAATCAATAGCTTGGAGCATTGATAGTAACACTCCCAGGTAACCGGGGGGGATCTGCTTCCCCTAATGGAATGGCGCTGCACTCCAAGGGGCAGATTTACTAAAGGGCAAAGTCGCCATTGCTAGCGAAAATTCACCAGAAATCCCATCCGCAGGGAGATCTCCAATTTACTAACAGGCGTAGATGATTCGCTAGTGAAACAGAGTGTTGCTAGCGCAGTTTCGCACCCTATCACCAAGAAATATAAGCTCAGGTTAGAGTCCTGCAGCGGGACGGGTACCCGCGGGTTGTGGGTAGAAGTTCCGGGTGCGGGTATAGACGCGGGTTTGCGGGTCGCAGGTCGGGCCATGGGTCGTCTCAATAGTGATGTTTACTAATTTTTTCTGACCACGTCTTCTTCCGCTGATGTCACTTCCGGTTTGCAATGACAGCACTTCTTGATTCTTAATGGTCGTGGGTCTGGGTTGCGGATAAGATACTTGTGGGTCGGGTCGGGTAGGGGGTCCAAGCGGTAAGAATGCGGGTTGCGGGTCCAGGTTGCGGATTGCAGGTTGCGGGTACGGGTCGGGTACGGGTTCTAAAATATGGACCCGCGCAGGACTCTAGCTCTTGTAAATGATCGTTACTCTGCAAATTCACTAAATCGCGTTACATCTTTCGCCAGCGTTTCCTTCGCCAGCTTAGACCTGGCAAACTGATAAGATGAAGCTTCATCCTCCTCAACCTTATGTCAGTGACATCATATACTGTATGTCAGTGACATCATATCCTGTATGTCAGTGACATCATATCCTGTAAGCCGGAAAGTCAGAATAGTTCTAAAAAACGCTGACGTGTTTTCCTATTTTAAAGTGGGATTGTCTTTAAACGTTGTAACTAGATGTGACTAAATTAGATTTGATTCTATTTTATTTTTTAACCATTTGAGGGGCATGCCCCATTTGTTTTAGGGTGGGCTCATGTCTAGGACATTAGAGGATCTATTTTGTCTTTATTTTGCTTCCTTGGACATGTGTAATAATAAGTGGCCACTTACAGCATTTGCACCGACATCTCTAATAAAGACGTATATATGACCTATATGTACCCGCCCTATTCTAATTGACGTAAGTTTACTAAGGAAGTTTCGCTAGGCAGAAATAACCATAGAAATTAAGGCTAGTGAAACTGCGCCGCGTTTGGCTGCCGAGACGCATTTTTGCATCTTAGTGAATTAGCGTAGTAGTAGCGAATTTGGGCCTGGCGAAGTGGCAAAAATTCGCCCTTTAGTGAATTTGACCCCAGGAATTTTATCTCTACTCCTTTTATCCAATGTGAGCAATGGCAAAGGACAGAGCAGGAGAGAAGGCAAGTCAAGTGTGGGTAGAACTAGAAGAGGAGAAGGTCTGTTTCTTTGTGGGTCCAGACTACTCTACTCCCATAGTTACTGATGCATCTCTTAAAGAAATAGTAACGCCAAAAAATTAAAGTCTTTAATAGAAGTAGTGAAAATATAATGTACGGTTGTGCTGCATTGGTAAAACTGACATGTTTGCTTCAGAAACTCGACAATAGTAGCTGTGTTGTGTAGCCATTGCAGCAATTAAAAGCTGAAAAAGGAGAAAAGGCACAGGATACACAGCAAATAACAGATAAGCTCTGTAGTATACAATGGGATTCTATAGAGCTTATCTGTTGTGTATCCTGTGTATCCTGTGCTTGAATGGCTGCCCCCATGGCTACACAGCAGCTTGTTTATATAAACTATAGTAGTACTTATCTGTTATCTACTGTGTATCCTGTGCTTGAATGGCTGCCCCCATGGCTACACAGCAGCTTGTTTATATAAACTATAGTAGTACTTATCTGTTATCTACTGTGTATCCTGTGCTTGAATGTCTGTCCCCATGGCTACACAGCAGCTTGTTTATATAAACTATAGTAGTACTTATCTGTTATCTACTGTGTATCCTGTGCTTGAATGGCTGCTCCCATGGCTACACAGCAGCTTGTTTATATAAACTATAGTAGTACATATCTGTTATCTACTGTGTATCCTGTGCTTGAATGGCTGCCCCCATGGCTACACAGCAGCTTGTTTATATAAACTATAGTAGTACTTATCTGTTATCTACTGTGTATCTTGTGCTTGAATGGTTGCCCCCATGGCTACACAGCAGCTTGTTTATATAAACTATAGTAGTACTTATCTGTTATCTACTGTGTATCCTGTGCTTGAATGGCTGCCCCCATGGCTACACAGCAGCTTGTTTCTATAAACTATAGTAGTACTTATCTGTTATCTACTGTGTATCCTGTGCTTGAATGGCTGCCCCCATGGCTACACAGCAGCTTGTTTATATAAACTATAGTAGTACTTATCTGTTATCTACTGTGTATCCTGTGCTTGAATGGCTGCCCCCATGGCTACACAGCAGCTTGTTTATATAAACTATAGTAGTACTTATCTGTTATCTACTGTGTATCCTGTGCTTGAATGGCTGCCCCCATGGCTACACAGCAGCTTGTTTATATAAACTATAGTAGTACATATCTGTTATCTACTGTGTATCCTGTGCTTGAATGGCTGCCCCCATGGCTACACAGCAGCTTGTTTATATAAACTATAGTAGTACTTATCTGTTATCTACTGTGTATCTTGTGCTTGAATGGTTGCCCCCATGGCTACACAGCAGCTTGTTTATATAAACTATAGTAGTACTTATCTGTTATCTACTGTGTATCCTGTGCTTGAATGGCTGCCCCCATGGCTACACAGCAGCTTGTTTCTATAAACTATAGTAGTACTTATCTGTTATCTACTGTGTATCCTGTGCTTGAATGGCTGCCCCCATGGCTACACAGCAGCTTGTTTATATAAACTATAGTAGTACTTATCTGTTATCTACTGTGTATCCTGTGCTTGAATGGCTGCCCCCATGGCTACACAGCAGCTTGTTTATATAAACTATAGTAGTACATATCTGTTATCTACTGTGTATCCTGTGCTTGAATGGCTGCCCCCATGGCTACACAGCAGCTTGTTTATATAAACTATAGTAGTACTTATCTGTTATCTACTGTGTATCTTGTGCTTGAATGGTTGCCCCCATGGCTACACAGCAGCTTGTTTATATAAACTATAGTAGTACTTATCTGTTATCTACTGTGTATCCTGTGCTTGAATGGCTGCCCCCATGGCTACACAGCAGCTTGTTTCTATAAACTATAGTAGTACTTATCTGTTATCTACTGTGTATCCTGTGCTTGAATGGCTGCCCCCATGGCTACACAGCAGCTTGTTTATATAAACTATAGTAGTACTTATCTGTTATCTACTGTGTATCCTGTGCTTGAATGGCTGCCCCCATGGCTACACAGCAGCTTGTTTATATAAACTATAGTAGTACATATCTGTTATCTACTGTGTATCCTGTGCTTGAATGGCTGCCCCCATGGCTACACAGCAGCTTGTTTATATAAACTATAGTAGTACTTATCTGTTATCTACTGTGTATCCTGTGCTTGAATGGCTGCCCCCATGGCTACACAGCAGCTTGTTTATATAAACTATAGTAGTACTTATCTGTTATCTACTGTGTATCTTGTGCTTGAATGGTTGCCCCCATGGCTACACAGCAGCTTGTTTATATAAACTATAGTAGTACTTATCTGTTATCTACTGTGTATCCTGTGCTTGAATGGCTGCCCCCATGGCTACACAGCAGCTTGTTTCTATAAACTATAGTAGTACTTATCTGTTATCTACTGTGTATCCTGTGCTTGAATGGCTGCCCCCATGGCTACACAGCAGCTTGTTTATATAAACTATAGTAGTGTTTCTGAAGCAAACACATCAGTTGTACCAGTGCAGGGCGTTATATTGTCATTCCTTTAAAACACTTTAATGTGTTGCTGTTGCTGTTGCTGTAACCCTTTAAATCTTCCTTAGAGTGCTGGCTTGATGTTTGCTACAAATTCTTCGATGTACAAACCAGAGCTGTGTAGATTTCCTGTAGGATTCCAGCCAGTAATACTTGGTTCAAGCTTTGACGGTAAGATCTCTCAGTCCTTATTAACCTTGATTCTTGGCAAGTCTTCTATATATTTAAATACATAAAGGAGAACATTACGGTTTAATAAAAGCTTTTATAAACCACACGTCCATTTTAAAGTATTGAGACCAAAATATGACCATTAGAATTGTCCACTTGCAGGGCACAGGGGTGCAGTCTTAAAAGGGGGGATAATCACAGGGAGACCCAGATGAACGGGAGACTTAAAGGGGTGGTTCGCCTTTAAAGGAGAAGGAAACCCCCAGGGCGCTAAACCCCTCCCCCCCCTCCCCTGTGCTGCCCCCCCTCCCTCCTCCCCCCTGGCCTACCTGTCCCCCTGGGCAAATGCCCCTAACTTTTTACTCACCCCTCTGCGCAGGTCCTGTCCACGGAGTTCGCAGTCGCCATCTTCTCCCATGCGCGTCTTCTTCCTGCTCTGATCGGCGTTTTCTGGCGCATGCGCAGTAGGAACAGGTACCGGTACGGCTCTACTGCGCATGCGCCGAATGTCACGAAGTTTTCCGATTTCACTTCGTGACATTCGGCGCATGCGCAGTAGAGCCATACCGGTACCTGTTCCTACTGCGCATGCGCCAGAAAACGCCGATCAGAGCAGGAAGAAGACGCGCATGGGAGAAGATGGCGACTGCGAACTCCGTGGACAGGACCTGCGCAGAGGGGTGAGTAAAAAGTTAGGGGCATTTGCCCAGGGGGACAGGTAGGCCAGGGGGGAGGAGGGAGGGGGGGCAGCACAGGGGAGGGGGGGAGGGGTTTAGCGCCCTGGGGGTTTCCTTGTCCTTTAAGTTAACCTTTAGTATGTTATAGAATGGCTAATTCTACGCAGCTTTTCAATCGGTCTTCATTATTTATTTTATTTATTGTTTTTAAATGATTTGCCTTCTTCTTAAAACTCTTTCAAGCTTTCAAATGGGGGTCACTGACCCCATCTAAAAAACAAATGCTCTGTAGGGCTGCACATATATTATTATTGTTACTTTTTATTACTTTATTATAAAAGGGATTGTTTACCTTTAAATGACCTGTTAGTATGATGTAGAGAGGGATATTCTGAGACAATTCACAATTGGTTTTTAGTTTTTATTATTTGTGGTTTTTGCGTTATTTAGCTTTTTATTCAGCAGCTCTCCAGTTTCAGGGTCTGAATTCCCCTAGTAACACACACTGATTTGATTAAGAGACTGGAATATGAATAGGAGAGGCCTGAATAGAAAGATGGGTAATAAAAAGTAGCAATAACAATACATTTGTAGCCTTACAGAGCAGTTGTTTTTCAGATGGGGTCAGCGACCTCCATTTGAAAGCTGGAAAGAGTCAGAAGAAGAAAGCAAATAATTCACAGACTAAAAAATGAAGACCAATGGAAAAGTTGGCCAGAATTAGCCATACAATAACTAAAAGTGAACTTTAAGCAGACTTTTGTACTTGCAATTGAAGTCTCAATAGTGTGACTTGCAGTTCCACCTGCCAGAAGCAAACGCCTTCCCTAGACAGGGATCGGACAATAGCACTTTTACTATATCCCAACCCTGTGTAGGTCTATATTTATTTAAAATACAGGTATGGGATCCGATATCCGGAAACCCGTTATCCAGAATGCTGCGAATTATGGAGACTGTCTCCCATAGACTCCCATTTTATCCAAATAATATACATTTTTAAAATAATAATAATAATAATAATAATAAAACAACAATATCTTATATTTAATCCAAACTAAGATATAATTAATCCTTATTGAAGGCAAAACCAGCCTATTGGGTTTATTTCATGTTTATATGATTTTCTAGTAGACTTAAGGTATGAAGATCCAAATTACAGAAAGATCCATTATGTGGAAATAGCTATAGTTGATTTGTGCAGTATTGCTGAGTATTTGTTTGAAAGCAGCTGCGCTGAATGAAAAGATAAGTTTCTAAATATTAAAAAATATTAATATTTTATGTCTGGTTTTAGACTCCGGACCATGGGTAATTATCTCTAAGTCTGTGGCTGCTGAGCCCGTCTCAACTGTGAGAAAGACGTTCCCTGAAGTCTGGAATTTCGACCTGATGCCTGTTGGGTGAGTCTGTCTTACCTTTATGTTTGACTTGACTGGATGTAACAACCGCACAATATCATGTCTTCCATGAGCCACTATACATGTCTTAGTTTTATGGTAACTCTCTGTACAGACTATGAGCAAACTTAGGGACTGTTCCTGCTGAATTGTGCTTAGTACAGGGAATACCTATGCTGCCATAGTTTTATGGGATCTCTCTGTACAGACTATGAGCAAACTTAGGGGCTGTTCCTGCTGAATTGTGCTTAGTACAGGGAATACCTATGCTGCCATAGTTTTATGGGATCTCTCTGTACAGACTATGAGCAAACTTAGGGACTGTTCCTGCTGAATTGTGCTTAGTACAGGGAATACCTATGCTGCCATAGTTTTATGGGATCTCTCTGTACAGACTATGAGCAAACTTAGGGGCTGTTCCTGCTGAATTGTGCTTAGTACAGGGAATACCTATGCTGCCATAGTTTTATGGGAGCTCTCTGTACAGACTATTTGGGGCCCCAAAAAAAAATTTTTTTTAAAAAAAACTAAAAAATAAACAAACATTGGTGGCAGGGGTCCCCTTATAAGTTAAAAACAAATTGGGGCCCCAAAAAAAAATATAAAAAAAAAATAATTTTTTTTGAAAAAAAAAAAAACATTGGCGGCAGGGGCCCCCTTATAAGTTAAAAACAAATTGGGGCCCCAAAAAAAATTGGAAAAAAAAAAATTTTTTTTTTGGATAAAAAAAAAACTGGTGGTAGGGGCCCCCTTACAAGTTAAAAACAAATTGGGGCCCCAAAAAAAATTTGAAAAAAAAAAAAAAATTTTTTGAAAAAAAAAAAAACATTGGCGGCAGGGGCCCCCTTATAAGTTAAAAACAAATTGGGGCCCCAAAAAAAAATTTGAAAAAAAATTATTTTTTTTTGAAAAAAAAAACTGGTGGCAGGGGCCCCCTTACAAGTTAAAAAAATTTGGGGCCACCAAAAAGAAAATTTATTTTTTTTTTTTAAAAAAAACCCAAAAAAAAACAATGGTGGCAAGGGGCCCCTTACGAGTTAAAAAAAAAATTGGGGCCCCAAAAACAAAAGTTTTAAAAAAAAGATTGGTGGCAGGGGCCTATAGAATATTAAAATAATACATTGGTGGCCAGGGGATTAAAAAAAAAAAAAAAACACAAACTGGTGTTCAGTAGGATTGAACTCATGGCTTCAGTACTTCAACTTCGCCTCCTTTCGTGACTTCGGGTCTTTTCACCGCTTCAGGACTTCAATTTCGGCTGTTTTCGTGACTTCGGGTCTTTGCGCTGCTTCAGGACTTCGGCTTCGGCTATTTTCGTGACTTCGGGTCTTTTCGGCGCTTCGTGACTTCGGGACTTCGGCTTTTTCCGTGACTTCGGGTCTTTTCGGCGCATCGGCTTCGGCTTTTCGGCACTTCCGCATTGGCAACGCAAGAGGCAAGACGTACGGCTCGGGCGCTCGTAAGGGGGGCCCGGATCTTCAAAAAATGCAGCGCTGCCGGGCCCCCCTTCATGCCCGGGCCCGGTACGCTTGTCCCCCCTGTCCCCCCCTGATGGCGGCCCTGCCTATGTGCCATAGTTTTATGGGATCTCTCTGTACAGACTATGAGCAAACTTAGGGGCTGTTCCTGCTGAATTGTGCTTAGTACAGGGAATACCTATGCTGCCATAGTTGTATGGGATCTCTCTGTACAGACTATGAGCAAACTTAGGGGACTGTTGCTGCTGAATTGTGCTTAGTATGGGATCTCTCTGTACAGACTATGAGCAAACTTAGGGGCTGTTCCTGCTGAATTGTGCTTAGTACAGGGAATACCTATGCTGCCATAGTTTTATGGGATCTCTCTGTACAGACTATGAGCAAACTTAGGGACTGTTCCTGCTGAATTGTGCTTAGTACAGGGAATACCTATGCTGCCATAGTTTTATGGGATCTCTCTGTACAGACTATGAGCAAACTTAGGGACTGTTCCTGCTGAATTGTGCTTAGTACATGGAATACCTATGTGCCATAGTTTTATGGGATCTCTCTGTACAGACTATGAGCAAACTTAGGGGCTGTTCCTGCTGAATTGTGCTTAGTACAGGGAATACCTATGCTGCCATAGTTGTATGGGATCTCTCTGTACAGACTATGAGCAAACTTATGGGACTGTTCCTGCTGAATTGTGCTTAGTACAGGGAATACCTATGCTGCCATAGTTGTATGGGATCTCTCTGTACAGACTATGAGCAAACTTAGGGGACTGTTCCTGCTGAATTGTGCTTAGTAGAGGGAATACCTATGCTGCCATAGTTTTATGGGATCTCTCTGTACAGACTATGAACAAACTTAGGGGACTGTTCCTGCTGAATTGTGCTTAGTACAGGGAAAAATGGTACCATAGTTTTATGGGATCTCTCTGTACAGACTATGAACAAACTTAGGGGACTGTTCCTGCTGAATTGTGCTTAGTACAGGGGAATCCCTACTGTAAATGTCATTCACATTATCCTTATTTCTTTCTTCTAGTGAGACAGGAATGGGATCTCTCTGTACAGACTATGAGCAAACTTAGGGGCTGTTCCTGCTGAATTGTGCTTAGTACAGGGAATACCTATGCTGCCATAGTTTTATGGGATCTCTCTGTACAGACTATGAGCAAACTTAGGGACTGTTCCTGCTGAATTGTGCTTAGTACAGGGAATACCTATGCTGCCATAGTTTTATGGGATCTCTCTGTACAGACTATGAGCAAACTTAGGGACTGTTCCTGCTGAATTGTGCTTAGTACATGGAATACCTATGTGCCATAGTTTTATGGGATCTCTCTGTACAGACTATGAACAAACTTAGGGACTGTTCCTGCTGAATTGTGCTTAGTACAGGGAATACCTATGCTGCCATAGTTTTATGGGATCTCTCTGTACAGACTATGAGCAAACTTAGGGGCTGTTCCTGCTGAATTGTGCTTAGTACAGGGAATACCTATGCTGCCATAGTTGTATGGGATCTCTCTGTACAGACTATGAGCAAACTTATGGGACTGTTCCTGCTGAATTGTGCTTAGTAGAGGGAATACCTATGCTGCCATAGTTTTATGGGATCTCTCTGTACAGACTATGAACAAACTTAGGGGACTGTTCCTGCTGAATTGTGCTTAGTACAGGGAAAAATGGTACCATAGTTTTATGGGATCTCTCTGTACAGACTATGAACAAACTTAGGGGACTGTTCCTGCTGAATTGTGCTTAGTACAGGGGAATCCCTACTGTAAATGTCATTCACATTATCCTTATTTCTTTCTTCTAGTGAGACAGGAATGGGATCTCTCTGTACAGACTATGAGCAAACTTAGGGGCTGTTCCTGCTGAATTGTGCTTAGTACAGGGAATACCTATGCTGCCATAGTTTTATGGGATCTCTCTGTACAGACTATGAGCAAACTTAGGGACTGTTCCTGCTGAATTGTGCTTAGTACAGGGAATACCTATGCTGCCATAGTTTTATGGGATCTCTCTGTACAGACTATGAGCAAACTTAGGGACTGTTCCTGCTGAATTGTGCTTAGTACATGGAATACCTATGTGCCATAGTTTTATGGGATCTCTCTGTACAGACTATGAACAAACTTAGGGACTGTTCCTGCTGAATTGTGCTTAGTACAGGGAATACCTATGCTGCCATAGTTTTATGGGATCTCTCTGTACAGACTATGAGCAAACTTAGGGGCTGTTCCTGCTGAATTGTGCTTAGTACAGGGAATACCTATGCTGCCATAGTTGTATGGGATCTCTCTGTACAGACTATGAGCAAACTTAGGGGACTGTTCCTGCTGAATTGTGCTTAGTAGAGGGAATACCTATGCTGCCATAGTTTTATGGGATCTCTCTGTACAGACTATGAACAAACTTAGGGGACTGTTCCTGCTGAATTGTGCTTAGTACAGGGAAAAATGGTACCATAGTTTTATGGGATCTCTCTGTACAGACTATGAACAAACTTAGGGGACTGTTCCTGCTGAATTGTGCTTAGTACAGGGGAATCCCTACTGTAAATGTCATTCACATTATCCTTATTTCTTTCTTCTAGTGAGACAGGAATATCTTCCTCAACACAAAAAGTCCCAGATACAATCACCCAATGGCAAGCTTCCATGTTCTGCCTCTCAGAAGAGAAAGGAATTGGGATGACCACATATCCATCCAACTTCACCTCAATCCTTCCATTCTTTGTGGAGGTCTCTGTACCCTATTCCTTCACTAGAGGGGAGACATTGCTCCTGAGAGCCTTCGTGTCCAACTACCTGAATCAATGTATCAAGGTAAGAACTGAATGGGTCCACCACTCCCAGTAATGCACTGCTACACATTACCCAATGGCACCATTGCTTGTCCAACTCAACCATGACATCAACCAGCACATTTCCCTTATTTGGGTCTCTTTCAACACTTGGTCTGGCAATTTTGTGAAACATTCTCAATAAATAGTAGGAAATTATAATAAAAGGATTGATGTTGCATCTAAATTAAATGGAAGTGGGTATTTTTATTTTTTTATTTATTATTTTATTATTATTTCCACCATTTCTCCAAATCCGACACTATATAAAAGGCCACTACTAAAAGCCTCAGTACACATGGAGGTTTAACAGGCCAACATACGTGTATTATTGCGTGTTTACAATCCCTGGCCAAATGGCGGACAAGTTCATAAACCCTACACGGGTACGGGACCTGTTATCCAGAATGCTTGGGACCTGGGGCTTTCTGGATATTGGATCTTTCCATAATTTGGATCTTCATACCTTAAGTCTACTAGAAAAGCATGTAAATATTAAATAAACCCAATAGGCTGGTTTTGCTTCCAATAAGGATTAATTATATCTTAGTTGGGATCAAGTACAAGCTACTGTTTTATTATTACGGAGAAAAAGGAAATAATTATTACAAATTTGGATTATTTGGATTAAATTTGATTCTTTGGGAGTTGGCCTTTCCATAATTTGGAGCTTTCTGGATAACAGGTTTCTGGATAACAGATCCTATACCCATACAATTATTTTTGAGATTGCTGAAAGACCAGATCAAGGCTAGTAAAGCTGTAACTTAAGGTTGCTAAGAACACCCACCACCAGCCATACCCATATGGCTGGTGGTCCCTTGCCCAAGCCAGTGCTATGGATCCCTGTCCACAACACTACTTTTCCCTCCTCTGCCGCACATCAAATAATAAATGTATGGAATGGGGAGTATACTTAGGGTGGGGAATTATGGGTTCTTATGGGACCTTCTCACAGTCACTGCCCCTATAATTATGTCTAGTAGGCCTAGCCAAATAAGCCAATTAACTGAGGGACATCAGGGGGCTGATTCACTAAGGGTCGAATATCGAGGGTTAATTAACCCACGATATTCGACTAGGAATTGAAATCCTTCGAATATCGAAGTCGAAGGATTTAGCGCAGATAGTACGATCGAACAATCGAAGGATTATTCCTTCGATCGAAAATCTAAATCCTTTGATTCGAAGGATTTAAATCCAACGATCGAAGGAATATCCTTTGATCTAAAAAACTTAGGAAAGCCTATGGGGACCTTCCCCATAGACTAACATTGACTTCGGTAGCTTTTAGATGCCGAACTAGGGGGTCGAAGTTTTTCTTAAAGAGACAGTACTTCGACTATCGAATGGTCGAATAGTCGAACGATTTTTACTTCGAATCCTTCGATTCGAAGTCGTAGTCGAAGGTCGAAGTAGCCCATTCGATGGTCGAAGTAGCCCAAAAAAAACTTCGAAATTCTAAGTTTTTTTACTTCGAATCCTTCACTCGAAGTTAGTGAATCGGCCCCCAGGTCTTTGAATGTTCTTTATAAGACTGTACTCCATACATACTGTGGTCCCTTCAGTAACTGTGCTTCATTCAGGTGCGTGTTACACTACAAACATCCAGCGACTACACGGCTATTCTGCAGGAGGGAACCCAGGACGCGTGCGTGTGCCCCAAAGGGAGAGCCTCCTACTCCTGGAACGTGACTGCTAAATCACTAGGTAGGCCCGCTCATAAAGCTATACTGTAAAATGTAAGTATTTCTGAATACACAATGACGGCTGTCATCCAGAATAAATATATATTCCTGAATTTGTTATCTTTTTTGTTCTGCAAGTGATTTTGGCAACAAGCGAGGTGGCGACTCAATATAGTGTCAATAATATTAATATTATTATTAAAGCCTCTGCTTCTCCCAACAGGAGTGATAAGTTTCAATGTGACAGCTCAGACAACCTTCATTGGAGCCAAATGTGAAGGACCTCGGGACCCCAAACAGCCACTTCGCAGTGATACTGTAATAAGGACTGTTATTGTAGAGGTGAGAATCCAGTTGCACTTCCATTGAGTGTCAGTAGCCGTGCATGTAAAGAGTCTCAAACTGTGCTACCAGGTCATTGTTTCAGGTTCAATTGAAATCTAAATACTATTAGGGTGACCTGGACCAGCAGACCTTAAAGGGCATGCAAAGACAAAAAAAACATAAAATCCCATTTTTTCTTTCTTTAATGAAAAAGAAACCTATCTCCAATATACTTTAATTAAAAAATAAGTACCGTTTTTATAAGAAACCTGACTGTATGCAGTGAAATTCTCCCTTCATTTACTGCTGTGGATAGGAATTGTCAGACGGTCCCTGACTGCTCTGCAGGGAAACAATCATACTTATGAACAGCAGGGGGAGCCCCCGCCTTACTTCCCAGCCATGCAGAACTCAAGCAGCTTTGTTTGTTTCCCTGTAGAGCAGTCAGCGACTGATTTGTGTTGGATTTAATTTTTGCCTTTACATCTCCTTTACTGTTTCAACTCCAGCTGCAGGGACAAAGATCAAACAGATAAACTGGGATTCTATTTGGAGGATTATTTTGCTGCAGCCACTGGTTCTGCAGAGTTGGAGAAAGTTTGTATTAAACAATACAAAAACTATAAAATCCACATTAGATGACATGACAACACAGGACCTAGTGCAGTCTGTATATTCTGATTATTAATCAGTCTTGTTGTATCGGCTTCTATATCAGATATTATTTGACTTGTGTTGTTTTGATCATTTATGACGATCCCTAAGCAGCCCAGATCACACTGAGCATGTGCACAGTCTTGGTCTTGCAAAGATGTATAACAAAGTTACAAGATGGTGACCCCCTGTGGCCAACTTTGAAAGCATAAATCATTTGTTTGATTAGACTTGTGATGCAGTAAGTTCATGTTTATGTTTAGTATACAAAATACAGCATTTCTAGCCTTATTCTATTTTACACTTTACTCGCCCTTTAAATACAAGATTCCCACTCTTCTTGATTTCCCCTCTTCTTTAGTTCTGGGATAATCTCATCCTCTCCTTTTTGCTTCCTCTGTCCCATTTATTCTTTCTTTCATGACTATAAAATACTGTCAATAGACAGGAGGTCCAGCTTCCTTGGGTAAAGTAAGAGAACCACAATCCTGGAAGGGTAGATTAGGGGCCCATTTAGGTGATCTTTTCCTAAGCTGGTGGTCAATTTACTGGTGAGACAAAATTTGGGTTAAAAATAGTAATATAGCTCTAGTTTTCAGAAGTGACTTTTTCCAAGGTTCTCACCTTGCCTTATAGAAGGAATGCCACTGATCTCAACAACTGACAGTTATAAAGGTTAAAATATTGTACCCCAACCAACTCAAATCTACATAGTCCATATTTTTTTCCTTAACAGGCTGAGGGGATACAGAAGGAGGTGACGTTCAGTAATCTGGTGTGTGTAGAAGGTAGGTCCCGGCAGTACTTTGAGCAAAATGATTCTTGCCTGGGTCTTCTACTACAACCATTTCTGGTGGTCCCATTAGGAATCAACATCTACTGTGATTTTCTTTCTCATCTTCTGTATATTTTATTGTGGCTCCTGGAATTCTGTATATATCTCCCATGGTGAGCCTCCTTTTAAGGTGGGACAGAGTGAGTGATTGTGTGCTCAAGCCAGTTGGATGACTGGTGAAATGTCTTCAAGGAAAAAAACACACCAAGTTCAGTTGATTTGACTTATTTCTACAGATATACCATGACCTGGATGAATGAGAATCTTCACAAACACATTGTTAGATATTTGTAATTCTGCATCCTCGTAAAGGATAAGTAAACCTTCTAAGCACTTTTGTCATTTACATTGATTATTAATTAATTTTTTTTAACTCTAAAATATTAAGGGATACATGTACTGTTAATAGGAATGAATTGTGTTACAACAGCGCCACCTGCTGGTCAGTTTCCCACCAGTCTGACCAGCAAGTAGTCAAGGAAGTTGTCAGGAGAAAGAAAGAGGCTGCTCTGATGTTCTTCTGCTTAGGAAAAAATATTCTAAACCTTTCTCTAATCTTTCCTAAGCAGAACATCAGAGCAGCCTCTTTCTTTCTCCTGACAACTTCCTTGACTACTTGCTGGTCAGACTGGTGGGAAACTGACCAGCAGGTGGCGCTGTTGTAACACAATTCATTCATATTAACAGTACATGTATCTCTTAATATCTTGGAATTAAAAATGAATAAATAATCAATAATGTACGTTGCAAAAGAGCTTATAATAGCCCCTCATCCATTTTACATTCACTTTAATGTTCCTTTTTCATCATCTTTATATAGGCAGCAATGTACAGATCCCATTCAGCCTCGCTCCTCCCGCAAACATGGTGAAAGGATCAGCCAAGGCTTCTGTCACTGTGATTGGTGAGTAACACATGGAAATTTTAAAATGTGTTGTTTATATAAAATATGATGTAGGCTTCTGAAATCTGAAGTCGCATTGGGAAATCCATAAGGTAAAATAATATCTCAGCATTGATGGTTTGAATAAATTCAAGCTCAGGCTCATCATCATCATTATCTATAGATAGAGATATTATTAGGCAAGATGCCAGGCTAGTTCACATTGGAGGATAAATGCTGCCATTTGCTTCTGTGTCTGGTATAGTAGAGGCTGTGGCATCATTAGAAGTTAGTGGCCCCTCAGCAAAATATTGTCCAGAGGGACGTTTGCCAAACATATATTAAACTTGAACATCAGCCAAGAGCCAACTGGTTCTTCTATATTTACAGCCATAAAGTCTTCTTCTCTTATCATAACATAGAGTCCCACGGACATGGCCTGAACTCATCAACTGTCAGGATAAACACGGGCACTACCTACTGCTAATATTTACCTTATTAAATATTCTTTGTGTTGCTGACTTTTCCCTCATATAGGAGACCCACTGGGCCATGCTGTTAACAATCCGGATTCTCTGATCCAACTGCCCATGGGTTGTGGGGAACAAAATCTAGTTAAGCTGATGCCAATACCGGCTGTTCTGGCTTATCTGAATTGCACCGGGCAACTCACCAAGGAGATCCAAGACAAAGCCGTGCAGTACATGTCAACAGGTGAGAACTCTACTGATTTATATGTACATGGCAGCAACAGTATCAAAAATATAATGACCAATGGCTCCTAATCTCATCCCCTTAAAGGAGAAGGAAAGCTATGGAGGCATTTTATTGCCAAAGATTAGCTGCAATGGTGCAAGCTAGAATGCTATATTTATTCTGTAGAATGTTTTACCATACCTGAGTAACAGCTCTAGAAGCTCTCTGTTTGTTTAGTATAGCAGCTGCCATATTGGTGTGACATCACTTCCTGCCTGAGTCTCTCACTGCTCACTCATAGCTCTGGGCTCAGATTACAGCAGGGAGGGGAGGAGGGGGAGACGAGAAAACTGAGCATGCTCAAGCCCTGGCCCTGGAGGTTTAAGCTGAAGGCAGGAAGTCTGATACAGAAGCCCATGAGTACACAATAGAAGGAAAGAAATGTGCTGTTTGACAGAGGACTCAGAGCAGCATTACTTTGAGGGGTTACTGGTATATTTATATAGACCTTTCTGATAAACCTCACTTACTTTTAACTGTAACATCAGCACCTGTCATGAACCCTAGATAGGAAGATACTACTGGTTTGGTGTAACACTTCTAACCCTCCCTTTTATAGCCATAACAACAATATTAGGCCAAAAACTGTTCCCACAATTGGTTTGGTTCCCCCATACTAGAAGCATATTTAAAATTTTGATGACTTCCACAATCAGGTCTTTGGGGTAATGTTATTGGGAAAGAGTTTCTATTCTTCTTTTTTTTGTATGTGGATTCCTTCCTATATGTTTTCTACTTGTTTGGCTTCTTATGCAACTGATGTTTATGGGAGAGTGTAAGCTCTGCCGGTGCACAGACTCATGTGAATTGTTGAATATATTTAGGCAAGTTCAGTCATGATATTGGTGTTTTTATCCTCTGGTGTTTCCTAGGATATGTCAGGCAACTTGGTTTCAAACGATACGATGGAACATTCAGCGCTTTTGGACAAAATGATCCCATGGGAAGTTCATGGTGAGTAAAGCCTGAGAATGGTGAAGAAATGTTTATGTATAGAAAATCATGTGCGGGAACTAGATATAAATATGAAGGAAGAAGTACTGTTACTAGAACTCACAGTAAAGTCTGGGTTAACTGACACTGAAAAACACATTTCCATATACTGTTAGTGCTCCTTCATAAATAATGGTACAGAACAGCAGATTACATAGCTTTGTGTGGCTAAGGGATAGCAGGTATAGTAGGGAGAGATGGTGCCTATAGTAGGGAGAGATGGAGCCTATAGTAACAGTGGATAATAGTCTCTGGGAAGGGAGTGTGACTGTGGGATAGCAGGTATAGTAGGGAGAGATGGTGCCTATAGTAGGGAGAGATGGTGTCTATAGTAACAGTGGATAATAGTCTCTGGGAAGGGAGTGTGACTGTGGGATAGCAGGTATAGTAGGGAGAGATGTGTCTGTAGTAACAGTGGATAATAGTCTCTGGGAAGGGAGTGTGACTGTGGGATAGCAGGTATAGTAGGGAGAGATGTGTCTATAGTAACAGTGGGATAATAGTCTCTGGGAAGGGAGTGTGACTGTGGGATAGCAGGTATAGTAGGGAGAGATGGTGTCTATAGTAACAGTGGATAATAGTCTTTGGGAAGGGAGTGTGACTGTGGGATAGCAGGTATAGTAGGGAGAGATGGTGCCTATAGTAACAGTGGATAATAGTCTCTGGGAAGGGAGTGTGACTGTGGGATAGCAGGTATAGTAGGGAGAGATGGTGTCTATAGTAACAGTGGATAATAGTCTCTGGGAAGGGAGTGTGACTGTGGGATAGCAGGTATAGTAGGGAGAGATGTGTCTATAGTAACAGTGGGATAATAGTCTCTGGGAAGGGAGTGTGACTGTGGGATAGCAGGTATAGTAGGGAGAGATGGTGCCTATAGTAACAGTGGATAATAGTCTCTGGGAAGGGAGTGTGACTGTGGGATAGCAGGTATAGTAGTGAGAGATGTGTCTATAGTAACAGTGGATAATAGTCTCTGGGAAGGGAGTGTGACTGTGGGATAGCAGGTATAGTAGGGAGAGATGGTGTCTATAGTAACAGTGGGATAATAGTCTCTGGGAAGGGAGTGTGACTGTGGGATAGCAGGTATAGTAGGGAGAGATGGTGCCTATAGTAACAGTGGATAATAGTCTCTGGGAAGGGAGTGTGACTGTGGGATAGCAGGTATAGTAGGGAGAGATGGTGCCTATAGTAACAGTGGGATAATAGTCTCTGGGAAGGGAGTGTGACTGTGGGATAGCAGGTATAGTAGGGAGAGATGTGTCTATAGTAACAGTGGATAATAGTCTCTGGGAAGGGAGTGTGACTGTGGGATAGCAGGTATAGTAGGGAGAGATGGTGCCTATAGTAACAGTGGATAATAGTCTGTGGGAAGGGAGTGTGACTGTGGGATAGCAGGTATAGTAGGGAGAGATGGTGCCTATAGTAACAGTGGATAATAGTCTCTGGGAAGGGAGTGAGACTGTGGGATAGCAGGTATAGTAGGGAGAGATGTGTCTATAGTAACAGTGGATAATAGTCTCTGGGAAGGGAGTGTGACTGTGGGATAGCAGGTATAGTAGGGAGAGATGGTGCCTATAGTAACAGTGGATAATAGTCTCTGGGAAGGGAGTGAGACTGTGGGATAGCAGGTATAGTAGTGAGAGATGTGTCTATAGTAACAGTGGATAATAGTCTCTGGGAAGGGAGTGTGACTGTGGGATAGCAGGTATAGTAGGGAGAGATGGTGCCTATAGTAACAGTGGATAATAGTCTCTGGGAAGGGAGTGAGACTGTGGGATAGCAGGTATAGTAGGGAGAGATGTGTCTATAGTAACAGTGGATAATAGTCTCTGGGAAGGGAGTGTGACTGTGGGATAGCAGGTATAGTAGAGAGAGATGGTGCCTATAGTAACAGTGGATAATAGTCTCTGGGAAGGGAGTGTGACTGTGGGATAGCAGGTATAGTAGGGAGAGATGTGCCTATAGTAACAGTGGATAATAGTCTCTGGGAAGGGAGTGAGACTGTGGGATAGCAGGTATAGTAGTGAGAGATGTGTCTATAGTAACAGTGGATAATAGTCTCTGGGAAGGAAGTGTGACTGTGAGATAGCAGGTATAGTAGGGAGAGATGGTGTCTATAGTAACAGTGGATAATAGTCTCTGGGAAGGGAGTGTGACTGTGGGATAGCAGGTATAGTAGGGAGAGATGGTGCCTATAGTAACAGTGGATAATAGTTCTCTGGGAAGGGAGTGTGACTGTGGGATAGCAGGTATAGTAGGGGAGAGATGGTGCCTATAGTAACAGTGGATAATAGTCTCTGGGAAGGGAGTGTGACTGTGGGATAGCAGGTATAGTAGGGAGAGATGGTGTCTATAGTAACAGTGGGATAATAGTCTCTGGGAAGGGAGTGTGACTGTGGGATAGCAGGTATAGTAGGGAGAGATGTGTCTATAGTAACAGTGGATAATAGTCTCTGGGAAGGGAGTGTGACTGTGGGATAGCAGGTATAGTAGAGAGAGATGGTGCCTATAGTAACAGTGGATAATAGTCTCTGGGAAGGGAGTGTGACTGTGGGATAGCAGGTATAGTAGGGAGAGATGTGCCTATAGTAACAGTGGATAATAGTCTCTGGGAAGGGAGTGAGACTGTGGGATAGCAGGTATAGTAGTGAGAGATGTGTCTATAGTAACAGTGGATAATAGTCTCTGGGAAGGGAGTACAAATTCCATCACCCTTTGACAGTGGAAGACTAGGGTTTTGGTTTAACATCAGGGGACCTTATCTGAACATTCCATACCATTATAGCTCCAGCTAAATCTTAATTCAGTGGCCTGTGCACCATTAAAGCTGTCCTTCTCCTAAGAGTATATTACGGACCACAAAAAGACCTCACCATGCTAACTAATGTTTTTACTGAATCATTTGCTATTTGTGCTTTTCCCCAGGTTGACAGCTTTAACGCTCTACACCTTTGAGAAAATAAAGCAGTATATACCAGTAGATCCAGTGGTCATTAATCAGGCACTGATTGGCCTTGAGAGAAGCCAGGACCTAAGATCAGGATGTTTTAAAGCAGTTGGGACTCTGTTTAACAGTGGCCTCAAGGTAAATGTTGGTGTTTGAATATGGAAAACACTTAGAATGTGGTTGGGGAAGTGGCAGTGAATGTCTAAGTGACAGAAAGAAGATGAAGGTGAAAGAAGTTATAGTAAAGGCAGTTGGGGCAATAGGTAGAAGTGGCAGATGGTTATATATGAAGGGGCTACAAGGATGGTACGACTGTTGAGAGATGCACAAAATTGTTATTTATGGAGCTATGGAAAGATTTAAAGGAGTTTAGTTCTTTCAAGGTGAGAGGGAGGAGAAAATAATTTGGTAGGGGAGGGATAGGACTGGACCTTCTTGACTCCACCTGAGAACCAAATATTGAGGGCTCACTTAGACAACAATCATATGTATAATAATACTATAATAGTGGGAGCAACCTGTGGATGTCTCCTAGAGGTGCAATAAATAATTACCTTTATAGAACCTCTCTGCAATATGTGTAGCTTATAATATCTGTCACGAGTCTTTCAGTCAAGTATTTGAGGGTAAGAGGATCACTGGGACAATGAGAAGGTAGAGCCTTGTGCCAAATAAATGCTGAATTATGATGTTGTTATGGTTTATTCTACAGGGTGGTGCCGATAATGAAATCAGCTTTACTGCCTATGTAGTTGCCGTTCTGCTGGAGACCAATTACCCAGGAGCGGTAAGTGCCAGAGTAATTCAGTAGCAAATGAAATGTCCTCTTCTCTTCTTACATTCATTCACCATAAGGACAATTTATAGATCACAGATCTTATATATTATCAATGTATATTATCCTCTAAAGCCACAAAGATGCTGTAAAAAATATCCTTACAGAAGCAGCATAATGATGTCATCACTTATAATCTGCCTCAGTGATGTAACTTGAGTCACATGTTGCATAACATTTGTATATCAAAGTCAAGTTAAAATATTAGGATATTAGAAGTCATCTCAGAGTTCTGTGGTCTTCATATGGTCCTGGAACTTCTCAAAGTCTTCTGCTATCTGTATGTTTTACAGTGGGTGGAACATTACTGTCTATATAACTCAGCTCCAGTCCATATTTCCACCAACACTAATGCCGTCATCATTGTCTCTCCAGCAAACCCTTCTGCGTAACGCCTTAGAATGTCTGGACGCAGCATCCAGGAGAGAGCAGTCACTGTATAATCTGGCTATGCTCTTCCATGCATTCAGTGTATCTGGGAATGAAGAAAGGAGAAATGCTACTTGGGCTCAGCTGAAGAAATTGGCAATTCAAAAAGGTAAGAATTCTTCAGAGACATTAGTCTCACGTTTGGTATCCCAAAACCCAAGGTTGCAGTCATGGCTCACGCTTCAGCCTATAACAGTCGCCTTTCACTTCAGAAAGGAGTCCTTTGCTACTCGGATGCCACCAGGTCTTAAAGTGAGAGATCCAAGGTGAGGGTTCTGGGCAGGCAAGGGAACTGGAATGTGTTACAGGAGTAACAGGGAACGAGTAAGAGTAGTTGAGGAACAGGCCAGGGTCAATAACTGATCAGACAGTGTAGTATGTAATCAGGGTCCATAAGAATGTTCAGTAATCAGGCAAGGTCGGTTCAGGCAGCGAATCAGCAGAGGTCAAGGACAGGCAGGGGTCAAGAACAGTAAATCAGATCAAGAGCGCATCCAGGAACTATCTCAGAATAGACCTACATTGGGCCATGAGCTTACATGCAAATAAAAGAAACCAATAGCATTGAACCAGGGCCTTAGCTGTCTTTTTTATATAGAGTATAGACACCATGAAAACACCAGGTCACTGGTTCAACTCCAGGCGGGATGTTACATTAAGATTATGAGCTATCGAGATCTTCTCAGATCCACTGTGAGATGGAGCAGAACTTGCTGGGAAGGAATTGGTTTAGGGTAGGCTGTGTAGGGTTAGAGAAGACCAGGACATTGGGTGACGGGTAACAGATGACAGGAGCTTTATTAGATAAGCATGTTAGAATACAGAAATTGAAGTAGGATTAATCCCCACTTGACGGGGCTTAATTACTCTTAATTAACTGAGCAATCCTTAGGTTTATAAACCAGTGATAACACTTCCATACCTCCCAACCTAGCCATGCCCAGGCACATTCCTGATCCGCCCGGATCCCCTCCCACCTGCTTGTGGACTACCATTAGGGACCTCAATTCTTGACTAAATCAGGAGCAATGGATACTTTGCAATTCCATGCAGTGGTTTATGTAACCTTTGTATATCTATTTCCCACTAGATGGTGGAATCCACTGGGAGCGTACCGACAAGCCAAATGCAGAGAAGTACCCATTTTTCTATGCCCCGGCTCCTTCGTCTGAAATAGAGATTTCGGCCTATATCCTGTGGGGCTTGACTAAGGGTCGCGCCCCATCCCAAGAGGCTAAATCCTACATGGCCCAGATTGCAGTATGGTTGGCTCAGCAGCAGAACGCACAAGGAGGTTATCGGTCAACTGCGGTAAGAAATTATTTCTGTGAACGGGACAAAGAGAGGGACGTGAAGAAAAATAACGCGAATACCAGACAAACATGTTGCCAGTTGTTTTTTTATTGACATATTACTGAGTAAACATTAATCTTAAATTCCTCCTTTTTCTTCCAGGACACAGTGGTGGCCCTACAGGCTTTCGCTGGATACAACTGCCTAGTATACAAGCCAGGGGCCACCAATCAAGTGAGGGTGTCTCTGGCGAGACGAGTGATTGCCGCTTTCAATGTGCAGCCAAGCAATAGGCTTCTGGTACAGAGACGCATGCTGCCGAGTGAACGTGGAAACTACGCATTTACTGTTAGTGGCAATGGCTGTTGTCTGATACAGGTAGGAACACTCAGATGCAAGGAAATCCCATTAGAAGATAAATCCCTACTAGGGATACAGAGGTGATAAACTTCAGATGAGGATTATTTTACAGCTTCTTTCCTGGTCATTTCCTTTCCCAGAGCTCAGTCAGATACAATGTCCCAGTGCAGAGTAAGGATTCCGCCTTCTCCCTGTCTGTAACGACATCGTCAGGGAATTGTGTCAACGGTGTGGCCTTCACCTTCCCCATCAACATCACTGTAAGGTATGTGCAAGCCTTCACCTTCACTGACTTCCCTCTGTATATTTGCCATTAAAGTGGCTTTGCTGGGAGATATCCCAGGTCAGCAGTGGTTTCTGTAGGGTAAGAAAAAGAAACATCGGTTTCAAATTGATGCTAATTTTACAAAATCTGTGGTTAGAAAAAAGCCGGTATCGTAGTAGAAAACATATATGGGATAAATACAATAAGTACAATGTGTTCTTGTGCAGCTTTATCCCTGGTGTATTCCTTGAGCAAGTGGTAAGTACAAGGGATTCCTTATGCGACTCTCCTAGTTCCTACGTAATGACAAGCTAGTAAAGGACTTGTACTGAACGTGAACATCCCAAGTGCTGCCCTGTACATGGAAAACTCATGTAAACAATTAAAGTGTGTTTAATAAACAATTAAAGGGTATTTTTATTATTTTACAACATTTCTAATGGCTCATTGGCACTCATTCATACACCTTGGGCTTCTGTCACTTACATAGTAACATAATAAGGTAGGAAAGACCTACTGGTAAATAAATCATTAGAGAGATTATTATATGATCCCCTTATATATTTATACATAGTTATCATATCACCCCTTAAGCGCCTCTTCTCCAGCGTGAACATCCCCAATTTGGCCAGTCTTTCCTCATAGCTAAGATTTTCCCTTTACCAACTTAGTTGCCCTTCTCTGTCCCCTCTCTAATACAATAATGTCCTGTTTGAGTGATGGAGACCAAAACTGTACGACATATTCTAGATGGGGCCTTACCAGTGCTCTATACAGTGGGACCCCCTCCTCCCGTGACTCTCTGCCCCATTTAATACAACTCAAGACCTTATTTTCCCTTGCATTGCAATGGCACTTGCAGAACAAACCAATGCTGGCCCCAGTGCAGGAATATTTTTAGGCCCCTACTCCACAAAGAAGTATCTGTATTCCCTCTCCTGTCAAGAATTTCAAGAAATCCGGGATGCCCAACATCAATCCTTCCATATAGGACTGAACTACATCTCCAGCATCTAATGAGGTCACAAATGATCAGGATTTTCTGATGTTATATAACAGTGAAGGGCACGATTCCCTCAATGAATTCCATTCCTTCGTGCATTTCCACTGGCCTCTGACCTCTTGTCTCTATTGCAGTTACAATGGAATCAAGAATCAGTCCAACATGGCGGTTGTAGACATGAAGTTGTTGTCAGGATACACAGTGCAATACCAGTCACGTCTCCAGGTAAGAGAGAAACTCCGGCACAATGTGATTAGGGAGAAACCTATGACATTTAAGTAACAGATTCCATTTGGTCTGTTGAAGTTTGTTGTACGACAGTTTAGGTCCGATTGTTAAAGGAGGGTCAGGAAGTTCTATGTTCATTAAAGACATCAGTTCTTAGACTACTTATGTGTCTTATTACCAACAAAAACTTGGACTTAAGGTTCAAGACCAACTTTGGGGTTCAACATTTGTTCACAAGGACTCTAGTTAATAAATAAATTAGAGGTAAACCTGCAAACCTTTCCCTTTGTCATGTATTTTCTTCTCTCCACAGCTGAGGCGGCAGGTTTCCAAAGTGGAGCAGATCAATAACCATCTGATTTTGTACCTGAATTCTGTAAGTTTTGACCATCTCTGGACACTCAACATTGAATCCCATTTTACTCCTCCCCCCCCCCCCATACAGTGGTTCATTCCTCTCACCTGAGCTTTTTACCCCATGTTTCTTCAGGTGTGTTGTGCCCTTAACCTTTTACAATTGCTATCCTCACCTTCTTTCTTACTTGCTGCTTATTCTATACTGCCAGGCCCCTGGGTGTCACGCCTGGTAGCAGCTTACATCTTCTTAAATAACCTTCAATTTGGCTCTAGTTTTGCATCCATCTCAGCATTCCCACTTGTTATTCCCTGTGCCCATCGCTCCTTGGACCTAGAGAGGAGCAACACAGGCAACAAGAACTCAAGCTCTGTGTACACCAATGGGGTAATGTAAAATAAAAGAGCCCTAGTAACACAATGAGTCAATCAGCAAATTGCATATCTTGGTCAACTGTTAAAGGCCCAGTACAAGCTTTGCAATTGGTATAGCCCAGTAATAGTTTCTCGTGCCAAGCAGTAGCCATAAAAACTGGCCAGTTTGAAAGAATCTTTGAGGCAGATGGATTTTGTTATGTTGGGTAGGACACTGAAAAACCCACCTCTGCTCTAACCTTCCTTAGATTTTTCCTTTCATTTTCCCACTATAATTTCCCCCCTTCTCAGGATGGTCTTAAACACTCAACTCAGTTCTTCCCCACTACCTGTCTGTGGCCTTTTTGTCTTCCATTAGTATCTTACCTTCTTCTTCCTTCCCAGGTGCAAAGGGAAGCCATTTCTTTATCAGTGACTCTTGAGATGGACAACAGAGTGCAGAACTTCCAGCCGCAGTCGGTGTATGTCTATGACTACTATGAGCAAGGTAAAGCTACATATAGCCATGAATAGTTTCATAGTTGAGGTTGAAGAGGGCCATGTCTCTTATTTGCTTTGTATTTAGAAAATGGGGGTCATGTAATGAAAGACACTAGTTCCCTTCAAGCCTTTTCATGTGTTTTTCTGATCTCTCTTTCAGATGAGAATGCAGTTGCTGGGGTCAGGCACCCTTGCTCTCTCTAGTAAGCTTACAGGTAATGTCATGCCAGCCACCATTGTAAACATATGGAATAGACCTTCCACAACACCAAAATTCACTATAGGAATAGAAGGAAAGAAAGTCAAGATGGAGTGTGTTAAGTGTGTCGGCCCCAGAATGTAAGGTTTTATATTTGACTAATGCCATCAACTATCAAACATACATTCTGGAACCTACACACTCAAGACACTTCATCTTGACTTTCTTTCCAGGGGAGATAGTGAGTTTTGGTGTCGTAGGAGGTCATATCCCACATTTATCTTTTAACAACCAATCATAAGCAAGTAACAGATGATCCCTGCAGTTTCAAAGTACCATGGCAATATTATATTTCTGTTCTTAGTACTTGTGAAGGAACGTTACAGGCTCTATTATTAGCCAATTTACTCAGATGTTACTCCATAGAGGAAAGACCTCAACAGTTCCACTGTTCTTATAAGTATACCCCATCCATGTCAACCAACAATTACTGTACATTTACAATAGGGGGTACTTTATTCACTATATATATATATAAGTACTTTAGTAACATGGCGAAGTCTTCTGATTCTTTCACCTTGTTTGACCATTTACAGAAGTGGATCTCACTTGCCTGGTCCATCAGTCGTCCATGAATGAAACAGAGGGACCATTGGCTCTTCTGACGTTTGTATTTGTTATATATATGTCCAAGTAACTAAAGACTGTGATTTTTTGGAGAACTGGAGGTCTGAAGAATGTAGACATTCCTCTAGTAATGGGTGGTTCAAAATAAATAAACTTTATCTAACCCAAATCCACATTTGTGAACTTCTCGGATCAGTCTTGAAGTGTAACCACCTTAAACTTTAGACTAGATATGTTTGTAGTCCAGTTACAACCAACTAAAGAGTTGCTGCTCGTGAGGTTTAATGGTCACTGGACTAATATGTAATGTAAATGCAACATCAGAGGAGCTGCCCAATATCTGCTGTTCCACATAAAGTAAATAATCAGCTGAATATGATGGGGGAAGGGATTTATCCTTCACCAGGGTTTGGTTTCTGTTCTCTAGACTTAGCTCATAACAAGGTTACAGATACAGTATATAGAAACATTGGGGTAACAGTCATCCTGCTATAGTTCCAGGGGTACCCAGGGTGCAAATAAACACTCACCCCAAATCTCCCCCTAACTGACCTTCAGACTGGGCCCCTTAGCTCATAACAAGGTTACAGATATATAGAAACATTGGGGTGTCACCCTGCTATAGTTCCAGGGGTACCCAGGGTACAAATAATCACTCACCCCAAATCTCCCCCTAACTGACCTTCAGACTGGTCCCCCTTAGCTCATAACAAGGTTACAGATATATAGAAACATTGGGGTAACAGTCACCCTGCTATAGTTCCAGGGGTACCCAGGGTACAAATAAACACTCACCCCAAATCTCCCCCTAACTGACCTTCAGACTGGGCCCCCTTAGCTCATAACAAGGTTACAGATATATAGAAATATTGGGGTAACAGTCACCCTGCTGTAGTTCCAGGGGTACCCAGGGTACAAATAAGCACTCACCCCAAATCTCCCCCTAACTGACCTTCAGACTGGGCCCCCTTAGCTCATAACAAGGTTACAGATATATAGAAACATTGGGGTGTCACCCTGCTATAGTTCCAGGGGTACCCAGGGTACAAATAAACACTCACCCCAAATCTCCCCCTAACTGACCTTCAGACTGGGCCCCCTTAGCTCATAACAAGGTTACAGATATATAGAAACATTGGGGTAACAGTCACCCTGCTATAGTTCCAGGGGTACCCAGAGTACAAATAAACACTCACCCCAAATCTCCCCCTAACTGACCTTCAGACTGGGCCCCCTTAGCTCATAACAAGGTTACAGATATATAGAAACAATGGGGTAACAGTCACACTGCTATAGTTCCAGGGGTACCCAGGGTACAAATAAGCACTCACCCCAAATCTCCCCCTAACTGACCTTCAGACTGGGCCCCCTTAGCTCATAACAAGGTTACAGATATATAGAAACATTGGGGTGTCACCCTGCTATAGTTCCAGGGGTACTCAGGGTACAAATAAACACTCACCCCAAATCTCCCCCTAACTGACCTTCAGACTGGGCCCCCTTAGCTCATAACAAGGTTACAGATATATAGAAACATTGGGGTAACAGTCACCCTGCTATAGTTCCAGGGGTACCCAGAGTACAAATAAACACTCACCCCAAATCTCCCCCTAACTGACCTTCAGACTGGGCCCCCTTAGCTCATAACAAGGTTACAGATATATAGAAACAATGGGGTAACAGTCACACTGCTATAGTTCCAGGGGTACCCAGGGTACAAATAAGCACTCACCCCAAATCTCCCCCTAACTGACCTTCAGACTGGGCCCCCTTAGCTCATAACAAGGTTACAGATATATAGAAACATTGGGGTGTCACCCTGCTATAGTTCCAGGGGTACCCAGGGTACAAATAATCACTCACCCCAAATCTCCCCCTAACTGGCCTTCAGACTGGGCCCCCTTAGCTCATAACAAGGTTACAGATATATAGAAACATTGGGGTGTCACCCTGCTATAGTTCCAGGGGTACTCAGGGTACAAATAAACACTCACCCCAAATCTCCCCCTAACTGACCTTCAGACTGGGCCCCCTTAGCTAATGCAAAGTGACGGTTGTGTTTCCTGCACTCCACGCAGGCAGTTGCAGGGAGTCGGAGCCCTAACACTGAGTTACACAGCACTGTCGTCAGGTCCTGTTTTCTATGAGAATTTCCTCTCTGATCCAGTTGGGTCAATGGTTGAACAGTGATACACAGGGTGATATTATTATTATTATCATTATTATTATTATTATTATAACACTTTATTACCAGCCGTGGTTTATTGATCAGTGGCCACTAGGTGGCAGTATGTGATTACTAGTGAGTGTAACATGAGATGTTATGGACTACAGTGTAAATCCTGGGGATACTTTTATTCCACCAATTCCCACCCCAGTTTTTCCTGCTTGGTTGGTTTCACCCAATGGGTGTCAGGAAATTGTACCCTATTTCCCCCTTACTTTATATATTGGAGTAAGTGGCCTGCAGTGTGAATTTCTAACTAAGAGTCCTGGTCCCAGTGGTGGGGGTTCCAGGGGTGAAAGAGGTGCGACTGCACCAGGGGCCAAACCTCCTCGGGGTGGGGGGTCTCAGGAGGGGGGTGGGGGGATCCAGCTGCACTGCCTGCACCCCCCCCGCGCGCATATAGTTATGTTACTGCCGGGTCCTGCTGTTATACACATATATACTGAGTAGGGATGCACAGAATCCACTATTTGGGATTCGGCCGAATCCCTGAATCCTTGGTGAAAGATTACCGAACCGAAATCCTAATTTGCATATGCAAATTAGGGTCAGGAAAGGAAAAAGTGGGAAAAAAATCTTCTTTTGTGACAAAAAGACACCTGATTTCCCTACCCGCCCCTAATTTACATATGCATATGGCCGAATACCGAACCAAATCCTGGATTCGGTGCATCCCTAATACTGAGCTCACCTGGGCATTGCTGAACTAAACTCACCTGTATCCACTAAGCACAGACCAATATGGCATACCTCCCAACTTTCCCGTTTTCAGCGGGACAGTCCCGATTTTGACAGCTCAACCCGCAGTCCCGCATTTGTACTGAAAAGTCCAGACTTTCTCCTGCACTGAAAAGCCAGAAAAAGGCTTTTGGCAGAGAGCTCAGAACAGCCACCAGGTGCAACTAAGATACTTTTGTAACAATTTTAAGATAAGATAATAAGTAATCGTAACAATTTAAATAAGCAGGTCTCTTGGGAGAAGTTAGACTCACAGCTTAAAGGAGAACTAAAGCCTAACTAAAGAAGTAGGTAGAAATGTTGTACGTGATGTTTTGTGCTTCTGTACCAGCCCAAGGCAACCACAGCTCTTTAGCAGTAAAGATCTGTGTCTCCAAAGATGCCCCAGTAGCTCCCCATCTTCTTTTCTGCTGATTCACTGATTCACATGCTCTGTGCTGCTGTCACTTACTGAGCTTAGGGAGCCACTCACAATATACAGTACACATAGAATAGAAATGGCACAATATAAGGCTGATTAGTAATTAAAAGAGAAGGAAGGGCTAAAAGTAAGTAAGCTTTATCAGAAAGGTCTATATAAATACACCAGTAACCCCTCAAAGTAATGCTGCTCTGAGTCCTCTGTCAAAAGAAACAGCACTTTCTTTCCTTCTATTGTGTACACATGGGCTTCTGTATCAGACTAACTGTTTTCAGCTTAAACCTCCAGGGCTAGGGCTTGAGCATGCTCAGTTTGCAGGAGGCAGGAAGTGATGTAACACCAAGCTAATATGGCAGCTGCTATCCTAAACAAACAGAGAAAGTTTCTAGAGCTTTTTACTCAGGTATGGTAAAACATTCTACAGAATAAATAAAGCATTCTAGCTTGCACTATTGCAGCTAATCTATTGGCAATAAACTGCCTCCATAGCTTTCCTTCTCCTTTAACACAGACACACACAGACTAATAAGACACATCTTGGCTATAGGTTTTCTGTTTGTGTCTGAGGATTCCCTCGCCCAATGGGTGCCGCCCGCTCAGCCCTAATCACATTCGCTGAATAACAAGTTATGATGCCGGGTCAGGGTTATTACATCAATTATATGCAACTGGCTGGATTTCTGTCCAGTTTTCACAACGTTTTAAAGGAGAACTAAACCCTACAAATAAATATGGCTAAAAATGGCCTATTTTCTATAGTGAACTTATTGCACGAGGCTAAAGTTTGAGCTTGTCAATAGCAGCAATGATCCAGGACTTCAAACTTGTCACAGGGGGTCACCATCTTGGAAAGTGTCTGTGACACTCACATGCTCAGTGGGCTCTGATTGGCTGTTGAGAAGCTAAGCTTAGGGCTCGTCACTAATTATCCAGCAGAAAATGAGCTTCCCTGGCTGTAATATAAGCTGATGCTACAGGTTTGCTGATTATTCAATTCTGATACTAATTGCACTGGTTTCTGTGCTGCCATGTAGTAATTATGTGTATTAATTACTAATCAGCCTTATATTGTGACATTTCTATTCTATGTGTACTGTATATTGTGAGTGGCTCCCTAAGCTCAGTAAGTGACAGCAGCACAGAGCATGTGAATCAGTGAATCAGCAGAAAAGAAGATGGGGAGCTACTGGGGCATCTTTGGAGACACAGATCTTTACTGCTAAAGGGCTGTGGTTGCCTTGGGCTGGTACAGAAGCACAAAACATCATGTACAACATTTCTACCTACTTCTTTAGTTAGGCTTTAGTTCTCCTTCAAATGAGACAGAAAGATTTGAACAGACAGCCCATTGACAAACTGAGACGTCCAGTTGAAACCCACACGGCTGGAAACCCTACCTCTTTCTATTCTGCCCGATAAATAAGACCAATCCTTTAACTACAGGTATGGGATCTGTTATCCAGAAATCAGTTATCCAGAAAGCTGTGAAATACAGCAATGCTCATTTAGAAAAACGATTTCTTATTTTTGATTGATTTGCTTATTTCTGTTTCTGTAATAACAAGAAATGAACTGCACCTGATAATAAATAAGCCGCGTCAAGGTTAGTAACTTTGTATTTAATTGGTTTTCATATATTGGCCTGGTTATTGTTTGGGTTTCATAAGGCTGAAAACCAAACTGAAAGTTGAAACCCGAATAGGCCTTAGAAAAACCCAACTGTTCGGGTCAAAACCACAACCAAACAGGTGGTAACCCTAGGTGCCCCCCTCCCAGGGTCGGACTGGGCCGGCGGGACACCAGGAAAAAACTTGGTGGGCCCCGCTGCCGACTCAGATCCGCGATTTTCAATGCTGATTCCTGCTGTGCCGCCTGTAAAATGAAGTGCGCATAAGCACCAGCGCGGCGGTGGGTCCGGAGGGGGGCCCTGGACAGCAGCCCCGGGGGGCCTTTCAGTCCGACCCTGCCCCCTCCCCACTAGGTCTTTCCATGGTGCCCCCATTGCTGTGCCACTGAGATCAGGCAGATAGGGACATGGTTCTGTGCAGCTCCAGTGTATGATACTAATACTTATACTAATACCAATGGGCAAGCAGTATGGCAGCTGCCGCTTTGTATACAATCAGCTCTATTTGCATGAAAATAAAAGCAACTAATACAGATACAAAGCAGGTTCTAATGCTGCACAGTCTGGTTAAGGCAAAATCCATTGACAGACAAGATATATTTTCCCTATAACCCGTTCGGCCAGATGTGGGGTGGGGACGGCGCCTGTGATATGATGAGCGGAGCAGCTTTCCTGGCCTGGGGCCGGCTGATGAGCCCTGGAAGCATATGGCCGGCAGTATTCCCACAGGATAACACTCAACTTTGCCCTGGTTATTGTTAGACGAGCTCAGAACAACCGGCCAGGAATCTGCTGCAGGATTAGAATCTGGAGTGTCCTGCCGGCCCTGCTTTACCAACATGTGGCCCTTCACTTTAACATGGGCACAGGGCACCATATTTGTTATTGTACTTTGCACCCTGCCCCTGTGCTTAGCACCCATAGATATAGCTATATATATAGATATAGGTATATATGATATAAGTATATGGATAGATATAGGTATATATGATATAGGTATATAGATAGATTTAAGGTGGCCATACATGGATAGATCTGCTCGTTTGGCGATGTCGCCAAACGAGCGGATTTCCCTCCGATATGCCCACCTTGAGGTGGGCAATATCAGGCTGATCCGATCGTGGGCCCTAGGGCCCAACGATCGGATCCTAGCGTTCGCAAACGGGCGGTCGGATCGCGGGACCGCATCAACAAACAGATGCGGTCGCGATCCGACGGGATTTTTAACCCCATCCAATCGAGATCTGGCCGACTTTCGGCCAGCTCTCGATCGGGGAAGCCCGTCGGGGGCCCCCATACACGGGCCAATAAGCTGCCGACTCGGTCTGTCGGCAGCTTTTATCGGCCCGTGTATGGCCACCTTAAGGTATATATGATATAAGTATATAGATAGATATAGGTATATATGATATAAGTATATAGATAGATATAGGTATATATGATATAAGTATATAGATAGATATAGGTATATATGATATAAGTTTATATATAGATATAGGTATATATGATATAAGTATATAGATAGATATAGGTATATATGATATAAGTATATAGATAGATATAGGTATATATGATATAAGTATATAGATAGATATAGGTATATATGATATAAGTTTATAGATAGATATAGGTATATATGATATAAGTATATAGATAGATATAGGTATATATGATATAAGTATATAGATAGATATAGGTATATATGATATAAGTTTATAGATAGATATAGGTATATATGATATAAGTATATAGATAGATATAGGTATATATGATATAAGTTTATAGATAGATATAGGTATATATGATATAAGTATATAGATAGATATAGGTATATATGATATAGGTATATAAATAGAGGGATGCAAAGTGTAAAACAAGTGGCACCATGTTGCCGTCCCTTGGGCTGATCGCGCTGCTCAGTTTGTTTGGCACAAATACAAATACAGTGGCATCTGCATCTGACTGTCATTAGGGACGGGGGCATTCAGCAGCCACACTAGGGGTGGGACAGGGTATAAAGAGCTATAGCCACCGGCTTATAGTAGCCACTACATACAGGGCTTCATTGCTCCACAGCAACAGGCTCTGCACCCAATGGCCCATAGTGCTCTTGCCTCTGAGCATAAACAAATGAGCCTCCAATATTACTGCCAATATGATATATAGACTTGGGGGGCATGGGGTTAAAAAGCCTTATCCTTATACATCGCTGCAAATAGATTTCTTTCCAGTGGGGCATGTAAATGGTTAAAGCTGGCTCATTCCAGTGTGCACTTCTCTCAGCTGACCACTAAGAGGCCCACTTGCTCCCTCTCTCATTGGCCCCACTATTTATCTACAGAAGGAGTCGTTTGTTGCCTCGTTAAGTCATTAGTCTATAAGGAATCAGCGTGGCCACTGGGCAGCCATATTGGGCACAAAGCGATGACTGTGCAGCTTTACAGAACAATAGAGTCTGCGCTGCTTTTATATCATAAGGGGGAGGGGATTCTATAGAGAAAGGTCCACTAAGGTGGGAGCTGAAGGGTTAAGACAGAACAACACCAAATCCACTGGGGGCCCCTTATAGTAGTGTTTCCATGACGAGTCCTTTTAACCCTTTCACTGCTGGTGGTTCTGAAATGAGAGGGATGAGCGTGACTGAGCCCGGGCACCATCTGCTTCCTGAATCATCAGGGCCCCCCTCTTCCCCGTGTGGATAATGTTTTCCATTGGTGCAGTGGTTTCGGCACAGCCCTACACCCAGTCTCTTCTATAAAGGGGAGCGCGGGCCGGTGAGTCAGACACAGACTGGAGAGGGACGTTGTTGCTAAGAGAAATGTGGCTTCTGCATAGTGACTATACTAGGGGATGATGCAGACTGCATTGGTTTCCATTAGTGATGTGCAGTTCAGGGTTTTCCTGACCCGCGCCCAACCCTAACCCGCGCCTGCCTGCACCCACGTTTCCGGGGTCCTTTTATAGACCCGCCACGCCGATGACGTCACAAAAGGGGCGGGGCGAGCAGACGAGAGACTATAAAACCGGAACCCGGATGCCGGCATTTGAAGGAGGAGCAGTGCGAGGTCGACCCAAACCCACCAGATCCGCGGGTCCCGAGGGTGTCAGGTCGGCCCGCACATCACTAGTTTCCATGCAGCCCTGCTCAATGTGTTCAAATCAAATTCCATTTTTCTTAGGGTAAAGAGCCTGGAAATCAAGCAGTGGGTGGGACTAGAATATTCAATGGAACCTTGCAGGGGGAGGGGCAAAGAGTCTGTAACTCAACAGTGGGCCGTCCTACAACAGTCTGATGGCAGCTTACAGGCGGAATAGAGGAGAGTCTGGGTTGGACTAAAATCTTTAATGGCAGCTAGGAGGGGGAGGAGTTTGTGTTCCTAGGGGGTGGGACTAGAACACTCTGATAGCAGCTTATAGGCTATGCCTGATTTATACATTTACCCCACCGCCAATTTAACTGACCCCACCCCAGATGACATCAGAGCCCACCCCTTGGCCTGACTTGCTTCCTTCTCTCATAAAGCTTATAAAGTGACAGGAGGGCTATGGGACTGGATAAGGCAGGTTGTAGTCAGCCAGTATGAGACAATGGCACAGAGACCTGCACCCCAGCCCCCCCTGCCTGAACTGCAACCCCCTCCAGCACCCCCACACCTACCTTCTCATTCTTGCAGGCGAGAAGAGGGCCAAGGAGGGAGGTCTGAAGCCACGCGATCAACTTCGCACAGGAAGTGGGTCTGGGCCGGGCCTACCGGGTTTTTTCCCCAATGTCCTGTTGGCCCAGTCCGACCCTGGAGACTTAGATAAAGAAAACTGATGTATATTATATGACAGCACAATGGCCCTGTAATACAGGGGTCTCCAACCGCCAGGTGGGCCACGGACAGTCTTGAACTGGGCCACCAGCCTAGGGGGCGATTAACGTGGTGCACCGAATTGGTCGCCAACCCCCTCCCGTCCCCCTCCCACTACTCGTCTTTCTACTCAGGCCACTCAGTGCATGGTTGCTAGGGAAATTTGGACCCTCGCAATTAGATGGCTGAAATAACAAACTGGAGAGCTGCTGAATAATAAGTCACAAACCACAAATAATAAAAAATGAAAACCAATTGCAAATTGTCTCACAATATCTCTCTCTATGTGATACCAAAAGTTAACCCAAATGTGCACAACCCCTTTAATGGGGAAAAAGCAGAGGATCTGAAGTCCAGAGACCAGACAGTATGACAGTTGTTGGCTGGTTTCCTGGTGCTGCTGATGACAGTTAGAGAATTGGCAAGTGCATGTGAGACTATGGCAAGGACAACCTGCTGCCCGAGCCTCTGCTCTGAGACTGAGACTGTATCTGCTGTGCTTGTATCTCTAACAGCTCCATAACTCCTCCGTCAGAGCCCCCCTCATGTCTGTCAGCACCTCCGTCACATTAGGAAACACCTCATTCACAGCACTCAGCACCTCTTAATCCGTCACCACCCACCCAACTCTCACACTGAAATCACTGCTGTAAGGGAGACTGTCACCCATCAGTAATGCCATCTGGGCAACCAGGGCTTGGTGATACCATGAGGGCATTAAGGGCCAGGCTTTTGGGTCAACTGTAACCTCCAAAATGCTTGTTTCCCCAAAATCCCAGCACCCAAGTCTGGAACTAGGAACATGGGCAGCTGTCTGGGGCGCAGGAGGTCCCACAGCTCCATAAACCTGTGCCAACTGTGCTCCATGTGTGGTTAGTTACCCTTTACACCAGCTCCATTTTAGGGGTCCAGGTGCACCTGGCCTCTCTGATACTAATATAAAAAGACCAGTGTTGCTATCCGTATTTGGAGAGGGGTAATAGTATGGCAGGGCTGCAGGAGCAGTCTATATTGAGGGTTCACAAGCTCCTTGTCCTGGTTCCACCAACACCATCCAAAACAGGTGCAAATAAAGCGTGTGGGCTAATAACACCAGTGGGTGGCACTTCAGCTTCTGGATGATGGATTGGTGCCAGTCTGGCATTTTATTGTGTTCTTAGCTCTTTGATGTGAGACACGGCCTGTTCCATTAGCAGCTCTGCCACCTAGTGTCCTGCTGTCTGTCTCTTCTCATCCTCTGCCTGTCTCTTCTCATCCTCTGCCTGTCTCTTAGAAAGACACTATTTATCCAGCCAAACAGATCCTCCAGCTATTATAGGTCCTGCCCCATTCCCGGCGTAACTGTGCTTCTTCAGAGGCACGTACCTATTAAATGGGTGGATCACATTTTACAGGAGAACTAACCCCTAAAAATGAATATGGCAAAAAATGGCATATTTTATATACTGAACTTATTGCACGAGGCTAAATTATCTGTATTAATTACTTATCAGCCTTATATTGTGACTGTATATTGTGAGTGGCTCCCTAAGCTCAGTAAGTGACAGCAGCACAGAGCATGTGAATCAGTGAATCAGCAGAAAAGAAGATGGGGAGCTACTGGGGCATCTTTGGAGACACAGATCTTTACTGCTAAAGGGATGTGGTTGCCTTGGGCTGGTACAGAAGCACAAAACATCATGTACAACATTTCTACCTACTTCTTTAGTTAGGCTTTAGTTCTCCTTTAAGTTACCTTTTACTATGTTTAAAGAATAAGAACATTTTCAATTGGTATTGGTTATTTATTTTTTATAGTTGTTTTTAATTATTTGCTTTTTCTTCTGACTTTTTCCAGCATTCAAATGGGGGTCACTGACCCCAACTGAAAAAAACCACATGCTGGTTTGGCTTCCCCCTGCACCCCTTCCCTTTCCTCTGCTAAGGTCTCGCCTTTTCTTTGCACCCGTTCTTTTTCATTACAATGATCTCAGTCTAATATGGAACATGAGTCTAAGTGGCATTGCACAGTAGGAGACATTTTGATTGGCGGCTACCAAAGCACCATGTGGACCATCTCCCAAACACTCAGTTTCCCCTATATCTCAGGCTGCGCATATTTAGGCAGGTACAGCCCGGTCTCTTTGTTACAGGACAGACTGTTCCTGAATAAAGTTCACTGCTCTCATTCCGACCTTCTGATTGGTGCACAGTTGCTCGCCCGCTCTCTGGCCCGGCACAGTAATGTCTGAGGTGGGACACACAATATAGTAATGAGACGTTCCCCTTGTTGGAACAGGCAGTAAATGCTACAATAATATCATGGGATCAGTCACAGGCAGTAAATGCTACAGAATATACAGGGCCTTTTAATAAAATATGCCTTTAAATTAAAGGGGGACTGCACTGAGATTATGCTGATAATAAGCCCATTGTAGGAATTTTCCTAAAAATAATAAGCCCTTTCCAAGACCCCAGAAGCTGCCCCTTCTCCTCAGATGCCCTGCTACTTATGGCTGAGTAGCTTTCAGAGGTGAATGCCCCTTTTCCTCTAATGATCTGCCCCTGTTGGTGCAGTAAGCAGGGTACTTGCCCTCTGATGGTTACGTTGGATATTTTTTAAAGCACTTTTGCACATAAGACCAACAACTACCCACCCACATGGACCACCAAACTGCACTACTGCAATCACGTAGCTCATGCCCCAAGAGAGCAGATCCAATTGGAAGGGAGGTGCAGTTCCTCTCATTCCTATATCAGCCGATTCCCCTGTCCATGTTCCAAGATGATGAGGCTTCACTAGATGCACCTTTCAGTCTGGGCAAACAAAGATGCAGTGATCTTTCAGGATGGGCTTTCTACACCATTGGCCTTCAGACTTCTATGGTTCTTCTCCCCCCCCCCCTACGTTTCAGTCCCAACATGATAGGACCCCATAGCCCATAACAAGGTCATAAACCCAGAAAACCATTGTTGTATTAGCCATGAAACTAAGAATAGTCCCATAATCTTGCTCTCATTGTCCTTCAAGGTAGGCTTTCAGGAGTATCTTGGACAGAAAAATGCATTATACCCAAATTTGCTGCCCCATCCCCAGGTAATAACGCCCTTAGGGATGGGGGAGCCAAAGAGTTTGGGAATTAGTGGTTATATTCATATAAGATCAGAACAAGCTAAACACACTTTCCGCTCTTGTTCTTATACCGCTTTCCTACAAGGGCTTCATTCATCAAACCAATGGTTCTGTACTGGTAAGGCTAAGAGTACATTCACCAAAACACAACCAGTAACCCCCACCCCAGGCTAGAGTCCTGCAGCGGGTTAAGTACCCGCAAAAAAGGTGGGCACCCTTCGGAATGAGGGGAGGATTTTCAGGTGCGGGTATAGCCGTGGGTCTGCGGGTCGCGTTGTGGTTCTCATCTAAATGTCTTATCTTATGTATTATTGTCTATATTAAGTTTTACAAAACGTGTTTCTGTCCCTGCCCACTTTTGATGACGTCACTTCCTGTTTGATCGTGGTCAGCGGGTTGTGGATAAGGCAGTTGCGGGTCCGGGTAACGGTTCAAAGTGGGTAAACATGCGGGTTCGGGTCTTATAAATTGGTTCCGCGCAGGACTCGACCCCAGGCATCAGTCGCCTTGAGATCTGACTGATAGATGGGTTCATCTGAAACAGTTGATTCCCTGATGTTATTGACCAAGCAAACATCTAATGAATCTGCATTCTCCATTCATGTGAGTGTATTCAGGCTAATGTAACTCCAACAGAGAAACAAATGGATTTCTGCTCTTCTCATTAATAAACCATCAGTCACTGGCAGTGAGTTCCTTTAATCATCACTTAATCCTAATTTCCTATATACACAACTAATATATACTAACATATATAGCCACACTAAATGTCCTGGGTCCATTATCCATAGTGGAAATGTAGCGTGTAAAGTGGAACATGCCACTGCTGAAATAGATTCCCCCGACTTGAAGTCAATGGTGTAGGCTGTAGCCAGAGAGGACATCAGAGAGCCTCCAGGCCTGTATCAGGCATCTACCATTATGTCCTTACTGGTTTCTTCAAGACAAATGGACACGTGTGACCAATATATGAACCAAGTTCCAACAGTGAAACTAGACAGTGGACACTTCATCATCTAGAGTTTCTTATCCAGGCTGATATAGACTGTTCAGAAGGACATCTGACCAATCCGTTCCTCTGCAAGAACATAAGTGGCCAATTCACCCTGCATTAAGCATTTCTGGTCAGGTTCTTTGGCACAAATAGTTCTAAACTCTAGAGTAATGTCCTTCAGATCTCCACTATGTTACCAAGGCCAATGTTTGTTCCAGAAATACTAGTGATTAAAGGCATCTCCCACCCATTTGTAGGCATTTTCATCATTCTACCATATCTACCCTGTTTCTCTTTTTAAACTTACCCCATTAATCATAATACTTGTGGGTACTCATCCATAACATTTTGCCAGGAGCTCCAAGTAAAAAGGATTCTAACAGGCAGTAGCTTTCAAGAAGCCTCCAGAGAAGGTGAGTGGTGTAGTGCACCCTATCCTCCACAATGAACCTTGATTTTGTATGATGATTTTGAGGTTGTTCACCCATTACGTCTAATTTCTCATTGCTTATTAAGGGGGGCAGGGGGTGGCAAATATGCAGTATCTCTGGAAGAACATCAACTAAGTAAAGGCTGCATGAGATGGTTGTTTAATGCTCTAAAAACAAGCTCTTAACCTACCAACTCCCACGGTTTTGGTGGTGGATTGACACAGGCTCATATGGAGTGGGAAATATGGTGGACAGGTTGGGTGAATTGGGGGTATAGGCCTCTTGGATGTGTATTTTAACTATTTCCTACACAACCTAAAGGCCAGGAACTGTTTAACTAGGGACTGTGAAATAAGAGAAGAGACTGGCAGGGCCCCTCAGGTTGTATTTATGCCACCGTCCTGTAGCTTTTGGTTTGCCCACATTATTGCAAGTAGCAGAACAATCATAGGAAGGTCAAGAACACATTCCACATTTGTGGAAAGATTTGGGGAGGAAACATGCGGCCTTTATCATTGATGGACACTATGAATCCTTGTGTATGCGTGGGCTGACCTGGGGACTCTGTGCAATGCCGCCTCAGTATCAGACCTTGACACTTGCAAGTCTTCCAACACTATCACATGAATAGATACAAGGCACCCAAACAAATGCCAGACATTACACTGGGCTGCTAGTAAGGCCGCAGGACACAGCTACAGAATAGTTTTGGCCAAAAACAATTAGAAGGAAAACAAACCATTGCTGCATTATTTGTGTCTGTTACAGGGAAATGTCTCTTATTTCATGAAACCCTTTCCCTTTCATTATGCAAAAAAACATGTTTTGGTGGGAGACCCACCCAAAAAGATTTTTTTTGCATATTAAAATTAAATTTAATTTTATCATCATGAGATTCATCAGGCAAAAAGCTGTTTTGGGGTAAAGTTCCCCTTTAACGGAGAGGTATATTTCCCCTTTAGCAAGGTGCTACTTGATGAGTTCTCCCTCACTGTGAGCTTGGCCGAGCTATGGAGCGGAGGGTGATTCTTGGTGTTTGGTGCTGGGCCGGGAGGCGGATGTCTGAAAAGCGATTATCAGTGATCCGATTAGACTGGGAGAGATTAGGGCACGGAGATAAGTGTGGCAGCTGTGTCTGGGACTCACACAGGCCTCTCAGTGCTGGAGTCAATAGGCCGCTTAAAGGGCATGTAAAGTCTAAAATAGAATAAGGCTAGAAATGCTGTATTTTGTATACTAAATATAAACATGAACTTACTGCACCACAAGCCTAATCAAACAAATGATTTATGCTTTCAAAGTTGGCTACAAGGGGTCACCATCTTGTAACTTTGTTAAACATCTTTGCAAGACTAAGACTGTGCACATGCTCAGTGTGGTCTGGGCTGCTTAGGGATCGTCATAAACAAAGCTGATTGAGTTCTGCATGGCTGAGAAGTAAGGCGGGGGCTCCCCCTGCTGTTCATAAGTATGATTGTTTCCCTGCTCAGCAGTTAGGGATCATCTGACAATTCCTATCCACAGCAGTAAATGAAGGGAGAATTTCCCTGCATACAGTCAGGTTTCTTATAAAAACGCTACACATTGTTTAATTAAAGTATATTGGAGATAGGTTTCTTTTTCATTAAAGAAAGTAAAATGGGATTTTATTTTTTTGCCTTTACATGCCCTTTAATGTCCTGTTTCCTGTACTGGGTCCCTGCACTTTGTGTGTGTTTTCTTATTGTGGTCCCTGCCCTACATAGGGTTTCCTGTGCCGTGTGTACTTCTTTATCCTCCCCCTCTGGGCAGGGACAGGGCAGATTCATTCATTCACACGCACAGTGAAAGCACCCTCTTTAGTACCCCAATCAGTCTGCACCTTCACTAAAGCCCTACCTAGGGTTAGCACAGCAGCCTGGCCCTTTAAGACTAACCCAACTGAAGAGCAATCCGAGGAGCACCAGCACTTCCCACCGACCCTGATGTAATTATTGTTAATTAGAATGACGGCAGGTTTCTATTCACTGCTCTAGGGCTCGTTCATACGTGAAACATTGTATCTTCCCGGGATGAGAAAGTTCTTCATCTCTTAGGGTTTTAAGCCGAAATTCCTGTTTCACAGCCCATAACTGGGATCTACTTTAGTTTGGGAGATTTTATAGATTAGAGCAGGGCAAAACACCTTTCTGCAATTTCACTCCATCTCCATGGAGACCAGCATTAAATGACATTTAAAATGCAAGGCTGTTATATGCAGAGTGCTGAATAAGGTCAGGCGAGTACAAGGCTTTTACCTACAGTCAGGTGTAAGCAGCCTGAAAGAGAGATTTGGGGTGAGTGCTTATTTGTGCCCTGGAACTATAGCAGGGTGACACCCCAATGTTTCTATATATCTGTAACCTTGTTATGAGCTAAGGGGGCCCAGTCTGAAGGTCAGTTAGGGGGAGATTTGGGGTGAGTGCTTATTTGTACCCTGGGTACCCCTGGAACTATAGCAGGGTGACACCCCAATGTTTCTATATATCTGTAACCTTGTTATGAGCTAAGAGGGCCCAGTCTGAAGGTCAGTTAGGGGGAGATTTGGGGTGAGTGATTATTTGTACCCTGGGTACCCCTGGAACTATAGCAGGGTGACCGTTACCCCAATGTTTCTATATATCTGTAACCTTGTTATGAGCTAAGGGGCCCAGTCTGAAGGTCAGTTAGGGGGAGATTTGGGGTGAGTGCTTATTTGTACCCTGGAACTATAGCAGGGTGACTGTTACCCCAATGTTTCTATATATCTGTAACCTTGTTATGAGCTAAGGGGCCCAGTCTGAAGGTCAGTTAGGGGGAGATTTGGGGTGAGTGCTTATTTGTACCCTGGAACTATAGCAGGGTGACTGTTACCCCAATGTTTCTATATATCTGTAACCTTGTTATGAGCTAAGGGGGCCCAGTCTGAAGGTCAGTTAGGGGGAAATTTGGGGCGAGTGCTTATTTGTACCTGGGTACCCCTGGAACTATAGCAGGGTGACACCCCAATGTTTCTATATATCTGTAACCTTGTTATGAGCTAAGGGGGCCCAGTCTGAAGGTCAGTTAGGAGGAGATTTGGGGTGAGTGTTTATTTGTACCCTGGGTACCCCTGGAACTATAGCAGGGTGACTGTTACCCCAATGTTTCTATATATCTGTAACCTTGTTATGAGCTAAGGGGGCCCAGTCTGAAGGTCAGTTAGGGGGAAATTTGGGGCGAGTGCTTATTTGTACCTGGGTACCCCTGGAACTATAGCAGGGTGACACCCCAATGTTTCTATATATCTGTAACCTTGTTATGAGCTAAGGGGGCCCAGTCTGAAGGTCAGTTAGGGGGAGATTTGGGGTGAGTGTTTATTTGTACCCTGGGTACCCCTGGAACTATAGCAGGGTGACACCCCAATGTTTCTATATATCTGTAACCTTGTTATGAGCTAAGGGGGCCCAGTCTGAAGGTCAGTTAGGGGGAGATTTGGGGTGAGTGTTTATTTGTACCCTGGGTACACCTGGAACTATAGCAGGGTGACTGTTACCCCAATGTTTCTATATATCTGTAACCTTGTTATGAGCTAAGGGGGCCCAGTCTGAAGGTCAGTTAGGGGGAGATTTGGGGTGAGTGTTTATTTGTACCCTGGAACTATAGCAGGGTGACACCCCAATGTTTCTATATATCTGTAACCTTGTTATGAGCTAAGGGGGCCCAGCCTGAAGGTCAGTTAGGGGGAGATTTGGGGTGAGTGCTTATTTGTACCCTGGGTACCCCTGGCACTATAGCAGGGTGACACCCCAATGTTTCTATATATCTGTAACCTTGTTATGAGCTAAGGGGGCCCAGTCTGAAGGTCAGTTAGGGGGAGATTTGGGGTGAGTGCTTATTTGTACCCTGGAACTATAGCAGAGTGACACCCCAATGTTTCTATATATCTGTAACCTTGTTATGAGCTAAGGGGGCCCAGCCTGAAGGTCAGTTAGGGGGAGATTTGGGGTGAGTGTTTATTTGTACCCTGGGTACCCCTGGAACTATAGCAGGGTGACTGTTCCCCAATGTTTCTATATATCTGTAACCTTGTTATGAGCTAAGGGGACCCAGTCTGAAGGCCAGTTAGGGAGAGATTTGGGGTGAGTGTTTGTGTCCTGAGTACCTCTAAAACTAAAAAGATTTTTTTGTATAGCTGTAAACTTGTTATAAACTAAGAGGGTTGACCCTTAACGAAACAAACTAAAAATTTGTCCAACAATGATTGAGCTTATATGATTCTACAATCCATATTTTATTAAACACACTCCGCCCACTTCCATGCAATAAGTTTATGACCTGGTTAATAAAAATCTGGAACACTATTCCCCCTACTTTGCTATTCAAGCAAACAATCGTATTAAACACACTTGCCTTTTCTGTGAACTATTGTAGTCAACGGTAACTAAACTGCATCAATCCATGTTGGTGGTATTCTATTGGCTATTTAATATTTCCAATCTAGAACCTTTACAGGAGAACTAAAGGCCAAATAAGAATATGGCCTGAAATGCTTTATGGTGTAGAATGTGCTGTAGCAACAGTAATGGAGATGCGGGGTCGGACTGGGCTGTCAGGATACCAGGAAAATACCTGGTGGGACCCATCCCAGACCAGTTCCCTCAAAAGGCTGTCCCCTAAAGAAAAGGAGTTATGATTGGCCCAGTGGGCCCCCAATGCTCCTGTCCGACCCTGTGGACACGCTCAGGGCCACTCCTGTAAATGAGCTTACAAGTGCCATAGACGTTGATGCTAAAGAGCCACATTAAAATGCATTCTGTATTACGGAGTCAACTTTTAGTTCTCTATAAAGGCTAGTTACTCCATATTCAAGGGGTGGCTCACCTTTAAATCAACTTTTAGTATGTTGTAGAATGGTCAGCAACTTTTCAATTGGCTTTTTTTTTTATAGTTTATTCCTCTTCAGACTCTTTTCAGCTTTCAAATGAGGGTCACTGACTCCATCTAAAAAAACAAATGCTTTGTAAGGCTACAAATGTATTGTTATTGCTACTTTTTATTTCTCATCTCGTATTCCAGTCTCAGTGCATGGTTGCTAGGGTAATTTAGACACTAGCAACCAGATGGCTGAAATAGCAAACTGGCAAGCTGCTGAATAATAAGCTAAATAACAAACAGAAATTAAAAAAATAAAAGTAAATCAATTTCAAGTTGTTTCAGTATATCACCATCTACATGATAGTAAAAGTTAATTTCAAGTTGAACAACGCTTTTGAGTTACAGAGCCCTTACCCCCCAGGTCCCAAGCATTCTGTACACAAGAGCCTCACATGGCTGAAACCCCAAAACAGGATAGGAATAAAACATTTTATTACATTCAGACTTTATTGATTTTTTTTTTCTTTCTTTTTTTGGATGTTGGCTTAAATAGGACTTAAAGAAAAATACAATTAAAAAAAGGTTTGCTCATTGATGGAGGAGTTGGAATGAGATCTCTGGCTCCCTCTGTAGTGTGCCGCAGTGTTACCACTAACGGGGTCAAATCAGTGATTTTCTGATAATGGAGGGGCAGGAGAAGAGGTAGGAATGTAACAGACAGGCTGAATGGGAAAAAGCAGCCTCCACCTTTAACGTGATACCCATTAAAAAAATGTTCCCTCCTGCTACTGCCTGTTTTATAGGTGAGCAAGCAGAATAGCTGGGCATGCTGGAATATATAGCCGGAATATAAAAGAAACACCTGCCTCACTCATTCATCACCTGTGACATCACAGACTATTTAAGCACCACTGTAATCCACCAAGTGACATCATCTTCAAGTTGCCTCTTGCACAAGGGCAGTTTGGGCCAGTCAACACTACTGAAATTCATGAGAGCAGTGATGGGCCACTAGAGTCCCTCGGGCTAGTGTTAAAATACAACTCCAAGCCCAGCAAGCTTGAGATTAGAAAGCACATGAAGCAACTGCATTTGAGTCGAACATGAGTTCTGATCATGCAGTTCTACAACCCAAGCCCACAGATGCAACGCTGAGTTATCTGGACTATTTTTGGATTCAGTTCTAGTTGGTCCTTGTGGATTTCGATCACAAAGAGGAGATCAGTCAGTGTTGCACCTGGGGAATGATTCTATGCTCACAACCGTTTAAGGGTTTCCTAAACTAAAGAGGGATTATTTTTTTTAGGGCAGAGACTAGGGATGCACCGAATACAGGATTCTGCCAGGATTGGGCCTTTTTCAGCCGGATTCGGATGTAGCCAAATACTTCTGCCCGGCCAAACCAAACCCGAATCCTAATTTGCATATGCAGATTATGGGCGGGAGAGGAATCACATGACAATAAGGTAAAAATGTTTTCCCATTCCTAATTTGCATATGCAAATTAGGATTCAGTTCATTATTTGGCTGAATCTTTTGAGAAGGATTCTGGGGTTCGGCAGAATCCAAAATAGTGGATTCATTGCATCCCTAGCAGAGACACGATGGGATTCGGGGAGATTAGTCGTCTGGCGACAAATCTCCTCTTCTTCGGGGTGACTAATCACCCTGAACTGCCTCCCCACTGGCTACAATGGAAATAGCCGACGGGATCGCTTTGTTTTTCAAGTCACCTTGTGGCAACTTCCAAAAACCAAGTGATCAGAGATCATCCCACCAGCGATTTCCATTCTAGCCTGCGAGAAGGAAGGGGAGGCAGTTCGGGGAGATTCGTCGCCAGGTGATTAATCTCCCCGAATCACATAGTGCGTCTCTGCCCTTAAATAAACAACAATACCCCGCGTTCTACATAGGAACATCGTTTATGGGTTTTACCATGCAACATTAAAAAAACCCCAACCACTCCTCCATCAGTGGCAAAATATAACAATGAAAGCAGCAGTCTGGGTTTAAAATGGAAAATAAAAAACAGTTAAGTTTCCATAGGCAATTTTAAAAAAAAATGGCATTAACACTGATACGGACCGTGTCCCTGTAATACAGTTTACTCCGACAGAGACATGGAGAAACAATGGAGTGGAATGGAGGTTTTTGACCTCTCCCCTCTACTGCAGAATTTCCATTGGTGTAATAAAGATTTGAAGGGATTTTCTGGCAGCAAAAGGGTACAATTAAACATAAAAGGGGTGCACATAAACATACATCATGTCATAGTGGGGAGCCAGGGTAAGAGCGGACAGTTATGTAAAGAGATTATTTAGCTGAACACAATAAGAAATACAGAGTTGGTGATTGAGAACAAAAACAAAGGGGAAGTCAGTCGCACAAAAAACACTGCCTGGCTCATAAAGCCTTTAGGGCCGAGGCCTAGGTGGTGCCCACACTGACCCAAACCACATACAGCCAACAGGTTTAAGGGAGCTGCTAAATGAATAGACCCCAGTGTCTCCATTTAATAGCAGAGACTGCGACTGCACAATGATATTCACCATTTCTGATGAGACAGACTATATAAGACATCACAGCTGCTTGCTGCACACCTATACAAGGATCAATTGATTTTTGTATTCCTTGTGTAAGAGGTGGAGGGGTAAACTACAGTCACAGAGAATGGAAACATCATTAATGCAGAAGTTACTTGCACCCAAGCTTCAATACGCTCACACTTTGTTGGCCGTCTTTGTGGGAAAACAAGCCAATTTTCCAATGCGCAAGAAGGGATATCACTGAAACCCGTGCATGCACATGCAATCAGTCTTAAAAGACAACGGGTAGGCTTGCGTCAGCTCTATCTTTTTAGGGGTGAAGTAAATACAAGCGAAACGTCAGTAGTAAAGCGGATGGCAAGTGACTCTCAGTCTCCATGTATCTCTATAGAAAATAATCAAAAGCCCAACCGTCCCTAAACCCTAAATTTCCTACACCCCCAACTAAAGAGGACCATTTCATGGGCACCACCAAAGCCTCTATCATATTTAAAAAGATCCGCCTTCATGAAAAGCAAGTGCCCTTCTATGTAAGAGGATGCTGTAAAAATCACAGATGTTAGGAGTGCTCTTTAACATTTATTAGATCTAAACCATATATTTCTGTTATTTTTGTACCTTACCCCTCCCACATACATTGCTTTTGTGCAAGTGTGTCTGCACAATTCCCTCCTACAGATTACTCAATAATTAATCAAACATTAAAGGGGAACTAACGCAAAAATGTAAATTTAATCTAAGCTTCAGCATACTGAAATAAGAAACTGTCTAAATACAATCAATTAAAAATTCTGTACCGTTTCTGAAATAATCAAGTTTATCTTTACTATTCTCTCAGCATTTGTTTCTCTTCATTCAGCAGTTGGGTGTCAAGATATTTATTTACAGTTAGATCCAATATATCTTATAGGGGGGGCTCCTTTTGCCTAGAAGATGTATTAGAGCTCACTCTATTAAACTCACCAGACATCATGTCTCTCTACATGCAGGATTTGTGCAAAAGTCAGGTATTTTGTTAGATTTTGTTTGTGTTGGAATCAGTTATTTGAGTGAGCTCTAATTCATCTGCTAGGAAAGGAGCCCCCCTATAAGATATATTGGATCTAACTGTCAGTGAATATCTGACACCCAACTGCTGCATGAAGAGAGAATGAAGATAAACAGATACTGAGAGAGGGATAGCGAAGATAAACTTGATTATTTCAGAAACGATACAGGATTTTTAATTGATTGTATTTAGAATGTTTCTTATTTCAGTACAAGCAAGCTTATTTTACATTTTCGCGATAGTTCCCCTTTAACACGTAGCAAAGATGGGAACCTCATTGGTATGGCTTAAAACACAACAGGCTTCAGTGCCCACTTACCCATTGCCACGGTTACATATGGCTCTCGGCCTATGGCAAAGTCTCCATGGTAGCTGTGGCAGTTTAAACAGGCAGCTGCCAAAAAGAACCCCTTGGCAGGAACGATGAAAAGCACTTTTATATCCAACAAAACACGGAGCAAACAAAGGGAGCAAAATCGTAATTAAAATGTCACCTTTAATAATCCATCTTTAAACAAATCCAAAATATCCCAACAATGTGGATAATAGGCGTTTCGTGGCTTGATCGCTTCTGAGGAAGTGGCAAGAAGCGAAACGTGTCGAGCTTATGATTCACAATGTTGGGATATTTTGGATTTGTTTTACGATGGATTTTTTAAAGATGGATTATTAAAGGTGACAATTTAATTCCTATTTTGCCCCCTTTGCTTGCTCAGTGTTTTGTTGGATATAATGTGCACAATATACACCTGTGGGAGTCACGTTACACGTGAAGCACAGGGAGTTTTTGGTTGGGGTAGTTGCTCCCTTGAACACATTGGACTGACAATGAAAAGCACTGCACAAACACAAAGTGTTTTAGGCCATACGGATTCCTGTCTGAGAGAAGACTGTGCCTGTATATCAGTGTGTGTATAAATGTTGCAGCTTGCCCTTCCATATCACAACATTAAAACAATCACCTTTTCCTTCCTTTGTCCTGCAGAACACCGTTGCATTGCTTGATGATAGAACAGTTGAGAAAGGCAACATGACTCTATGGTAGTTGGCAAGTAGTGGAGATGTCCACAGAGCAGTAAAAATATTCCGGCCCATTTCAATGTAGATGATTATTATTTCTATATGGGGAGGGCTGCGCATTCACTCTATTCCACATTTCATTTGGACACATTCATACATTTCAAGTGGCTGAAGACATGGAGTCTTTCCCTTGCAATAATGAAGAGGTGGACTCTCAAGCCCTGTATCTCTTGCTTTAACCCACCCCATCCCCAATTCATAGCTCAGTGGAACCGCCTCATTCATAGCAGGAGGGCTTAAACCCAATACCCACCCCTCTTCTAACAGCCCTCCCATGCCCCTTTTAAACACCAATTTTAAAGCCCCCCCCCCTTTCAATATTTACACGTGCTTTTACCCAAATGCCTCCCCCCACCCTTCAATACAATTGCCCTAACATTTCTTCTTCCCCCCTGTAAATCTACTCCACCAGAAGCTTGATTTCACTGGCAAGAAGCTGGTTCATGTTAAAGATGGTTCCTTTTGTGAGAAGCTCCCTCTCCGTGGCAGTGTCAGGATCACTGTCCACTGAGCTGGAGCTGGCACTCATGCTGTCTCCAGCCTCGTGATGATGATGGAGTGGAACGGGCACATCGACCCCCGTGCTGGAGGGCACTATAGATAACTCCGGCTCGCTGGTCTCGCTTGCGCTGGACACGACTGAAAGTAGAGACATTCGGCGGGTCAGTCTGCTTGGAAGCAGCGAGATAGCATAGTCCGCCACGAGGGAGGCTACATCCAGGTTGCACGCTTTGTCGAAGGCAATGAAGCCCACGTTGGCATTAGCCTCACATACACAGAAAGAGCCATCCTCCTTGGTAAGCAGGTCAATGCCACAAACATCCATGCCAAGAATATTGGAGACTTGCACAGCCAACTGCCGCCCCTGTTCACTAAGTGAGCACATCATTCCTACACCTCCTGTTTGGTAAGAAAACAAAAAGTTAACGGATAATAGTTTGTTTTTTCTTAGTTAAACAGTCTGTGGTGATACAGGGCAAAACAAGTCACGTTTATCCCCACTTCAGCACAATGAGGATTTGCAGTTCCAAATTCAAGGGACGTTGCAACTAAAGAACAAAATATGCCGATAGTAAAGGTCCATTATCCAGAATGCTCCGAATTATGGAAAGGCTGTCTCCCATAGACCCAATTATAACAAAATAATCAGAAATTCTAAAAATGATTTCCTATTTCCCTGTAATAATAAAGCAGTAGCTTGTACTTGATCCCAACTAAGATAATTAATCTTTATTGGAAGCAGAACCAGCCTATTGGGTTTATTTAATGTTTATATGATTTTCTAGTAGACTTAAGTTATGAAGATCCAAATTACTTAGAAATGATCCGTTATCCGGAAAACCCCAGGTCCCCAGCAATCTGGATAACAGGTCCCATACCTGTACATTGCTTATGACAATTTTAGCCTAAAACTGCCATAATGTTTAAGAAATAGCATTTTCTGTAAATACTTAAAATGTGACAAAACAATATGGCATTGAAGTGGAGCCAACAGAATTACGTGCAAGTATATATTTAAGGCTAGAGATTTATAAAACCCTGTGAGGAAAACTATCTTGCAATTAAATGTAACCTGACAATACCTAGAGAGCAGTTACTTTGCATCCTTCCGTCTGTAGAGCAGCGCAACATGGTCCCGATGACTCTCCCTCCGATTACGATAACTCTTACGTCGCGTCCGTGTGACTCCTGCACGTACTTCTGGAACAGGTAGGGGGCATCATGACGGATCAAGTGACTCAGGTCTGACAGGTGGTGTTTATCCCGAGCCAGGAAAACTGCTTTGCCTGCCAGGCAGGATGATTAAATGTAAGAATGGTACAGTCTAACCTAAGTAGGTAGAATCATCAAGTCATCAGATGTGGATTTTTGGGCTAAGCTACACATATACAGGAAAAAATAGAATTACCTTACAGGCACCCAAGCAGGGGCGGTCTCCAAGCACAGGTGCGAATTCAAAAATTACAGGGAGAATTTGTAATACAGGTATGGGATCCGTAATCGGGAAACCCATTATCCAGAAAGCTCCGAATTACATAATGGCTGTCTCTCAGACTCAATTATAATCAAATAATTCAAAATTTTAAAAATGATTTCCTTTTTCTGTGTAATAATAAAACAGTCGCTTGTACTTGATCCCAAACTAAGATATAATTAATCCTTTTTGGAGGCAAAACCAGCCTATTTAATATTTACATGATTTTCTATTAGACTTAAGGTATGAAGAACCAAATTATGGAAAGATCTCTTATCCAGAAAATAAGTACTGAGTATTCTGAACAACAGGTGCCATACATTTACAAGCTCAGGTAATGGAGATGATCCTCAACTGACCAGAAGGTCTACGACCCCTGCACACTGCTGAATGATGTAATTGCAGGCCTCTCGTTAATTAATTTAGTTATATTATATGGTACAGGTATGGGAAATGTTATCCAGTATGCTCTGGACAGGGGTTTTTCTGGATAATGGATCTTTCAGTAATTTGGATCTTCATACCTTAATTCTACTAGAAAATCATATAAACCCTAAATAAACCCAATAGGCTGGTTCTGCTTCCAATAAGGATTAACTATATCTTAGTTGGGATCAAGTGCAAGCTACTGTTTTATTATTACACAGAAAATGGAAATCTTTTTTAAAATTTTGATTATTTGGTTATAATGGAGTTTATGGGAGACAGTCTTTCCATTATTTGGAGCTTTCTGGATATGGGTTTCCAGATAACTGATTTCATACCTGTACTGCAACTATAGTACCAATAGTATTATCAATTACAAGTAAATTAACTTGGAAGGTAAATGTCATGGGCAGTACTGTAGAATGGATGCACTTCACTTGCTGCTGGAAAGGGAACTACTATGAAAGGGCCTTGTTTTAAGAAAATAAAACCAAATTAAAATTCACAAGCTGGTTTTTTTCCCACACATTTGTCAAAAACAGAGATCCCTTTATAGTTATATAGCAAGACTGTGCTTTGTCCGCAGATTGTGAACAGTATACTCACCTCTATGTCCACGAGTGTTCTTTACCACCATAGGAAACTCCAGCACTTCAGCCTCATCAATCATCTTTCCAAAGTTCTCATGACCACCTGTCAAAAGAAAAAAAACTGTAAGAAGCAATAGAGATGAATGAAGTGCATATATGATCCATTCAGCAGAGCATGCGTTTCCTTACATAACCTTAACAGGAACTGTACCATATTTTACTGCCAAAAGCAAATGACGTAGAGCGACAAGAAGAAAAATGAATTGACTGTAAAATAGTCATTTTAATGTAAAACAAGCACAACAGTCCTGCAATGAAATATAAATAAATGTAACAGACAACTGAGAAGGAAATTAAGTGAACCTTTTTGCTGCTCCCCTTTTTTCCCCCTCAGTTGTCAGTTACATTTAGCCCCACCTTGTTTTTTTCATTGCCTAAAACAAAATAATCCTACCATAGGAGAAGGTGTCCGGAAGAGGAACTCCATGACCTGCCAGCTCCTGAAATGTCCAGAACTTGTTGACACAGTTCAGAATGGCCTGAGGTCTATTCATCAGACGACAGCCCATTTTCTCAAGGTGTCGGAGCACTGTGATGTCACTATCACTCTGCACCCATGGGGTGGGCACACGCACCACAACGACCTGGGGATAGGACGTTATAAACTCCCCATTCACACGGAGACCTGAAAGAGAAGGGTCACGTTATTATGGGGACATTAATAAAGTACAAGACCTCCCATGTATTCCAACAGCAAGCGGTTTTGCTTCTATTCATTTATCTGCAACAATATATTATATCTACATAGTGGAATAACTTAAAGGTGGTTCTCCTTTCAGTTAACTTTTATTATTGCTATTTTTTTTTTATTACTCGTCTTTTCTATTCCGGCTCTCGCCCAATTCTATACCAGTATGTTATTTGAATTAATGCATGGTTGCTAGGGTAATTTGGACTCTAGCAACCAGACTGCTGAAATTGCAAACTGGAGAGCTGCTGAATAAAAAGCTAAATAACTCACAAATAATAAAAAATGAAAACCAATTACAAATTGTCTCAGAATATCACGCGCAAACTAAAAGTAAACAAAGAAGAACAACCCCTTTAAATTAATACATTTTAAACAGACCTTTAAAGGGGACCCTACACCCAAAGAAATTATTCAAAATCCTATTTTTTCACATTAGTCAAACAAAAAAACTAATCAAACTGTATAAATTATTTAAATCTGGTTTCCTTCAGTCTGGGAATTCCTAATTATAACAAGCAGGCAGGAGCCATTTTGTGGACATTGTTATTAAGACAAGTCTTGTATCATCTCAGAATCTTGTTTGTGCACCAGAATGGGGGACCTGATGTCTCTCCCCATGTCCTGGCTACACAATTAAACAGTACATAGAACGGGGGAATGTGGGGAGAGCAGTTACATAAAGGAATGGAAAGTGAAAGTAATTGCCTAAGGCATAGAGGGGGGGCAGGCAATATTTGATTGACAGCTGAGATATTTAAATGAGCTTACAACAGCTATGAATGCTTTAATAAAAAACAAATTGGATTTCATGTTTAATTTGAAAAGGACTTTTATTATACAGATTTTTGTGTCTGGGTGACAGGTCCCCTTTAACTTAAAGCAACATTTTTTCTATGAAATGGAAAACACTAATCTTACATTTGTCATAAACTTGAAAATAGAACAGAAATAAATAGACTAAATAGCACACAAAGGAATATTTTGAGTCACAACTACTTTTCCAAATAGAAATTTCACAGCGGCCTACAAAAGCAACACTGTGCGGCTGAACATAGAACAATCCGAGCTGGTTATATCTAGGAAGAATGAGAAGTTAATTCTTCAGCCAGTGATTATAAAGCCTGTTTATTCACCGCAGACAAAGAGTCTCACATTCCGCGTAGGGTTAAAGGCAAATGATTCTAGGCTAGTGGCATTTACATTGTCAGCAAAATGGCAGTTTTGCCAACGTTCATATAATAGGATTGCGACTGAATAAGCCTCTCTATGGGTTGTTCACCTTACAACTACATTTTGCAAAATTAAGAGTCTGAATCTGAATTACTGAGCTGAGAGACTCAAACACCAGAGACAATGAACTTTTTCTATGCTGAAATCCAACAGTTCTTCTCTTTCTGCATCATTTGAAATCCTGGCAGGGAAGGAGGGACAAAACACTGATGTTACACATTATAACAACTACTCCACAGCTTACAGACACATGCAGGAACTACATAACCCACAATGCATTGCACTGGGATGTTCCTTTCCTTATTGAAATCACGTGTGCAGGGAATTGTGGGGTTTGGGGGATGCAGGCTGAAGACAGATGGCTGTTGGTACAAAGTAACAGTAGTCAGACAGCTCAGCAAAGTAGTCAGAGAGATCAGCAGGGGGCTGGGCTTAGGGAACTGTCAGAAACCATTAAAAATGATGAAAGGTCTGCATATTTTTAAATTTATATTGCAAGATTGCTTGCTTAGGTTAAAGGGGACCCGTCACTTACACATAAAAATCTGTATAATGAAAGCCCTTTGCAAAAATGGAACCCAAACTCTTTCATTAAAACATCCATACGTTAAAGGTGTTTAAATATCTGAGCTATCAAATTTTATCTGCCCCTCCTCTATGCCTGAGGCATAGAGGCGGGGCAGTCAATTACTTTCACTTTCCATTCAGCAATTGCTACATGTTGCTGCTCTCGTCACATCCCCCTTCCCCTCTCTAATTGTGTAGGGCACTGCGCATGGGCATTTGGTCCCCCACTCTGGCGCATACACAATTAGTCTTAATAAAAGATTGCCACAAAATGGCTCCTTGCTGTGATTGTGTAAATAAGGTGACAGGTAGAGTCCTGTGCAGGTCCATTTTTTGGAACCTGTACCTGAACTGTACCCACAACCTGCAATCCGCAACTCTGGACCCGCTACGCAAGTACCTTATCCGCAACCCGGACCCGCTGACCATCAAGAATCAGGAAGTGCCGTCATTGTAAACCAGAATTGACATCATCGGAAGTAGGCGTGATCAGAAAAAAGGCGTAAAACAGGAAGTGCGGTCATTGTAAACCAGAAGTAGACATGATCAGGAAAAAAAAAAAAAGGAGTAAAAATCGGTAGAAAAGACCCGCGGCCCGACCCACAGAACCGTGTCTATACCCGCACCTTGAACTTCTACCCGCAACCTGCAAGGTACCGCAGGTTTTTGCGGGTAACCCGCGGGTACCCGACCCACTGCAGGACTCTAGTGACAGGTCCCCTTTAAGTTATGTTTGTATGGAGTTCCCCTTTAAACAAAGATATTGAAAAACCGGTACAAAATAGAAAGTGGTTGAGAGAAGTCTATTTCTGGGGAACAATCTGAACCTAATTGAACTGAAAAAAGTATTTGCAAGGTGAACAACCCCTTCAAAAAGATAAAGCTGTGAAACAAAAAGTAGCCCCATAACATCTAACAAGGGGCACAGACTTTTGACCTTCAGTCGCCATATATGTATGTAAGACATAAATGAAACCTGGGGACTGTTGTAATATTAGGCAAAAGCCATTTTATTATTACAAGGATGATGGTTTGGGGGCATTACAAGAGGCTGGACAATAAGGAAAGAGGGATGACGGGAATGTGAGCAGCAAGATGCAGTGTCAGTACCACAGGACAGTATTTGCTCAATAACTCCACCCCAGTCTCTCTGGCAGTTTTATGGCTGCCGCATTGCAGCTACTGGATGGCTTCTGCAGAGGGCAGCAACGAAAGCTCACGATTATACAGAAGTCAGGGGTGAGATACTGATCAGAATAATGATTATGGATTGAGCTTCCAGAATAGAGAAAATCACTGAGTGGACAAAAAAAAAAGGAGAATGAGCAAAAAGCATAAGGAAAACTGCTGATGCATCCAGAAACAATGAACCTAATACTCTGGACGCTCAGAAGCATCACTTCTTTTTGTATTCCAGGCAACCCGTTTAATTTCTGTCTGAGCAGCAGATCATTAACCTAAAATATGTCGAGAACGGTTTAATGAAGACTGTGGCTGCCAATGTCGTCGTAATTAGTGCTAATCTAAGATTCCTGATTAGAGTTGCAATGTCCTGATCTCCTCTGCTGTTATTACTCCCCTTGATATTTTAAAGGGATTCAGTCATGATTTTTATGGTGTATTTTTTACACTGCAAATAATTCACTCTGCAATAATATTTCATTCCTAACCAAAGTGTATTTTTTGTTTTAGTTGTAATATAGGTGAGTAGGTGCATCTCGGGTCATTTTGCCTGGTCATGTGCTTTCAGAAAGAGCCAGCACTTTAGGATGGAACTGCTTTCTGGCAGCCTGTTGTTTCTCCTACTCAATGTAATTGAATGTGTCTCAGTGGGACCTGGATTTTACTATTGAGTGGTGTTCTTATATCTACCATGCAGCGGTTATCTGGTTAACTTCCCATTGTTCTGATGTTTGGCTGCTGGGGGGGGGGGGCAGGGGGATGATATCACTCCAATTTGCAGTACAGCAGTAAAGAGTGACTGAAGTTTATCAGAGCACAAGTCACATGACTGGGGGCACCTGGGAAACAGACAATATGTCTAGCCCCATGTCAGATTTTAAAATGAAATATAAAAAAAATCTGTTTATTCTTTTCAAAAATGGATTTCAGTGCAGTGTGCTGGAGCAGCACTATTAACGGATGCATTTTGACTGCATCCCTTTAAGAATAGGATAGCAATCTTAATCCTACACAACCACCACACCACTGGGTCTTCTTTAGTGGTTCTGAAAGCCGAGTGCTAGTAATTCTCAGTTTGTGTAAATCTTATCTGGCACTTGAATTATCTTGGCACAGGCACTGGCTGATTAGGAACTAAAAGGCTGCTTGGGCCATAGCGTAAACAAACAGACCCTGCGTGTGGATAGAGTATCACTAAACGTCTACCTGCTGCTACAGTGGTAATACAACCTACTGTGGCTCAGCATTTAGCAATGTCCAACTAGATTATATTGCTGCTGACAACATATTACAGGTATGGGACCAGTTATCCAGAATACTTGAGACCTGGGGTTTGCCGGATAATGGATCTTTCTGTAATTTGGATCTTCATGCCTTATGTCTACTACAAATTCATATAAACATTAAATAACCCAAAAGGCTAATTTTGCTTCCAATAAGGATTAACTACATCTTTGTTTGGATCAAGTACAAGCTACTGTTTTATTATTACAGAATAAAGGGAAATAATTTTTAAAAAAAAAATTGGATTATTTGGATAAAATGGAGTCTGTGGGAGCCGGCCTTTCCGTAATTCAGGATAATGGGTTTCCGGATAACAGATCCCATACATGTACCAACTTTGTCTGTTGTTGCCTTAATAGAGCACAAGTAAAAACAGGTTTAATTGCTCTTTTAGGAAGGCTGCAAAGGCTCCATGGGTTCCCCGTGACAAGTCAGCTGTCAGGAAGTTTATACAGAGGAGGGGTCGCTTCAAGCTCTGGTCTTGTGATGCTTTCCCTTGCATTTTCCATTCTGCCATAAAACTGGCACATTTTCAGAATGCAGATATGTTTCTATTCACTTGAAAGGGAAAAAAAAAAAAACAGTTACGCCAGAAGGAAAGCAGAACCGAGAGGTGCCTAATGCAGAGAAGAGGCCAGCATAACAATGTTAATAAATAGGTTTTCAATAAAAATGACTGTTTGGAATTATAGGTGGATCAATGTCGCCAACGGTGGTCTCAGTGGGCCTGAGCTCAGCAACCAAACCGTAAATCAGGCTGAACAATGATTGCTACACACATGAGCTGTCTGTTGATTCAAAAACTTTACCAGAAACATTCCCAGGCTGGCCAGGCAGATAATGCCAAAGTAACCAAAGGACCAGTAACATCACAAAATAAAATTGTTTTAAAGTAATAAATATAATGCAGTGTTGCCCTGCACTAGTAAAACTGCTGTGTTTGCTTCAGAAACTCTACTATGGTTTATATAAATAAGCTGCTGTGTAGAGTTTCTGAAGCAAACACATCAGTTTTACCAGTGCAGGGCAACAGTGCATGATATTTGCATTACTTTAAAACAATTTAATTTTTTGGTGTTACTGTTCCTTTAAAGAGATACTGTCACTGGAAAGTGTTTTCCAAAACGCATCAGTTAATAGTGCTGCTCCAGCAGAATTCTGCACTGAATCCGTTTCTCAAAAGAGCAAACGGATTTTTTTATATTAAATTTTGAAATCTGACATGGGGCTAGACATATTGTCAGTTTCCCAGGAGCACCCAGTCATGTGACTTGTGCTCTGATATCACCCCCCTCCCTTCCCACCCCAGCTGACCATTAACAGAACAATGGGAAGGTAACCAGATAGCAGCTCCCTAAAACAAGATAACAGCTGCCTGGTAGATCTAAGAACAGCACTCAATAGTAAAATCCAGGTCCCACTGAGACACATTCAGTTACATTGAGTAGGAGAAACAACAGCCTGCCAGAAAGCAGTCCCGTCCTAAAGTGCTGGCTCTTTCTGAAATCACATGTCCAGGCAAAATGACCTGAGATGCACCTACACACCAATATTACAACTAAATACACTTGCAGGAATGAAATTTTATATTGTAGAGTGAATTATTTGCAGTGTAATAAATAAAAACGACATCATGAAAATCATGACAGAATCCCTTTAAGTGTGTAGCTAGTTTTGCTCACCCAAATTTCCTTGCTCCACCGTCAACACCACCTCATCCATAAGAAGTGCTCGGAAATCAAGGTCCTCTTCACAACATTTGGTTTTAAGAGCTCGGAGGATCTCCTGCTGGGGATAGTCATCCTTTATTCTGCGGTCTGTCAGGAACCAGATGCGGCCGCTGGAACTGCACATCTTCGTCAACTACCAAGGCGGAGTAAAGTGGCGCTTTCCTAAATGGATACTGCAGAAAAAAAAAGGCAAATCAAAAGATTAGAGATAAACGTGGAAGAAACATGGCACAGTAAAATAGCTAACGGACGGACTGTTTCACTTGAATGCTTAAAAGGGTGGTTCACCTTTAAGTTAGCTTTTAGTATGTTATAGAATTGCCAGTTCTAAGCAACTTTTCAATTGGTCTTCATTTATTTTTAATAGTTTTTTTTAATTGAATGCCTTTTACTTCAGACTCTTTCCAGTTTTCATATGGGGGTCACTGACCCCATATACAAGGAAACAATCAAGGCTACACATTTGTTTTTTCTACTTTTTAGTATCCATTGCTATTCAGGCCTCTCCTATTCATATTCCAAACTCTTATTCAAATCAATGCATGGTTGCTAGGGTAATGTGACGGCTGAAATTGCAAACTAGAGGGCTGCTGAATAAAAAGCTAAATAACTCACAGATAAATCGAAAACCAATTGCAAGTTCTCAGAATATCGCTCTTTACATCATACTAAAAGTATCAAGGTGAACAACCCCTTTAATAATATTCTGCATGAACAGCAAGATATTCCGGGCTAACCTTCTTGCAGTTATATTTTGCCTAAACGTTTATATGTCTATATGTACCTCTACAGTAGCCTGCAACTGTACTTTACACAACAAAATATACACATTTTCTCTGCAGAGAAGGAGGATAAAACCATATTCCTGGGTTGTCTAGTTATAATAATAACTAGCGTTTAGATTAATTTCAGGTAAATGGTAAAGGAGTGGCCAAACCGTGCCTTAGAGTGTTTCAGGAATTGATGGGCCCCTAGCATGGGTATAGCTTAAAGCAGGGGTCCCCAACCTTTTGTAACCGCGAGCCACATGCAAATGTAAAAAGAGTTGGGGAGCAACACAAGCATGTAAAAGTCCCTGGGGGTGCCAAATAAGGGCTATGATTGGCTATTTGGTAGCCCTATGTGGACTGGCAGCCTACAGGAGGCTCTACTTATCACTATACTTTGTTTTTATGCAATTAAAACTTGCCTGGAATACAAAAATAATCACCTGCTTTGAGGACACAGAGCAACATCCAAGGGGTTGGAGAGCAACATGTCACTCATAAGCTACTGGTTGGGGACCACTGGCTTAAAGGATCATTGTAAAGAGCTTTTTAAAAATATACCTGAAAACGACAAGACTGATTGTGGTTAGGGAAATCAAGGAAAACCTGCTAATGTTCATACAAAGGACCCCCATCAGTACATAAAGGCTGATAGAGCCGCACTGAAAGCCCCTCCCTTTGTTTCAGACGCAGGCCGGCAATGCTGACGCGGTACTTTCCCCTTCTCATACAGTGCTGACGCTGCTGCTCAACACCCCGAGCTCTTACACATGCAACGAGCAGACAATAGACTTAGTGTAATGCAAGAAGGCAGCCACCCCCCCCCCAACCAGAAAAGCTCCTCTCGGAGGCGAAACCCCCCCCCATTTTAAGCACAAGACAAAACACACACTTTTCTACACAAGGGATACAAATCCATCGTTCCCAAAGCTTAAGAGAAAGCGGCAGATGACCCCTTACAGATCCCCAGCAGCCATTCAGGCACAGAGACATCAGTACAGAGTATAACGCTGGCACATTTCCCTTCAGACAAAGAAAAAGCTCCAGCACAAAGACCGCTCTCCATACAAAAGACAGGCAGCCCCCTCCCATTAAGCCTAAAGGCACAACATGGAATGCACTACCCCCTCCTTATATACACAGACTACATGTGGAACCAGACAACATGATCTAGAGAGGGGGGAAATACAGGATTTGGTTAATTGAAGAGACAGAAATGCTAATGGCTCCGCCCACTTACTCTGCAGAAGAGAAGGTTAGAGAATGGCACTGATCAGTGGTGATGCCTCTAGTTGCAGAGTGAGCATCAGTCAGCACATATACAGCACATACAGTATACAGCAGGTATACAGCAGGTATACAGCACATATACAGCATTCATTTCCTTAACCTCTTCCCCACTAGGTGCTGCACACACAACAAACCACCAAAGGCCCTTTTATTTCCTCTGCTTTACATTTAAACGGCTGGCCAATTGCAAGTTGTGCTTCTGTTTGACTCTCCTCTGAAGTGACAGTTTGAGATCCTCAGAGCAACTGGCAAAAGATCTGAAAACAAAGATTGTTCAGTATCATGGTTTTGGGCAGGCCCCCCCCCCCTTGTGTGGCCCCCACATGAAAGTCAGCCTGCTGTCTGATTACCATATGAAAGATTTAGTATCACTACAGACATTAACTGGCCCCTGCATTGTTTAAACCTCAAATTCAGACTAATCCCCTGTATTGTTCACACATGTAACATTTATTGTTCCCACCCCTATAGTCCTGTACTGTTCACACCGGAGATCCAGACTGAAACTGCCCACATTGTTCACTCATGCAAACTGCTGGAGGGACACCAGCACTGTGTCACTCCCTATGCTCCCTGTTTGTGCCATACTCTGCCTTTCCTATGCTCCCTGTTTGTGCCATACTCTGCCTGCCCTATGCTCCCTGTGTGTGCCATACTCTGCCTGCCCTATGCTCCCTGCGTGTGCCATACTCTGCCTGCCCTATGCTCCCTGTGTGTGCCATACTCTGCCTGCCCTATGCTCCCTGTGTGTGCCATACTCTGCCTGCCCTATGCTCCCTGTGTGTGCCATACTCTGCCTGCCCTATGCTCCCTGTTTGTGCCATACTCTGCCTTTCCTATGCTCCCTGTTTGTGCCATACTCTGCCTTTCCTATGCTCCCTGTGTGTGTCATACTCTGCCTTTCCTATGCTCCCTGTGTGTGTCATACTCTGCCTGCCCTATGCTCCATGTGTGCGCTACTCTGCTTTTCCAGTGCTGCTAGTGTTGGGGGGGTGCTGTATTATCTACAGGGAGCTATATGGATTTAAGGGTATGTTTTAACATGGCTTTGATGCGGTATTTTCCTGCAGTGAGCACCAACTATTTGGTTGGATGAATTGAACCCAAAATCAACAAATTCTTCAGGATAATGTTCAAGCTTCAGTCACAAAGTTGAAGTTACGCAGGGGTTGGATATTCCAACAAGACAATGACCCTAAACACACTTAGAGGGAGAATTACAATATTCTGAAATGGCAAATTAAATGAATATCAAAATCTATGGGATGATTTAAAGCAGACTGTCCATGCTCGGCAGCCATCACATTTAACTGAACTGGAGAGATTTTGTATGGACCAATGGTCAGAAATAGCCACATCCACAATCCAGACACTCATCTAAGGCTATAGGAGGCGTCTAGAGGCTGTTACATTTGCAAAAGGCTCAACTAAGTATTGATGTAATATCTCCGTTGGGGTGCCCAAATTTATGCAGCGGTCTAATTTTTTTTTTATGATGCATATTTTCTGTTAAAGGGGACCCGTCACCCAAAGAAATTATTCAAAATCCTATTTTATCACATTAGTCAAGCAAAATGAACTTTAATTACACTGTATAAATTATTTGAATCTTGTTTCCTTCAGTCTGGGATTTCAAAATTATAGCAAGCAGGCAGGAGCCATTTTGGGGACACTGTTATTAAGACAAGACTTGTATCATCTCAGAATCTTGTTTGTGCACCAGAATGGGGGATACGATGTCCATCTCCATGTCCTGGTTACACAATTAAATGATTAAGAGAACGGGGGAATGTGGGGAGAGCAGTGACATCTAGTAAGTGCTGAATGGAAAGTGAAAGTAATTGTCTGCCCCGCCTCTATGCCATTGGCATAGAGGAGGGGCAGACAATATTTTATTGACAGCGAAGATTTTTGAATGAGCTTACAACAGCTATGAATGCTTTAATAAAAAATAGAAATTGGATTTCATGTTTAATTTGAAAAGGACTTTTATTATACAGATTTTTGTGTCTGGGTGACAGGTTCACTTTAATCTGATAAACCGCTAAAATGTTACTGTTTCCACGAGGCATGTTATATATTTAATGGAAGTTGCTACTTTGAAAGCTCAGCCAATGATAAACAGAGTTAAGAGGGGTTCCCGAACTTTTTCTTATGACTGTATTCCTATTATGAAATGTAAAGTAAATCTGAACCTCAATATTGTGAATGCTCTGTGTTTGCATCTGTGCCCTCGGTTTCATCAGCAGCATGCCTCTAATTACCACTCTTACATTCTTCCCATGGGGAAACCAATTCATCTCATCTGACTGCTGGCAACTGTTCCTTGTGTGCACCGTATTCACTGTCCATACACCGGCGTCCAATGCTGTATGGTATCCGGCTGATCACACCGTAGATCTTTTGAAACCGTTGCGAGGTTATGGCCTCACAAATGGCAAACATACAAGGCACAGACAGCCCAAGAGCTTACGGATTTTAATCAAAGCCAACTTCGTATTATAGCCATTAACATTTTCTGAAAATGTGGGAAATAATCATGATCGTATATACATATTATATAATACAGCAACCTTCCTTATCCCCCTACAAATCTAATTGGCTTGGAATATAGTCTATAACCAAGACTTATCTATTTCTGACTATAGCCTGTAGAAATATCAGGTAATCTTTACAGGCGACATATCTACTCTCTACTTGCAATGACACCACAGATCAGCACCCACGGCTAAGGGAATGACAAATCAAAAATCTAGCGCAATAAGGTTGATTTCAAGTAACACCCATAGTGTTATATATACTGTCTAGTACATCTCCATTCTTTAATGACCATGCACAGTGCTCTGCGTGAAATTACTGCTGGCAAAATGAAGGATACAACCACCTTGTTGTTGCAAACAAATGTAAATACTGATCACTTACAGGAGAACTAAACCCTAAAGTTAAAAATCTCCTACCCCCTACCCTATATAGACACCCCTCCCCCTCAGCTTAGCTGCTACCCTGGGCAAATGCCCCTAAGTCTTTACTTAACCCTCCGTGCAGATTCTAGGCTAGTCCTGCAGCGGGTCGGGTATCCGCAGGGTGCAGTTCTGCGGGTCACCCCATAGTGATTTTTACTCCTTTTTTCTGATCATGCCTACTTCCGATGATGTCACTTCCAGTTAACGACGACAGCACTTCCTGTTTGTTGATGGTCAGTGGGTCGCGGATAAGGTACTTGCGGGTAAGAATGCGGGTTGCGGGACCGGATTGCAGGTTGCGGGTACATTTCGGGTTCCAAAAAATGGACCCGCACAGGACTCTATCACAGGTGCCATCTTCAGCCGTTACGGTAATCTTCGGAATGAGTCCGGCGCTTCGGCAATTTTCGGGAGTTTCTGCGCATGCGCAGTTATTGCAAAGCAGAAAATTGCTCCAACTGTGCATGCGCCGCTACGCCGGTCTCATTCAGAAGATTACCGAAGAGAAGAAGATGGTACCCGTGAACTCAGATGCCCTGGATCTGCACCGAGGGGTAAGTAAAGAGTTAGGAAGAGGGGGGTCTATGTAGGGTAGGGTAGGGTTTTGTTTTTTTTTTAACTTTGGGGGTTGCTTCACCTTTATATGGCATTTGAGTTGATCTGCAATGGCTTTTCAAAAAACCAAACACTGTTCACTAAAAAAAAAAAAAAGGAAAAGGTGACAAAGTGTTAAAAGAGTTGAACGCTGCCTAAGCAAATCCAGTAAAAGGTCAAGTTGCTTCATCTGGAAGGTAAAATGCCAATGGCCCTTATCAAAAGCCAATTCAGGTTTCAAATTCACCATGACAGAAATATTCTGGCATCAATGGCATCGCAAACAAAAAAATTAAATACAATTCTGCTCCGATAAAGGTCGCAACACAGCAACTGAATCTACAACAACTTATGAGTTTTGAAGTTTAATTACTGCCTGTCATTTTAGATAACACAAGAAGCCCTTGGCCTGCAACTGTCAGCTAAATTCAATCACTGGTGCTTTCCGGCAGCTCCAAGAGAAGAGCTCTCATTGCAGTGAGTGAAAAGCAAAGCACGGCCAGAGGAAATTCCATCCTAGAGCAACTGCCAGCAGGTGTGTTAGATTAAGCATGTGGGCTGCTGAAAGGCTCCTTTTGCTGTAAATTCTTTGCATGTATCAGAGCTAGAAAATGGGGGTTATGTTAAAAACAAAATAAATCGTAAGACTGAAACTATGCGATGGGAGGTGAACCCCCCAGGTCTTTACTTTAAAGATATACTGTCACGGTTAATCAGTTAATAGTGCTGCTCCAGCAGAATTCTGCACTGAAACACATTTCTCAAAAGAGCAAACAGATTTTTTTATATTCAATTTTGAAATCTGACATGGGGCGAGACATATCGTCAGTTTCCCAGCTGCCCCCAGTCATGTGCTCTGATAAACTTCAATCACTCTTTACTGCTGTACTGCACGTTGGAGTGATATCATCCCCCTCCCTTTCCACCCCAGCAGCTTAACGGGATTCGGCCTTTTTTCAGCAGGGTTCAGCTGAATCCTTCTGCCCGACTGAACAAAATTGGAATCCTAATTTACATATGGAAATTAGGGGACGGGAAGGGAAATCGCATGATTTTTTGTCACAAAACGAGGAAGTAAAACTGTTTTCCCTTCCTACCCCTAAATTGCATATGCAAATTGGGATTCGGTATTCAGCCGAATCTTTTGCGAAGGATTCGGCCAAATCCAAAATTGTGGATTCGGTGCATCCCTACTAACAACAGAACAATGGGAAGGTAACCAGATAGCAGCTCCCTAACACAAGATAACAGCTGCCTGGTAGATCTAAGAACAGCACTCAATAGTAAATCCAGGTCCCTCTGAGACACATTCAGTTACATTGAGTAGGAGAAACAACAGCCCGCCAGAAAGCAGTTCCATCCTAAAGTGCTGGCTCTTTCTGAAAGCACATGACCAGGCAAAATGACCTGAGATGCACCTACACACTAATATTATAAATTTAAAAAAAAAATACCCTTGTTGGGTTAGGAATGAAATGTTTACACGGCAGAGTGAATTATTTGCATTGTAAACGGTGTAATTTAGAAATAAAACCACTATAAAAGTCATGACAATAATCATAATGGAAAACATTTCTAGAGAAATTGTAGTACCTGAGCTTCTGGGCAGGTTGCATTAAAGTCAGTGAAATTACAGCAGATTTATCCTTAAAGCTATTTAGATACCTATTGGACCAGAACAACGGGTTGAACGTAATCACACCAACAAAAATATTAAAAGGATATGAAAAGTGAACAGAGTTGGTAAGAGCATCTAAATGCCCATCTTGTACCCCAAGTTATATAGGAAGAGACATCACTAAAATAGCGAAAGCTAAAGCAACCTACATCTGTAGAACGCAGCAAGTTAGAAAGCTAAAGCAACCTATATCTGTTGAACGCAGCAAGTTATATCTATGCTTACAAGCCTGTGTACAAATATAGTAAATGTATCATTCAGCTGTGAAGTATTCCCACTGTGTAATGAACACTAATTTCACACTCAATTTTCATGCAACGGTGGGGAATGTCACTCCTGGTGAAGATGCAAAGCACAAAACACAACAACTCTCACTGGCTGTTTAGGGTTGTGGCAAAACTTACTACAGGTATGGGATTCGTTATCCGGAAACCAGTTATCCAGAAAGCTAAAATTACGGAAAGACTGTCTCCCATAGACTGCATTATAATTAAATAATGCAGATTTTTTAATTGATTTCCCTTTTATCTGCAATAATAACATAGTAGTTGTACTAGATCCCAACTAAGATATAATTAATTCTTATTGGAAGCAAAACCAGCCTATTGGGTTTATTTAATGTTTACATGATTTTCTAGTAGACTTAAGGTATGAAGATCCAATATCCTAAAAACACCATTTCCCAAGCATTCTGGATAGCAGGTCCCATACGTGTATAAAACAATACCTTGTACTTGATCCCAGCTAAGATACAATTAATAATATTATAGGAAGCAGAACCAGCATATTGGGTTTATTTAATGTTTATATGATTTTCTACTAGACTTAAGGTATGAAGAACCAAATTACAGAAAGATCCATTATCCAGACAACCCCAGGTTCTGAGCATTCTGGATAACAGGTCCCATTCCTGTATCACAAATCAGTGTCCACTTGCTTTCCAGAAATTAAAGTCAATTAACATGTCATGGTCAAATTACTGCTGTTTAGTTATACAGTTCCACTGAGGGAATGCATCTACAGTAAGTGCCAATAGAGAAGAGAACCATGTTTCTTTACAGCAGTGTCAAAAAAATACAAATTATGACTTGAAAATGGCCTTTCCTGATCTGTTGTACAGGTATGGGATCAATTATCTGGAAGCCTGTTATCCAGAAAGTTCTGAATTACTGAACGGTCGTGTCCCATAGACTCCATTTTATTCAAATAATCTAATTTTTTTTAAAAACAATTTCCTTTTTCGCTGTAATAACAAAACAGTACCTTCTACTCGATCCCAACCAAGATATAATTAATCCTTATCCTATATACTAAACGAAGGTTGTTTCTATGCCCGGCGTGTCGGGGAGGCAGATGCGCGCGCATCTTCAGCTGAAAGGTTAGGAAAGATGCGCGCGCAGAAAGACACGCCATAGGTTGCTGGCAGAAGATTCAGGCAGACACCGTCCCCCTCACTCATGCCCGGCGTGTCGGGGAGGCCCCTCACTCATGCCCGCCGTGTCGGGGAGGCAGATGCGCGCATCTTCAGCTGAAAGGCTAGGAAAGATGCGCGCGCAGAAAGACACTCCGGACATAGGTTGCTGGCATAAGATTCAGGCAGAGACCGTCCCCCTCACTCTTACCGCTGTCTCCTTCTGCCTCCCGCCGCCTCTTCTTTGCTGGGGAACCGTTGCGTACCTGAGTGGGCGGCACCGCGCTGCCCAATCAGCACGCACCATCGGCCATGTTGCTACTCCTCTGTGAGAATTCTAATAGCAGATAGGTAACAACAAGCAATCGGCACAGATTCACTCTACATCCCCACAAATTAGCGTCGCCAGTTGCTGCCTGGGGATGGAGAGTGAATCAGCACCCATCACATTTTGCTGCCTCACTGTTGTTACCATTCTTTCATTAACGATTCTTTAGAGAATCGGGGGTTTACTGGTTGAAACCTATTTGGTTTATTTAATGTTTACATGATTTTCTATTAAATCTAAGGTATGAAGATCCAAATTACAGAAAGATCCGTTACCTGGAAAGCCCCAGGTTCAGAGCATTCTGGATAATAGGTCCCATACTTGTACAGCGATCATTTACAGACGTGAATCGCCATCACAAAACATACCAACAACAGCTTAACAAGACAATACTGCACAAGACACCATGTGACTAGCCTTTTCAGACATTTTTTTAAAACATATTCAGGGACATACACACTAGTTCTCATTGGTGAAAATTAAACAAACCAGGACCATCTAAAGAAAGCAAATGCTGAACATGCCACCAATTGTACATCAATGTGTAAACACAAAAGTGCTGTAAAGTGCTCTGATCCGAGATTACATTTCACACAAAGAACCAGGATGAACCCTTTCCTGAACATACAATAACCCCCGTGGCCTCATGAATGTAGGGTCTCTGCATAATATAAATTTATATATATATATATATATATATATATATATATATATATATATATATATCTATCTATATCTATATCTATATCTATATCTATATCTATCTATATCTATCTCTATCTCTATATCTATCTATATCTATCTATATCTATATCTATATCTATCTATATCTATATCTATCTATATCTATCTATCTATCTATCTATCTATCTATCTATCTATCTATCTATACTTTTTCCATTTCACTGTTGGATATGCAAACTTAAGTAAATGCTGTCTGTGGTGCTGGCAGTTCTAGTATGTTTTCTTCTATGTAACAAACTCAATAAACACAATAAAATCTTTCCCCAACCCCTTAAGCTCATGTATATAGTTTAAAGAGGGTCACTCACTTACTTGAAGTAGTAGTAAAATCAGTGGGTGTAATGTTTGGTTATGCAGATAGTTTCAGATGGTTCACAAGGATGCCCTGCAATACATAAAAGGAAGAAAACAAATGGTTAAGATTACAAAATGACATTTACTTGAGCTAGATAGTATAGGCTCAGTAGAATTGGTGTATATATGATATAAATTGCCTTAGAACACATTTGTATAGTTGGTGAGCAGGAAACAGCTGTTTGCTAACCCTGAAATGTTTTGCTGGAAAATAGATGTTTCCATGCAGAAACCTTGAATCCTATTTTCACCATCAACCACTTGCTTCTCAGGAGCACAGTTTGCTGTATCAATAGATCTACATGCAGCAAGTGTATGAATGGCTCCTGGTACAGTAGAGTGGGTGCTATGGTACCTCCCATTGTTTCTGTCATTTAAACAGCAGCAAACAAGTGGACCTAAAAAAATATGCTTAACCTGTCCACAGCTTAAAAGAAATGACCATTGCCCAGATGCAAAATGTGTACACGGGATCCCAACTGGGTTTTTGTCACAGACTGAAAGCATGTTTTGTGCAATGCAGGGTTTTGGGACCACACTAATTAAATGACTTACAATGAATAGTCCCACTGAGGCTCATACAGATACTTGATCAATCTCACTCAAGTGATGAGAAAGCCTTATTCCCTGGTGATAAAGCTGCAGGAGAGTGAGCCGTCAATCCTTGAGGGATTTTATTGCCGATGTGCCAAAATGCAACTGGCTTTGCATTAAACATTAATCGATTAATCGTTGCATTGCAGTTCCAGACTAGCAGTAGATGATCGGGACTTTGAAAGTCCATGAACAGCCACAATAAAGCGGACGACTAGGGTCAGGGAGAGAGAGGTCTACATAAACGGTAATAACACATTGGGTTTCCTTACCCTTTAATGTAATCCTAATTACTTGGATCCAGCCAAACAATTGTATTACAACAGGGTCTATGCAGATCTCATTAACAGTCTAACGCAATCCTTGCCCCAACAGCTTTTGAAATAAATACCTGGTCAATCACAAATCCTATTAAGTATCTGAATGATACAAACGCGTAAGGCTGTATCCAAGTGCACTGAACTAAAATACCTTTTATTTGACAAGTCTGTCTGGAAGACTGGTCTTTTGAAGTGCCTGCTCTTTTTTTCTACTCAGTCACAGACCAGACCTAGGCTGGCAGGCCATCAGGTTGCCTACATACAGTGGCCATTAAAAGGTGGGTGTGGTAGCCAGTGTTGGCCTGTGTATGGTTAGGCTTTGATATGTTACGAATAGAAAAGGCATTAGCTACAACAGCTGATGGGTGGGGTGCCACGCCACTAACAGTTGCTCTGGGGCACACTACACATTGATATGACTAGTTTTCATGTGTGGCTCAGCCTGTTACATCTGGGGAGATTTGGATCCATTTCGCCTCTCAAAATATGGGGTATAGCAGTACTTAAAATAAAGCTAAAAGAACAACATTGGTTAAACACCTATTGCCCAGTCTTTCTGCCCCAGGACAAGCTTACATTGCATCTGTAAACTCATAAGCATGGCTTGTATATGTGCTGAGGAACACGTCACTCTGCTTCTATGCGCAAGAGAGCAGCAAGACTTTTCATTGTTATCAAATAGTAAGAATCACCAGCACCACTATATTTACGCATTAAACAGCAGAAGTGCTTAAAGGGGATGTAAGGGCAAAGAGATAAAATCCCATTTTACTTAATTGAAAAAGAAACCCATCTCCAATATACTTTAATTAAAAAATTACCGTTTTTATAAGAAACCTGACTGTATGCAGTGAAATGCCCCCTTAGTTTTACTTGCTCGGACTGTGGTGGATAGGAAACTTCAGAGGGTCCCTAACTGCTCTGCAGTGAAACGAGCATACTATCAAACAGCAGTTTCCATGTAGAGCACCTGGCGACTGTGTAGAGATTTGTATCTGCAGACTCCGTGCAGTCTGTATATTCTTATTATTAATCAGTTTTTTTGTATTGGTTTATGGCATATATTGACTTGTGCTATTTTGATCATTTATGACGATCCCTAAGCTTAACCTCCCAACTAAAGCCCAGACCACAGTGAGCATGTGCACAGTCTTGGTCTTGCAAAGATGTATAACAAAGTTACAAGATGGTGCCCCCTGTGGCCAACTTTGAAAGCATAAATCATTTGTTTAATTAGGCTTGTGGCTCATTAAGTTCATGTTTAGTATACAAAATACAGCATTTTCAGCATTATTCTATTTTAGACTTTATTTCCCCCCATATAACAAATATTTATGCCCTGGATAATCAGCGGAGGTTATTACTTCAGATCCTTCTACACGTACCAAAGCTCAGGTCTGCTCACATTGCTTCATGGGATTCTGGGTAAAAGCTGCACATGCATTTCGTTTGTTTGCACAAAAGGTGGAAAAACCGGTGTGTCGTCATAGTCGTTCCCTAACCAAACTTAAAGGGGTGGGTCAGCTTCAACTTAACTTTTAGTAGGTCATAGAAAGGCCAATTCTAAGCAAATTTATTTTTAATTATTTGCCCTTTTCTTCTGACTCTCTCCATATTTCAAATGGGGGTCACTGATATTGTCTAAAAAAAAAAAACAACAACAAATGATCTGTAACTTTGTATTACTCATCTTTCTATTCAGGCCTCTCCTATTCCAGTCTTATTTAAATTGGTGCTTTGTTGCCAGGGTAATTGGGAACCAAGCAACCAGATGGCGGAAACTGAAACTCAAAGGTGAACAACCCCCTTTAAAGGCAGCTGTAGGCAGAATGGGGGTGATGGGTGTTGTGGTTGAAACATCTGCAGAGCCCCAGGCTGATCATTCCTATCCCAGAGGTCCATGTCAGTCATTATGTGATATTATGTGACTGCACCAGCAGGTAGTACTCACCTGCACATAATCACAAGTGAACTGCCAGTAGCACAATGAATAACTGATTGCCCAGCTCGTGGGACACACTGTACATGGCTAACACACATACATACATATACACATATATATACACATACATATACACACACGTTGGGCAGAGATTGGCCTTTTCTCATGACACGTGGGAGAGGGGGGGCTCATTGTCAGCGCAGGGAGATGTAGAAACCCCACCTCTTCCTGCTCAGTGTAACCCACGGCGATGGAAATAGGCAGGTGGGATTTATACAGCGGGAGAGCGGAGCTGATCTGCCAATGATGCGCGACATTCACGCCTGACCCACGGGAGGAGTAGAATGATCTGCCCCCCCCGGCCCCGCGTGGTTACAACCCGGCATCCATTGGCAAGCGCTAGCGAGCGTACCATTCTGCGCGACCGCGGGGGGGGGTGGAGCGGTGTCTGGCAGCTGATGGAAGGAGACTGGCCCACTGACATACTTACAGCATCCCATTCTGCCTTCATACAGGGATGGGCGGGATACAGAGACTACATCACACATTAGCTGCTCATCCCCATATTCACCTTACACATACAGTAAGGGACACTCCATTATATGACAATCGGGGGGTGTTAATACAATTACCCTAGAAGATCTGCCTCACAGACAATGCGGGGAATACCTTTATCAGTGGGGAATAGGGGGGACAGACCATTATCATTGGGGAATAGGGGGACAGACCATTAGGGAAGCCCAGACCTGGCTCATGTTTAACCCAGGCACAACATTCTCAGACAAACTACGGGTCACACCATTTTCTACCCCGAGGCATAAGGAACATTCGCTTCTGACACTGGATTCGCTCCACCTCAGCAAATAGAATCTTGCCTCTGCCTGACTGTACCATTAGATTCCAATGCTGGGGGGACACCAAACAGACCCGGGGTAGGACTCGGCTTCAGGTCACGGTCTCACACTGCATTGCGCAGCCTCTTTGCCCATTAGCGGAGTGACACAAATGCCTCAGCATAACCCTGACACTAGGGGGCGTCACACACACCTCAGAGAGCTGCACCAATGGGGGGTACTGTCACCTCTACACCATTTCCCGCCATTCCTCGCCCCATTCATACTCACACTTGCTGCTGCCCTTCGCTTCTCTTCTTCCCGCTTCTTCACACCTCGCCGACTCACAATAGACTCATCAGGAATGGGTGTGCTGCAGCAGTGAGTTCGACCCCGCAGCGCAAAGGAGAGAGCAGGTAGGTGATGAACGTGCCCTTCCCTACACAAACAGGCAGGCGCCGGCCGCCGCCGACAGTCAGAACAGCCGGTGTCTCTGCGCACACGGAGCTCGACACACACACAACCGCACGCTATTCTCACTGACACAGACTGAAGCTACGCTAGCACGCGCTGTTCTGCAAACCACACCCAGCATTTACAACCGCCACCAACCCATTGGTCGAAAGGCGCCTAAGCCACCTCCCATTGGTTGAGCAGGGGTGGCGGGAAAGGAGGAGAAAGGAATGGGAGGGACGGGGGCGCGCGTAAAGCAGGAGGGACGAGAGAGGGTGCGGCGCTTACTGCCGCGCTGATTGGACCTCAGGGTTTGGAGGAGGCGGTCCTGGTCCTCGAAATAAGGCGGGGCCTGTCGAGCTCGTGCTTGGGGGGCGGTTGGCAACATTGAGGAGAAGCCAAGGGGTTTCCGGTGATGTCAGCAGGGGCCTGGTTTTAAATAGCGGTGGCGTCGTGAGGGGAGTTGATGTGAGGCGACTTGTTCTCTACGTGTCGGGGGTTTGTGCCAGTGATGTAGCCGCTTAGTTGTTTGTCACTGCTTGTTTGTCACTGCTTGTTTGTCACTGCTTGTTTGTTGTTGTTTAAGGGCCCCCAGGGGCCAATATGCCGGTCACTGCCCCCAGGTTCTACAATAGACTTGTTGCCTCCAGTCTGACACAATAAGACCTTTGGGTGACAGAGATTCTGCTAAACAGAACTTTATGGTGTTGGTGGGAGTTGGTCGTTTTGGGACAATGTTTTTTTCCTTCATTTGGTCGGTGCAACTTCTGGTGCCGCTTGTTCTCTCATTGTTCTGTTGTGGGGAACTTGCGCACTCAGCCTTCCCTCCTTCTCACACTTAAAGGAGAAATCGCCGCAGATTCTTCCAGCGAAGTTCCACGCGTCCATCTTCCGGCTCCTCTGTTAGCCGACTGAGAGCGGCAATTCCCGTGGAATTCCTCACATGCGCAGTTGTCGCAAACCGCTCCAAATGTACATTCGCAGAAATACCGATCTCTCAGTCAGCTAATAGGAGCCCGAAGATGGACGCGTGGAACTTCGCTGGAAGAATCTGCGGCGAGGGGTAGGTATAGAGTATGGGGCATCTCCCCGGTGGGGTAGTTAGCCGGGAGGGCTACCTGGGGTGGGGGGGTAGGGTTTTTTTCCCCCCACAGGTTGATTTCTCCTTTAAAGGGATCCTGTCATCGGAAAACATGTTTTTTTTTTCAAAACACATCAGTTAATAGTGCTACACCAGCAGAATTCTGCGCTGAAATCCATTTCTCAAAAGAGCAAACTGATTTTTTTTTTATATTCAATTTTGAAATCTGACATGGGGCTAGACTTATTGTCAATTTCCCAGCTGCCCCCGGTCATGTGACTTGTGCCTGCACTTTAGGAGAGAAATGCTTTCTGGCAGGCTGCTGTTTTTCCTTCTCAATGTAACTGAATGTGTCCCAGTGGGACCTGGATTTTACTATTGAGTGTTGTTCTTAGATCTACCAGGCAGCTGTTATCTTGTGTTAGGGAGCTGCTATCTGGTTACCTTCCCATTGTTCTTTTGTTTGGCTGCTGGGGGGGTGGTGATATCACTCCAACTTGCAGTAAAGAGTGATTGAAGTTTATCAGAGCACAAGTCACATGACTGGGGGCAGCTGGGAAATTGACAATATGTCTAGCCCCATGTCAGATTTCAAAATTGAATATAAAAAAATCTGTTTGCTCTTTTGAGAAATGGATTTCAGTGCAGAATTAATTGTGCTGGTGCAGCACTATTAACTGATAAAAAATTCTTTCCCATGACAGTATCCCTTTAAGGATATGTTGGAGAGCTCGGGATTGTACTGGGCTGATGTGGGGCAATTGGCAGTTTGTGGATTGTGGGGCAGCTGTATGATGTCATAAACTGTCACTATTGATGGACTGACTGGGCCTCTGTGTAGTCGAGATGTCAGTCTTTATGAATCCCAAATATATATGTTTAAGCCTGACACTTCACCAATGGAGTAACTCACCAAGTTAAATAGGTGGCCCAGGTGCTCCTGCCCCAGGCCCGGACTGGCAATCTGTGAGTTCTGACAAATGCCAGAGGGGCTGCTGTAAGATCAGACACTCAGGCACCCATTTACTTCGCTCGAGTGATGGAAGGCTACTTCGACCAGCGAATGGGCTACTTCGACTACAACTTCGAATCGAACTAAAAATCGTTCGACTATTCGACCATTCCATAGTCGAAGTACTGTCTCTTTAAAAAAAAAAACTTCAACCCCCTAGTTCGTCGTCTAAAACCTACCGAAGTCAATGTTAGCCTATTTTTTTTTGGTAGAAGAAAAATCGTTTGATCGATGGATTAAAATCCTAACGATTCAAAGGATTTAATCGTTCGATCGATTTTTTTTGTTCGATCAAACGAATTGCGGTAAATCCTTCGACTTCGATATTCAAAGTCGAAGGATTTCAGTTTGGCAGTCGAATATCGAGGGTTAATTAACCCTCGATATTCGACCTTAAGTAAATTTGCCCCATACTGTTTAGTGGGCTGGTGGGGGACTGGTTGGGCCTCTGTGCCAGGGCCTATTTTGAGCCCCAGACCTGCCCAGGCCCTCAGCTCACAGTAAGGGACAATCCGTATGTAGATCAACAAATGTTGGAGCAAGGCACTCTAGTGGGTCACACATAGATAGGACTAATAATAGGTGAAAGTTAGAACATTTTATTTATATAAACATCTCAGGCCTAACGCTTCGTGTCACTAGGACACTTAGTCGTAGACTTGAACATTAACAGACGGGTCAGTATTTCAAGCCCAAGACTCCAATCACAGAGTAGAGGGGAATCACACAAAACGTGTTTACAATTTTATAAATATATAAAAGTGTTCATGCGGTTGGGTAGCTTAGTTACCTAGTAGCCTGGAGATCCCGCCTTGTTATTATACTAACAAAACATCAGTCTCCGTTTGCATTTTCACTAAGGTTTTCTAGCAGCCCTCTATTCTCACTGCACGCTCTATCTCTGCATTCACTTGGCACTAAATATCATTTGTATGCAAATTATAACCATATGTTCACTAACCTCTGAAATTCCGACTTCGATTCCTGCTTCCGAGCTAGTTGCTGCTAGACGAATCAACCCCATCTCAAACTGTATTAATCCTCTTTCCACCTAAACTTGCCATTGCTCCCCGCTGTTACTATTACCAATGATATAAAATACTTATTAATCCCGTTGATCTACAATTATTATGATTTGTTTCCGGAGCCACATGAACACAACATCCAAAAACTTCTCCTTTCTCCATTGCAGTATTAAGGAGATTTCTTCTGACTGAAGCTCGGCTCATCCATACCCTCATCCATTCCCACCTAGACTACTGTAGGCTCAGACACCCACCTCTCCACCCGTTATTTTTATTCTCTGGTGCTGGCATTCTTCTGCTCTTGCTTAAAAGGGAACTGGCTCCTTCACTGTCAAAATCAATATTATGGATCTTAAGAAAATAAATTCCCAAATCATTTCTTTTCAGCAGACTCTCTTCACCTCTATACATCTGCATTTCTGTCCTCCATTGAGCCACCACCTTTTCACTTCATCTCCATATGCTGCTGTCCCCCACTTCCCTTTAACTCTGGAATTCTAACGCTGAATTCCTCTGTAAGAAACCCTACCTCGGCCTCTTCAAAACTAAACTCATATTACCTAGCGCAGCATCTCCTTCATGTTTGGCACTTGAATTCAATATGAACCGTTGTGAACAAGCACACTACTTTGCCTCCTATTTGTGTTGCTACTTACATGGGCGAAACAATGCTGCCACCAAACACACACACTTGCCTGTTACTACTATATAATGTGGGAAGTAATGTCAGCACTGTATATATAACTGAGCTCTATAAGTATAATAAACACATGTCTAGTAAACATTCCCTTGCTGCGATGATTTTGTTCCTGTTCTGAGTAAATGTGTTCCTGAATTATAGCCTCTACTCCAACTTTATGGGCATTTGCTAACGATTCTGTGATCCTGTAGTCCCCATTGTCCCCTAAAGGTATTATTAGCCAAAGATGGAAGTACTCCAGAAGAAGGAGCTACATTATGTTGAGCATAACAGCTGACTCAGAGACTTTTTTTATGTTTTATTGATGCAATTTGTGGACTTCCATGGCCTTTCTTGACATTATTTCCTATAGGCAGGCCCTGGGGACAATTTGCATTAAGTGTCTTTGCTCTTGAGTTTTCCTGGGTTTAGTCAAGCCATGTGTTACTGTTGTGTTGACCCTGTGACTGTACCTCTGCACGACAGTAGTTACACATTTACAACTCCGTCATCAGAGGCTTTTAGGTAGAGCTCCCATACAACCATAATATGACCCTTGACATTTAGAGTTGGAAAGCTGATCGTTGTCTACATTTCAACAGGCTTGGTCTCAAAGTTGCATTTCTGTCAAATCTATAACGTTATATGGATTTGTAATGGCTTACAATGGCTTTAGTGATTTCTTTCTCTCCACTGATAATCTGAACTTGACCCTTGCCTATTGTTTGCTGCCCTGATCATATCCTCTAAAGTCGCTACACCTGAACTCTGTCAGGCTTGACCCTATCATGTTATTGTTCAGTTCTCCTGTCTGTGATCCCTGCTATGCCTCACCGCACTTTTGTACTCAACTATGTCCTAGTGACACTCCAGTAACTGGCCACACAGCCATAAGCCACTTTCTTAAAGGTGATCTCAACTGAAAGACCAGCATCTTGGGAAATTCCAAATGAAAACTGATTTCTGATTTCCGTTATCCCTTCAGAAATAATACAGCGGAGTCAGTGGGCTAAAAAGAGAATGCCTGATGCTGGAACACAGGAATTTTCATAGGAAGTCACGTGGATCGCTTCCCATTGCAGTCAGTAAAACATTTAGTAAACAATGCATTGGTCACGTAAAAAACATAGTAGTTCCACTCACTGAGCAGCTGCAGGCACGTCTCTGTACACCAGAGCATTTGAAATGTCCCAAATACTTGTCTTTTTTTTTTAAATAAAATAGTTTAACATTACAGTGGCTCTGTGGACAGATTGTATGGCATATTGTAAATTTTGGAAAAACTTAATTTAAAAAGACAACATGGTTGTATAAAAATAATATGGTTTGAAGTAATATTTTAGCACAAGGGAAGATCATTTTAAAATGTAATAATGAATTTAATCTCCGTACAAGGGACTCATGGCACAGAAATAGGTTCATGGTACTGTGGGGACGCCATGGGGGTTAATGCGATGCTGAGAGGCTAAATGATAGGCATATGGATAAAGGGAGCATGATTAAGAAGTTGATCATAATAGGGGCTACGGATGTCTAAAGTAGCAAAGCATCCAATCCACTATTTGGGATTTGGCCGAATCCTTCATGAAAGATTTGGCCGAATACCGAACCGAATCCTAATTTGCATGTGCAAATTAATAACGAAGGTAAAAACTGGAAAAAAACTTTTTTACTTCCTTGTTTTGCAACAAAAAGTTACGCGGTTTCCCTTCCTGCCTCTAATTTGCATATGCAAATTAGGATTCAAATTCGGTTCTGCCAGGCACAAGGATTCAGCTGAATCCAAATCCTGCTGGAAAAGGCCAAATCCTTGTAGAATCCTGGATTTGGTGCATCCCTAGTCTAAAGCAACAGGGACAGCAGACCAAATATTGCTCCTGGGCCTATAGGTCGGGCGGTTCACTTTTAAGTTATCTCTTAGGGGGTTATTTATCAAAATTCGAATTGATCTCATTATTTTTTTAAACATACTCCGACTAAAAATCCGTACTGGTTATTTCCACTTATTTATCAATACATTTGCTGAAAAATTCCAGTATGGGGAAAAAAATCGTACAGATTTTTAGGATTTTTTTGGGGGGCTTTTTGCCTGAAAACAACAAAATCTTTGGATCTTTGCACAAAAACCAGGTCTGAGATGCCGGATTTTCGGATTCTGACTTCCATCCTCGAGGTATAATAAATCATGAAAATTTTGAGTTTTTTTTCACTAGAAATTCAGATTTTATAGTAAAAAAAAAACTTGAATTGTTTGAGTTTTTGCCAATTGGACTTTAACAAATAACTCCCTAGTATATTATAGAATGGCCAATTCTAATAAACTTTTCAATTGTTTGAAATTGTTTGCCCTTAGGGGGCTGTTCTTTAAAAAAGGGATGGTTAACCTTGAAGTTAAATTTGAGTATGTTCTAGAATGGCCTATTCTTTGTAACGTTTCAATTGGTCTTCATTTTTCTTTTTATAGTTTCTTCTGACTCTTTCCAACTTTCACATGGGAGTCACTGACCTCTAAAAAACAAATGCTCTTTAAGGCTACAAATGTATTGTCATTGCTACTCTTTATTACTGATCTTTCTATTCAGGCTTCTTCTATCCATATTCCAGTCTCTTATTCAATCAATGCATGGTTGCTAGGGGAATTTTGGGCCCTAGCAACCAGATTGTTGAAATTGCAAACAGGAGAGCTGCTGAATAAAAAGCTAAAGAAGTCAAAAACCAAAAATAGTATAAAAAATTAAAACCAATTGCAAAATGTCTCAGAATATCACTCTCTTCATCATACTAAGAGCCAACTCAAAGGTGAACAAACCCTTTTAAGCACATTTGTCTTTCTTGAAGTGAATGTTCTTACGTTAAAAGACAAATTTTCTTCTTTCCCTGTACATAAATGATGAGCTGTTGCTTATAACAAAAGTACAGTTACACCTCCCCATGTTTGTGTGAGTTTTCACCAGGTACATTGGTTTCCTTCCACTCTCCAAAAACATTCAAACAGGACATGCACGGAAACAACAATACTGTATCTGTAGGAAGTTATGTTATATTGTATCTGAAGTTGGTCATGCACACAGAGATCTCTTTCAGATTTGTCTACCCATGCCCTGGGCCAAATCGAGATGATCCACATCATAAAGCCGGCCTTTGGAGACCCATCAGACAAGGAACTATGGCCTGCTGGATATTCCAATCTGCCTAATCAATATGTGGCTAATTTTCAGCCTTCTCAATCAGGCAGTCCGTCCCAAGGTCAGATGAGCGAGCCGTCTGGGACAGCCAACGAATTTCTGGGAAATAACAGAACATGACAATGAGGTGGTGAATGAATTAGGCCGCATTTAAGAGTGAATTACAATTATATTCACTGCCTATCTAATTGCCACCCCTGTGTATAATGCTTTTCTTATCCTATAAGGTACATCTAGGCCGGGCATGTTCCCCTGGTGCTTACCTAATGCTATCAGGGGCAAGATTTTCAATCCCTTATCACTGAGAAGTCATTGGTGCATGGCCAGGTAATGGCCATGTATTTTTTGTTTTAGTTTGGCCTGGAGCAACTTACCAGCCTTTGTTTGTTAGTTCGGGTCAGGCAGCTATTAGGCTAATAAGCCTGTTCAGCTTGCAGGCCTGAAGCACCTTGAGCAGCTGTCAGTAGAGAAGCCTACAAGCATTACTGGGTATCAGAACTGACATTCAGGATTTGCAGGCTACCTGGGGCAAAGCAAGAAATGAAGTTTGTCAAGTCAAGCAAGTTCGATCAGCCATGTTTATCAGTATGTGACCGGCATTGCTCAAAGACTTAACTTCTGAATGGAGAGTATTGCACCGTCAGGCAACAGCAAGCCTTGGCAGGTCTCACTTCTCTTCATCTGGATGGAGTCCTGACATAGGAAAGTAGACTTGCCAGTTTGGAGACATTTTCTCCTATATACAGTAGTGTTTAGGTCATAGCCCAAAGCCGATGCTCTGTGTTTATTGCTGCTCAAACTCATCCCTGCATTCCAGTTGCAGTGTAATTATGTGCCCTCAGATAGGAAACCACGGAATTATCTTCTTCTCCAATAATATGGGTGCAGGCAATTAATACCGAGCATTGCCGCTCTTCCACTGTAATTAGGCTTCATCGTTTATTTGTGCTAAGTGGAGAAATTACAAGCCAAACACTCCACGCACCAGATGGCAACGATGTATCCTGAGATGCGCCATCCGGGGGTCACCTAAATGAGTTTAGCTATCGCTGAAATTATTACTGGCAGATAAGGACTACAGAATGAATAATCCCAAGAGTAAATCAGCGACAACACAACAATCTACACAGTACTGACTAACGTGTGCAGTGTTGGACTCGGACTCCTAGGGCCGACAATAAAAGCTACTATTCACAACATCAGTGACCAGGCCCAGATTTGTGGGGAGGCCATAAAGATCCGTGTCTAGAGCAGCAGGATTCTAGAGGCTGCATCTGTACTGGGGACTTGACAAGAGATTCAAATCACTATTAAATTACCGATGTCGGAAATTAACAAAACAACATCATATCCAGGAAAATGTAATCCATTGGGACATAAACGTGGGGTTCCACGTATAGAAGCGGCAGCACAAAGGGTAATGGAATAACATTTACCATAATGATCCAAGTTGTCCATAGAAGCTCACCATGTTAGGCTGTGTTTGCGTGTCAGTGGCACTGCACATGCTCAGTGGAGGCTTGGCTGCTGTTGAGAAGCTAAACTCAGGGGTCATCTGAAAAAAGCAGATACATAGAACACTTTATTGGGTGAAATGAGAAATAAGGACTCAGATATTATATTTAATTCAGTTTATATTTCAGCTTCTATTCTGTATGTGTGGCTGGGCTTTCTCCCATAAGAGGATGATTTTAGAGTGTACACTACAGAGCTTTGTGTATAACATGCAGCAGCCGCACCACCGCCTTCCTAAGCTGCACCCGCAACATCTCCTTTATTATCTTGGCTCACACCCTGGCACTGCCCACACCAGCCTGAACAAATAGGGACGGCTGTGTGTTTGTCCTCTGCGAGGGTCCCAGAAATCTGAAACAGAGTTAAATACAACAAAAATCTGGTCAGAGGTGGCGCATAAGTAAGCACAAAGGAATCTGTCATGCACAGACAGCGGCAGTGATATAATTAGAGAGACGCTGAGCCTTACAGACCAGACAATTAGCTGGCACATTCGAGATTCGCTTTGGTGCCTGAAAGCTGTGACCCAATAAAGGCAGCCTGTGTGCTTCTGTCAGTTGGTTTCTGGTCACAGAAGATAATAACAGGCAGAGAATTATAATAAAATATGAAATCATGCCGTAACAGGCTCAGCAGCGACACTGATGCACAGATTTAATCATATTCCAAGCACATGTGACTGCACCTCGCTGGTTTCCTCTGGTGATTAAGAAGAAGAAGAGAAGGGCAGCACAGGCTGGGAATGCACAATTGCACCCACATCATCACCCCAACATCAGCAATTCCTAAACTGAAGGGCTGGCCCCCAAAGGAGGAGGGTAAGATTTGGGGGAGAATGCCTATTAATCCTCTTTGATACACCATAAAGCCCAATCAATTAAGGTGATATTTGGGGTAAAAATGTATCTATTGTTTTATACTGTCTTTATTATCTTGGAACCATTGCTGAACGATTGAGTAACCAATGCTTGTACTAGAGTCCTGCAGCGGGTCTGGTACCCACGGGTTACCCGCAAAAACCTGCGGTACCTTGCGGGTAGAGGTTCGGGGTGCGGGTATAGACGTGGGTCGGCAGTTCTGCAGGTCGCGGGGCGGGCGGCGGGTCTACTCAATAGGGATTTTTACTCCTTTTTTCGGATCATGTCTACTTCCGATGATGTCACTTCTGGTTTACAATGACAGCACTTCCTGATTCTTGATGGTCAGCGGGTCGCGGGTCCGGGTTGGAGATTGCAGGTTGCGGGTACCCACGCAGGACTCTAGCTTGTACCCATGTAATAAGCTAATGGGGACCCAGACTAAAGTTTTTAGATTGTGCAAGAGCACAAAAAGGCAAAAGTGTGCCCCTTAGACTTGTCTTAACTAATTACATTAAAGGAACAGTAACATCAAAAAAATGACAGTGTTTTTACCCAGAAACACAACCCACGTTTTTACCCACTACCCAACCCCTCAACCTCATCCGCTGAACACCATTACACAGGAAGTTGCTACAAACCTGGAAGTGACATCATAAGTGGGTGGGGCAGGTAAAACAGGTAAAACACAGATGGAGGGGATGAGATTTCCATGTCACGGCGCATGTTCCAGCAGGGGTGGTGGTTACAAATTTTACATTAGCAAATAGGATTAGGGCAAAGTTACCTTTCAAACATAATTCAACAAATACAGCAAGTCTTAATGCTGCTTATGTGTTTAATGTTAAAGCAGAAAAAACATTGGAAATAACAATTGTCTGACTAAAGTCCAACAGGGAGTGAGGAACCTGTAAAAAAGGAAGATATTGGACAACATAAATGCAGGTGCAGGTAGGCTGAGGATTGCAAATTAGGCTTCTCCTCCATTCGGTGTTATGGTGCTTGTTGACTGATTGACTAAAGCTATAGACTAACTTTTAGGACTAAATCAAGGTTTATAGTGCGACTCTCCAAAGGAGATCCAGGAGGAGTTAACAGCTCGTTAAACCACATTTCTTCCCTTTACATAAGAATCCAAGAAATGTAGAACTTCTGTGGAATCCCTTCATGTAGCAGCGGAAATGATGAAGTTGGCTTTGTGAACGTTGGTCGCTGCGCATGTATGGAGGCAATCCGACAAATGTAATTAGAGAAACCTGCTTTTTTTCTTTAGTCGCCTTTTGTATAATGTCAATTGACATAGTCGTCAAAGTTTAAAGAGAAAGGGAAACCACTGCAGCCCAATTTGGCTAAGGTCGAAGGCTAAGTGTTATGGGAAAGGCTGGGTTATGCTTAAACCCTGTAACCCATAGCAACCATTGCAGTCTTTCATTTTATTTAACTGCGCTAGACTCGTTGAAGCTTAGTGTTACCTGGTTGCTATGGATACAGGGCAAGGGCAAACTGACCATTTTAGGCATAACACTGTGGAAATTCAATATGGAGCTTTACATCAGCTCAGTGAAAGGAAGGGGCATGCGGCTGTGATCCGAACCCTCATTTGCAAATTAGGGGCGGGGAGGGAAATCACATGACTTTTTTGTCACAAAACAAGGAGGTCAAAAAGTTTCTGCTTCCAACCCCTAATTTGCATATGCCAATTAGGATTCGGTTCGGGATTTGGCCGAATCTTTCACAAAGGATTCTGGGGTTTTTCCAAATCCAAAATAGTGGATTAGGTGCACGTGCATCCCTAATCGAGAGAGACCAGGTTCCGTATTAACCCTTTGAGTGTCACATCTTAAAACCTACATCCGTTTCCTCCATTAACCCCACCATCTGAATCCTTCTTCTGCCTCAAAACAGGTGTAACATTTTGGGTCCCCCTTGAAATACATAACCAAAAAACAGATTTCCAGCTCTCCCCAGGTGTAACACTGTCATGGCTGCCCTACTCCTGTCACTCTCTTTAACAGGGGCGTAACTACCAGGGGTGCAGGGGGTGCGATTGCCCCTGGTCCTTCGCCCCCCCTTGGACCCTCCAGGTGCTTGCACCGATACGAAGGTGCACAGAAAACTGCCTGCACCCGACCCTCCTTAGTTCCATTTCTGCTCTTCAAGCCCCACAGGGAAATGTGTGAGGATGGATGTAGATGAAGCTCAAATCCTCTTGGCATATAGAGTCCGATCTGAGCTAGGGTTTGGCACAGAATGCTTGGAAGATCAGTTGGGCTGAGCCATTTTACTCATGGCCACCATAACCTGCTTCATAATCATTGCCCTGTGCCTGGTCAACTGTATAGGCCCATCATAACTCTCAATAAGACTTCAACCTACAACCTCTCATCTGTATGTGGCCCCCATGGACCTCTTTGCATGACAAAACATGGTACAACCTACAATAATCCCCTGCTTCATGTATAAAGTTGCCCCGCATTCACGTGATCCATTTCTGTTGTTTTTCACTGCGGACGGCTTCCAGGACTGCATTGTGAATAATTAAAGTTACTATTTCTGCTTCTTCCCATTTCTCCCTTTCCTGTTCCAGCCGCACTTAGTGGCTGAGATTTAGTCCATCAGCACTTTCCATCGGGTCTTTTCTTTCCTAACGTACAAAGGCTTCAGTGTCACTTTCTGTTTCACAAGGAGACTAATACATTATATGTTACTCGTGCCAGTAAAGCAGCACTTTTATAGCAATGGAATATGCATTATTTTCCAATTCATTCTGTATAATGTTTGTTGTATGTTATTGGTATATTGTTTTAGGGTTCTTAGCTCCATATTGACAACGGCTCATTGAGAACTTAAAGTAGCAATACACCTGCACTATGGTGGATGGATATGTTTCACATGTATAGTTTTGTAATGGACCTAAGCAAGGGTTAATCTTCTCTACTGATCAGTAAGTCCCATTTCTGTTACGTATTCCTTTGGGAAGGTGGTTTCTGAGTGGCCTTAGGATCTTCTCTATAGGTTCTATAGTGGGGGGCAGCAGATGGTCTCCACCTCTTACTAGGGGTGTATGTCCTGGGTTTCTCATGCAAGTCATTAGTCCCGAGAGCCTTCCATTGGAGGAGAGCCGAGTGTTGAGACTAACCCTTCTCAAGTTGATTGACCATATGCTCTCTCAACCTAACAGTATTCACCGGGTGCAACCTGTTCCTTCTGGGATGCCCATTATCAGTCAGGGTTTGCTATAAGAACGAAAAAAAAAGGTTTGATTAATAGCCCTCAATAAACCAATAGAGATCTTAAAGACATAGGACGAAAGCTAAAAGTGTGCAGCTGTAGCTTTAAATGGGTGTGGCCTATATGGTGGTGCTGTTAAAGAGGGTGTGGCCTGTGCATCTTCAGTCTGCGTAACCTTATCAAAATCATCACACAAATACCTGAATGGGTCTTAGGAAACAATCGTTTTACTCCTGAAGTATAAACATCCAGACATGGCCGACTTCCAACAGAGGGATTAAAGGGACACTAAACAGTAATAATATTTACATTTATATGATGTCTTTTAATTCCCTGTGCTACTGGCAGTTAGGAACTGTTAGCTTTTGCTTTTGGCCTTTAAAGGGGTTGTTCACCTTCAAACACTTTTTTCAGTTCAGTTGGTTTCAGATAGATCACCAGAAATAAAGGCTTTTATTTCAGTTACTTTCTATTTTTTTCTACTAAAGCAGCTCTTGGAAAGGGGTCGCCGACCCTGTAAACTATTCTAAATTGTCACATTTAGTTGATACATTTGTTATCTTTGTCCCTGCTGAGCAGAATCCCTGAGTTGTATTACAGGCAGCTGTTAGAATTGATATAATAGTTTAGGGATGCACCCAATCCAGGATTCGGTTCCAGATTCGGCCAGGATTCAGCCTTTTTCAACAGGATTCGGATTCGGCCGAATCCTTCTGCCCAGCCGAACTGAATCCTAATGCAAATTAGGATCCGGGAAGGAAATTGTGTGACTTTTTGTCACAAAACAAGGAAGTAAAAAATTTTTTTCTCTTCCCACCGTTAATTTGCATATGCCAATTAGGATTAGGTTCCGTATTTGGCCGAAACTTTCACAAAGGATTCTGGGGTTCAGCCGAATCCAACATCATGGATTCGGTGCATCGCTACAATAGTTGTTCATATTCCACAGATACTGCTGAGAAATGTATCAACTAGTGATGGGCGAATTTGTCCCGTTTTGCTTCGCCGAAAAAATTCACGAATTTCCTGCTAAAGCGATAAATTCGTGAAACACGTTGAAGTCAATGGGCGTCAAAATTATTTTCTTATATGTTATACACGCAAGCACCTATTTTGCATTAATGTCAAAGGGCGTCTGAATAATTTTAACAAGCGATAATGTGTATGCACGTGATGCACGTGATTATTCTGACAAACACCCACATTTTTTAGACGCTGTGGATTTTATCGCTGGCAAATTTTTGCTGCAGTTTTGCGAATTTATTTGCCTCTTTATTTGCCCTTTAGTGAATTTGCCACTTTGAGTCGTTCTTAGCAACTTTCCACTGTAGATGAGTTGAAGTTGAATTGCTATTTCAGGGCTGCACAATGTCATTTGCATTTGGCGCTCAGTTTAATGTTTATGCCGTAGTGCTGGAGTCCTCCATAGACTTCTTACTATATTCATGTTTCCTTCCCCCACAGGCATGCGGAAAATTGGCTAATCAGCCGGCTCCATGGAAAACTTGGATCACACTAAGATACAGGAATGAATAAAAATATCTGCAGGTGTATTTCACATCCAGATTATGAAATGAGTGCCGGGACATTCATTTATTTTGCGGTTTTATCAAGGTACCACTTCCTTTCTTTTTATGTGTTTAGCCTGCAGGGGGAACCTTGGATTCTAATTAGCGTAGGTTTGGTGCCAAGCCAAAATCTGGAGAAATTCTTTCACTCATAGATAGAATTGTGTAAATTGTGCCAATTGCACCAAGGAATCCTCTCACCAGTGTAGCGTGAAATGCTTAAAGGAGCAGCATTTTTACACCTGAACAAAAGAAAGGCAAAATACTCTCTTTCTATATTTTTACCATATTTTCTGAGCTTATTTTTTTATCATAAAGCAGTAAGGGTAGGACTACACAGCCACAAAACGCCAGCATCAAATCTCATGTGACGTAAATAAGGTAAGTAATGGAAATGTCAGATGAAGTCGCCGCATTGATCCGACGCGACACGACTGTCGGATGCAGATGCAGCGTCGGATCAATGCTGCGACACCATCCGACAATGAATTCACTTACCTTATCTTCGTTGCATGTGATTTGACGCCAGCATTTTGTTGCAGCGCATGGGATCGCGCCGAAAACGCCCATGTAGTCCTACCCTAACAGAGAATTCTTTTGCTTTCAAACTTACCATCTCCACTGTAATTAGCCGAGGTAGTTAAAATAGAGATAACGAGTTCTGTATAAACAGACCCCCCCCACCACCCCTTTGTTCTTAAAGATAAGCAGAAGTCAATTATGCAGAACCAGGTAGCTCCAAAAAATAACCAAAACCATAAGTATGGTAGGCATGTACCAGTGCAGGGCAACAGTACATTATAATTCCATTACTTTAAAACACTTTAATATGTCTGTACTGACAAGACAGGCAGTCTGAAGAAAAGGATTATACTGCCTCTTTAAGGGTCAGGGCACACGCTCAGATTCATGGAGATTAATCGCCCTGCAACAAATCTCCTCTTCATAGGGGTGACTAATCTCCCCAAACTGCCTTCCCGCTGGCTAGAATGTAAATCGACAGCGGGATGGCACTTGGAGTGCTTTGTTTTCTGAAGTCGCCCGAAGTTTCCTCGTGAGGCAAAATGGAAAACGAAGCGCTCCGAGTGCCATCCCGCCGGCGATTTAGATTCTAGCAGGCGGGAGGCAGTCCGGGGAGATTAGTTACCCCAAAGAAGAGGCAATTTATCACCCTCAAGTCAGGGCACATGTTGAATTAGGGAGGAACTACACGAACGATGCGACGCGCTGCGCAAACACGCAGGTGTCACGTTGGATGCAACGGAAATAAGGTAAGAGATGGAAATGTCGGATGAAGTCGCAGCGTTGATCCGATGCAGAAGCAGCATGCAGCGTCATGTTAGATCAACGCTGCAACACCATCCGACAATGCTATTAGTTATTTCCGTGGCATCCGACGTGACGCATGCGTTTTTGCTCAGCGTGTCGGATTGTGCCAAAATCATCCTTGTTCCTCCCTTAGGCTCAAACACTAGTGTAAATGGCCCTAAACTGTACGTGGCCACCAGGGCTAGAAGTCTGGGCAGAAATATGGGCAGCAATGGCTTACTTTTGGGCTTACACCTCCCATTACTGTATAATGTGTAATATGTATATGAGTGGAAGGCTTGCAAGGGTTACATTTGATAAATGTCTTTTTTCCGCAGCCTAACTGACTGTGTAACTATGGGAGACCCAAGTTTTCTGTTGTTTACACAGCTGCCACCACCTTAAAAGCAGTTATTCACTATTTACACTTCCATTTATATTCTTCTAAATAGCGTGAAATCAAAGTTTCATTCAGAAAGCGTTTTAATGCTATTTACATTTATGCCTAGGAATAGGAGCTGCCATATAATCAGACTTTGCCGGTCCATTCTCAATAGCTTTAAAGGGATTGTTCACCTTTAAATTAACTGTCAGCCATTTGCAATTGGCTTTCATTTTTTATTATTTGCTATTTCTGCAATCTGGTTGCTAGGGTCCAAATTCCCCTAGCAACCATGCCCTGATTTGAATAAGAGACTGAGGAGAGGGACTGAATAGAAAGATGAGGAATAAAACGTAGCAATAACAATAAATGTGTAGTCCTACAGTGCATTTATTTTTTAGATGGGGTCAGTGACCCCCGCTGGAAAGAGTCAGAAGAAGAAGGCAAATAATTCAAACACTTTAAAAAATAAGTAATGAAGACTAATTGAAAAGTTGCTTAGACTTGGCCGTTCTATAACGTACTAAGCACCCATTTAAAGTCACTCTAAACCCTATTGGAGAGCATTATTGGCCATATTACCTGTAACTGCCCCTTTGGAACCCTCCCCCTTAAAGGGGACCTGTCACCCAGATATAAAAAGCTGTATAATAAAAGTTCCTTTCAAATTAAACATGGAACCCATATTCATTTTTTGTGAAAACATCCATACTTGTTATAAACCGTCGTCTCGTTATCATCAACCCCCCAAGTCCCCAGGCCCAGACTGCTAATCTGTATATTCTGAAAAATGGCTCTTGTACGATACCATAAATAGTCACTATTTATTGGGCTGGATTGGGCTACTTGAAATACCTAGGCCGGGCTGATAAAAGCTGCAGACAGACCGAGTCGTCAGTTTATTGGCCCATGTGTGGGGCCATCCGAAGGGCTTCCCCGATCAATATCTGGCCGAAAGTCAGGCAGATCTTGATTGGGCAGATTAAAAAATCCCGACCGCCTGTATCTAATGCATTATGATCCAATCATTGGGCCCTAGGGCCCACAATCGAATAAGCCCGATATCGTCCACTTGAATGTGGGCATATTGGGGAGAGATCCGCTCGTTTGGCGTCATAGTCAAATGAGTGGATCTCTACGTCTATCGCCCCCTTTAGGCAAAAGACACACGTGCGGATATCTGCAGCATTTTTTGGCGCGGTTTAAATACGTGACGGTAGTGTGCCGCTGCTGAAGGTTAAAACCGCTAGCAGCGATCGTTTTTTTTTTTAAAAAAAACACAGCGCTGAGCGTCCTGCAAACGCTACAGATAAGCGCACGTGTGTCCATAGACTTATAGAGGCAACAGCTGGATTCAACGTTGTGTCAGTGGGGTTGGGGCAGAGCACTTATGTAGGTGCCATGGGGTACACAGCACTTTTAGGGGCGCACAATAGTGATGTGCGGGTTGACAAAAACTTGACCTGCACCACCCACTCCTAACTGGCACCTGACCTGCGTGATGTCACAAAAGGGGGCGGGGCAGGAAATCTATAAATAGAAGCTGACCCGAACCTGCCCGACCCACAGGTTGAACCCGCACATCACTGGTGCACAGATACTCCACTAGTTACAGCCTCAGTCACATGCTGAGCTTTGTACCCACTGTAGACGTCAGCCAAATGTACGGCACATTTCTCAAGGGTCCCATTTCAAATCCATTAAAACTCCTTGAAATATACTCTGAATTCCACTGGGGGGTTATTTATAAAAAATAAAAAAAATCTAATATCTAAAACTCGGCACTTGATTCGAGTTTTTTCTCCCAAAAAAACCTCGAATATCAGGAAGGCTACTAACTAGGGATGCACCGAATCCTTCTGCCCGGCCGAACCGAATCCTGATTTGCATATGCAAATTAGGGGCGGGGAAGGAAATCGTGTGACTTTTTGTCACAAAACAAGGAAGTAAAAATGTTTTCTCCTTCCTAAACCTAATTTACATATGCAAATTAGGATTTGGTTCAGTATTCGGCTGAATCTTTTGCGAAGGATAAAATAGTGGATTCGGTGCATCCCTACTACTAACATGTCCACATTGGTACCTAGACGTCTCCCATTGATACATGAGCTCTGCAGGTTTTAGGTAGCAAATAGTCGAATTTCAGTTCTTAAAGGGCCAGAGTATGATAAATCTTGAAATTCGAATTAAAACTCGTGTCGAGTTTGGATAAACTTGAGAGTTTTGACCATTTGTTTGACCCTTAATAAAAAAAACTTTTATCCCCATCCTCTGTTAGCCCACACCTTTGGTTGGGGATTTATTTTTGGCCAACAGGTGCCCTTTAAGTGCCAAGAAAAATGTGAAAAATTCCAAAATAAAACTTGGGCATGTAAAAGCTGCCAAGTTCATGTAAGAGTTATTCGGAGTCGTCAATGGAAATTTAAAGTGTTTTTTCAATGGAGCGCTTTTTTTTCCGAATTCCAAATTTCAATGCGCATTGAAACTGACAATAGAGTGCAGATTTGAAGCATTCAAGTTTTTTTTCCACGATTTTATTCAACCAAATTTTGTAATAAATAAGCAAACATCCAAACTCTAAATAAGCAGGAAAAACACACGCACTTGAATCCGGCACTGGTTTGGGAAAATGATACGGCAGATAAACCGGACTAACGGTATATTTGTCTTTTTAAGAGAATTAAGCAGCAAAACAGAAATGATAAGAGAACTAAGCAACAGGACAGCAAATAAATCGCTGGTATGTCTCAGATATGAAAGGTTATGGGTGGGGAGCAGCAACAACATTTCTTGGCAGATCCACAGCAGCTATTTCAGTGGTCGGCTAAAGCCCCAGATATGCAAAAAAAAAGGCCTCTGTGAGCTGTAGTCATATACATGTGCCATCAACTGGTGGCCATTGCTTGTATGATTGAGCCAGGGAGGCTCAAGATTCCGGCTTCCGTGCAAGGACTGGGCCAGCAGGGCTCATGAGGGCTTTGGCCACCGGGTTTTTTCCACCGGCCCAGTCCGACACTGAGTCAGTAATATCAGAGAGAGAAACCAAAACTGGAGGAGGACAGTGTATTCTATGACATTGCTGATGTTCCTCTGTACGTCTGACTGAGAGTCAAGTCTTGGCTTCTGCTCTTCACTTGTTTGTAATGCGCTTTTCAAGCTGTGCTACAAACTCTTGATGGTCTGAGGCCAGGATCCTGATTATTATTATTATTATTATTAACATGTATTTTTAGAGCGCCAACATATTACTCAGTGCTGTAAAATAAATGTGCTTATACAAAGAAATCACATGAATTACATACATAGATCATACAGAGTTACATACATAATAACCAGAACCAGTACAAAAGGTGAGGAAGGCCCTATGCAAAAGAGCTTACATCTAAAAGCATTTGGTAGTTAAGCAGAGTGAGGGGAGGCTTCTCTAAAGAAGTGCGTTTTAAGAGATCTTTTGAAAGCAGAAAGGTTGGGGGAAAGTTGGACAGACCGTGGGAGAGAGTTTCAGAGGAGGGGTGCAGCCCTTGCAAAGTCTTGAATGTGAGCATGTGAGGAGGTAATGAGAGAAGAGCTGAGGAGCAGGTCAATAGAGGATCGTAGTAAGCGGTTGGGTGAGTATATAGAGATGAGTTCAGAGATGTAGCATGGGCAGAGTTATGAATTGCTTTGAATGCCAGGGTCATTAATTTGAATTTTATTCTGAGAGATAGTGGAAGCCAGTGCAGGGATTGTCAGAGTTGCATGGCAGAGTAGGAGCGGTTGCTGAGGTGTATAAGCCTGGCGGCAGTGTTCATTATGGACTGGAGAGGTGACTGTGGCGGGGAACGCCAATCAATAGAGAGTTACAGTAGTCTAGATGTGATATGATGAGAGAGTGTAAAAAAAGAATACTTAACTATTAACTCACTGATCCAATGTAGATATGGCCTAGAGCACTGAATGTTTGCTGAAAGGTGATTATCCTCTCCAGATTTATGGCCGTCGGAGACAGGTCAGACAAGTCTCAGCAGCTTCTTCCTCTGCACCTTCTGCCTCTCCTTCCGTCTAATCTCTTCCTACTGCAAAACTGTCACCGATTGATAACTAAAAGCAAGTGTTTTGCATTCAATGTTACACTGTATATGCTTCACATTTACCTGGGCGCTCTCTGCATACCCCTACCAAGATATTCCCGCGTGTACAATAACAAAATCTCATTTTCAGCTTTTTCTGCTGAATAAATTGAGAATCAATGAGGTGGAATTCTTAGGACCATATCTTGCTTCCCAGGATCTGGGGCTCCAAACTCCACTATTTTTTATGAATGTTGTCATTGGCATAAGCAATAGGTTATTAAAAATAATGGGGGAGGGGTTGTTAGGATTTTCTTCCATTCATAGGCTGGGCACTAACGTTGGGGGATCAGGTTCTAGTTCATCCCAATGATTGAGATGAGGAAAGCATTGGGTTGAGGTCATGGCAATCAAGTTATTCCACTATTTGGTGCATAGGGATCAATTCCAATAATTACAAGGGGGAAGGGGTTCACTTACTTTTGGCCCTACAATGTATTGGCAACCCCGCCCCCTTTCCAATTCTCATCTACTTGGCCCACGAGTGCCCATACTTTTTCAATGAGAAAGCTATTTATAGTAATGCTGTCTCATAATGATCTCTACATTAATAGAAGTATTGTAAGTATTCTGTTCCATGGAAAATACTAATAATAATATTAATTTATGAGAAAATATATATTGTTGTATTTAACACTAACTATTTAAGTATTTCTTATGTAACCGTAACATAATACATATAGGGTTGCCACCTTTTAAAAAAATCTTCACGACAGGTGGAGGGGGCGGGGTTAAAAGGGTGGGTTGAGACGCTAAAGGGGGTGGGGCCGTGACACGCTATTGGCTGGCCCTGGTCAAAGGGGGCGGAGCCAAACACACGCATTTGGCAAGAAGCCCAGGAAAAAAAGGTGCGTTTTGAGCAGGCTGGGGGCAGGCCACAGGCTTTTTTTAGGTGTATTACAAATTTACCGGCAGCCACATTGCCGGTAAATTTGTAATACCGGCCCCGGCCTTGGCTGGTGTTTTACCGGTTAGGCCGGCAAAATACTGGCCTGGTGGCAACACTAAATACATATCTGAATGAAAAGCCTGAGACAGGAGGGTGATTTAGACAAGCTGTTTGTTGTGTCTTGAGATATACTAATCAAAGACACATTATTGGTAGATCCCCATCTATCTTTTGGGCACCCCTGTACTGGACTTATGGGCCTTTCTTAAAGGACCAGTAACATCAACATTTTTTATTTTAAAAATTCGTTAGTATACATTGAAAAAAAAACCCACCAAGACAAATTAAACTTTAAAATCGCAAGTCTTTATTAAGAACTTACCGAAACTCCACTTGCGCTCCTCTTCAGAAAGCGATCGGGCGATCTATTGCGCGGTGCCTTCCTTATAGGAGATAGCCTGGGAGGAGAAATCGAGTGCCGCACGATGGATTGTCGCCCTGTCGCCTTTTCTGAAGAGCAGCGCAAGCGGAGTTTCGGTAAGTTATTTCTTAATAAAGGCTTTGCGATTTTAACTTTTAATTTGTCTTGGTGTTTTCTTTCAATATATACAATATATATATATATATATATAACAAATTTTTAAAAAAATTTTTTTGATGTTACTGATCCTTTAACACTTAATGCCCTTCTTACATCCTTTGCCTCTCGAGTCGTCAATGGCCATTGGCCTGAATCTCTAAAATGATTTTAAATCCTTTTTTAATATTTGGCTTTTCATGACTTAATCTCCACATTATTGTTTGTCTTTATTTTCCTGTCTTGCCTTGACGATCACTATCTGAAAGACAAAGATCTGTAATTATATCAGCCACTTTTATAGCACCCAGACTGTAAAACAAATACTCAAACAAAGGGAGAGACACCTTTATAACAATATGTATATGACGAAGGCTCAGGAGAACAAGCCCAAACATCAGTATGTGCTGGGAACAAAAACACTCACCAATTCCATTATTTATATACAAAGCCTTCAAATAAGTTCCATGACCACATAATGGCATGTGCCCATAGGCTATTTGGTTTTATACAAGTCATAGATCTTTATGTTAACTAATATTTTAAAGTATGGTGGTACCTTTACTGCAATGAGTCATGTGACACGTGACATTAACTGATGACACCATTTACATTTCCCTGTATAACTCAGTCTGCAGCCTTGTGCCTTTATATGGTCACAGAACAACCCCTCAGTGACTTCTAATATCCTTATCATTTACAGTAGGGGGTACATTATCCCTTATAATACATGAGTGATACTCAGAGTTCCCTGTATAACTCAGTCTGCAGCCTTGTGCCTTTATATGGTCACAGAACAACCCCTCAGTGACTTCTAATATCCTTATCATTTACAGTAGGGGGTACATTATCCCTTATAATACATGAGTGATACTCAGAGTTCCCTGTATAACTCAGCCTGCAGCCTTGTGCCTTTATATGGTCACAGAACAACCCCTCAGTGACTTCTAATATCCTTATCATTTACAGTAGGGGGTACATTATCCCTTATAATACATGAGTGATACGCAGAGTTCCCTGTATAACTCAGCCTGCAGCCTTGTGCCTTTATATGGTCACAGAACAACCCCTCAGTGACTTCTAATATCCTTATCATTTACAGTAGGGGGTACATTATCCCTTATAATACATGAGTGATACTCAGAGTTCCCTGTATAACTCGGCCTGCAGCCTTGTGCCTTTATATGGTCACAGAACAACCCCTCAGTGACTTCTAATAGCCTTATCATTTACAGTAGGGGGTACATTATCCTTATAATACATGAGTGATACTCAGAGTTCCCTGTATAACTCAGCCTGCATCCTTGTGTCTTTATATGGTCACAGAACAACCCCTCAGTGACTTCTAATATCCTTATCATTTACAGTAGGGGGGTACATTATCCCTTATAATACATCAGTGAATCAGTGATACTCAGAGTTCCCTGTATAACTCAGCCTGCAGCCTTGTGCCTTTATATGGTCACAGAACAACCCCTCAGTGACTTCTAATATCCTTATCATTTACAGTAGGGGGTACATTATCCCATATAATACATGAGTGATACTCAGAGTTCCCTGTATAACTCAGCCTGCAGCCTTGTGTCTTTATATGGTCACAGAACAATCCCTCAGTGACTTCTAATATCCTTATCATTTACAGTAGGGGGTACATTATCCCTTATAATACATGAGTGATACTCAGAGTTCCCTGTATAACTCAGCCTGCAGCCTTGTGCCTTTATATGGTCACAGAACAACCCCTCAGTGACTTCTAATATCCTTATCATTTACAGTAGGGGGTACATTATCCCTTATAATACATGAGTGATACTCAGAGTTCCCTGTATAACTCAGCCTGCAGCCTTGTGCCTTTATATGGTCACAGAACAACCCCTCAGTGACTTCTAATATCCTTATCATTTACAGTAGGGGGTACATTATCCCTTATAATACATAAGTGATACTCCAGAGTTCCCTGTATAACTCAGTCTGCAGCCTTGTGCCTTTATATGGTCACAGAACAACCCCTCAGTGACTTCTAATATCCTTATCATTTACAGTAGGGGGTACATTATCCCTTATAATACATGAGTGATACTCAGAGTTCCCTGTATAACTCAGCTGCAGCCTTGTGCCTTTATATGGTCACAGAACAACCCCTCAGTGACTTCTAATATCCTTATCATTTACAGTAGGGGGTACATTATCCCTTATAATACATGAGTGATACGCAGAGTTCCCTGTATAACTCAGCCTGCAGCCTTGTGCCTTTATATGGTCACAGAACAACCCCTCAGTGACTTCTAATATCCTTATCATTTACAGTAGGGGGTACATTATCCCTTATAATACATGAGTGATACTCAGAGTTCCCTGTATAACTCGGCCTGCAGCCTTGTGCCTTTATATGGTCACAGAACAACCCCTCAGTGACTTCTAATAGCCTTATCATTTACAGTAGGGGGTACATTATCCCTTATAATACATGAGTGATACTCAGAGTTCCCTGTATAACTCAGCCTGCATCCTTGTGTCTTTATATGGTCACAGAACAACCCCTCAGTGACTTCTAATATCCTTATCATTTACAGTAGGGGGTACATTATCCCTTATAATACATCAGTGAATCAGTGATACTCAGAGTTCCCTGTATAACTCAGCCTGCAGCCTTGTGCCTTTATATGGTCACAGAACAAACCCCTCAGTGACTTCTAATATCCTTATCATTTACAGTAGGGGGTACATTATCCTTATAATACATGAGTGATACTCAGAGTTCCCTGTATAACTCAGCCTGCAGCCTTGTGTCTTTATATGGTCACAGAACAATCCCTCAGTGACTTCTAATATCCTTATCATTTACAGTAGGGGGTACATTATCCCTTATAATACATGAGTGATACTCAGAGTTCCCTGTATAACTCAGCCTGCAGCCTTGTGTCTTTATATGGTCACAGAACAACCCCTCAGTGACTTCTAATATCCTTATCATTTACAGTAGGGGGTACATTATCCCTTATAATACATGAGTGATACTCAGAGTTCCCTGTATAACTCAGTCTGCAGCCTTGTGCCTTTATATGGTCACAGAACAACCCCTCAGTGACTTCTAATATCCTTATCATTTACAGTAGGGGGTACATTATCCCTTATAATACATGAGTGATACTCAGAGTTCCCTGTATAACTCAGTCTGCAGCCTTGTGCCTTTATATGGTCACAGAACAACCCCTCAGTGACTTCTAATATCCTTATCATTTACAGTAGGGGGTACATTATCCCTTATAATACATGAGTGATACTCCAGAGTTCCCTGTATAACTCAGCCTGCAGCCTTGTGCCTTTATATGGTCACAGAACAACCCCTCAGTGACTTCTAATATCCTTATCATTTACAGTAGGGGGTACATTATCCCTATAATACATGAGTGATACGCAGAGTTCCCTGTATAACTCAGCCTGCAGCCTTGGTGCCTTTATATGGTCACAGAACAACCCCTCAGTGACTTCTAATATCCTTATCATTTACAGTAGGGGGTACATTATCCCTTATAATACATGAGTGATACTCAGAGTTCCTGTATAACTCGGCCTGCAGCCTTGTGCCTTTATATGGTCACAGAAACAACCCCTCAGTGACTTCTAATAGCCTTATCATTTACAGTAGGGGGTACATTATCCCTTATAATACATGAGTGATACTCAGAGTTCCCTGTATAACTCAGCCTGCATCCTTGTGTCTTTATATGGTCACAGAACAACCCCTCAGTGACTTCTATATCCTTATCATTTACAGTAGGGGGTACATTATCCCTTATAATACATCAGTGAATCAGTGATACTCAGAGTTCCCTGTATAACTCAGCCTGCAGCCTTGTGCCTTTATATGGTCACAGAACAACCCCTCAGTGACTTCTAATATCCTTATCATTTACAGTAGGGGGTACATTATCCCATATAATACATGAGTGATACTCAGAGTTCCCTGTATAACTCAGCCTGCAGCCTTGTGTCTTTATATGGTCACAGAACAATCCTCAGTGACTTCTAATATCCTTATCATTTACAGTAGGGGGTACATTATCCCTTATAATACATGAGTGATACTCAGAGTTCCCTGTATAACTCAGCCTGCAGCCTTGTGCCTTTATATGGTCACAGAACAACCCCTCAGTGACTTCTAATATCCTTATCATTTACAGTAGGGGGTACATTATCCCTTATAATACATGAGTGATACTCAGAGTTCCCCTGTATAACTCAGTCTGCAGCCTTGTGCCTTTATATGGTCACAGAACAACCCCTCAGTGACTTCTAATATCCTTATCATTTACAGTAGGGGGTACATTATCCCTTATAATACATGAGTGATACTCAGAGTTCCCTGTATAACTCAAGCCTGCAGCCTTGTGCCTTTATATGGTCACAGAACAACCCCTCAGTGACTTCTAATATCCTTATCATTTACAGTAGGGGGTACATTATCCCTTATAATACATGAGTGATACGCAGAGTTCCCTGTATAACTCAGCCTGCAGCCTTGTGCCTTTATATGGTCACAGAACAACCCCTCAGTGACTTCTAATATCCTTATCATTTACAGTAGGGGTACATTATCCCTTATAATACATGAGTGATACTCAGAGTTCCCTGTATAACTCGGCCTGCAGCCTTGTGCCTTTATATGGTCACAGAACAACCCTCAGTGACTTCTAAATAGCCTTATCATTTACAGTAGGGGGTACATTATCCCTTATAATACATGAGTGATACTCAGAGTTCCCTGTATAACCAGCCTGCATCCTTGTGTCTTTATATGGTCACAGACAACCCCTCAGTGACTTCTAATATCCTTATCATTTACAGTAGGGGGTACATTATCCCTTATAATACATCAGTTGAATCAGTCGATACTCAGAGTTCCCTGTATAACTCAAGCCTGCAGCCTTGTGCCTTTATATGGTCAACAGAAAACCCCTCAGTGACTTCTAATATCCTTATCATTTACAGTAGGGGGTACATTATCCCATATAATACATGAGTGATACTCAGAGTTCCCTGTATAACTCAGCCTGCAGCCTTGTGTCTTTATATGGTCACAGAAACAATCCCTCAGTGACTTCTAATATCCTTATCATTTACAGTAGGGGGTACATTATCCCTTATAATACATGAGTGATACTCAGAGTTCCCTGTATAACTCAGCCTGCAGCCTTGTGCCTTTATATGGTCACAGAACAACCCCTCAGTGACTTCTAATATCCTTATCATTTACAGTAGGGGGTACATTATCCCTTATAATACATGAGTGATACTCAGAGTTCCCTGTATAACTCAGTCTGCAGCCTTGTGCCTTTATATGGTCACAGAACAACCCCTCAGTGACTTCTAATATCCTTATCATTTACAGTAGGGGGTACATTATCCCTTATAATACATGAGTGATACTCAGAGTTCCCTGTATAACTCAGCCTGCAGCCTTGTGCCTTTATATGGTCACAGAACAACCCCTCAGTGACTTCTAATATCCTATCATTTACAGTAGGGGGTACATTATCCCTTATAATACATGAGTGATACGCAGAGTTCCCTGTATAACTCAGCCTGCAGCCTTGTGCCTTTATATGGTCACAGAACAACCCCTCAGTGACTTCTAATATCCTTATCATTTACAGTAGGGGGTACATTATCCCTTATAATACATGAGTGATACTCAGAGTTCCCTGTATAACTCGGCCTGCAGCCTTGTGCCTTATATGGTCACAGAACAACCCCTCAGTGACTTCTAATAGCCTTATCATTTACAGTAGGGGGTACATTATCCCTTATAATACATGAGTGATACTCAGAGTTCCCTGTATAACTCAGCCTGAGCATCCTTGTGTCTTTATATGGTCACAGAACAACCCCTCAGTGACTTCTAATATCCCTTATCATTTACAGTAGGGGGTACATTATACCTTATAATACATCAGTGAATCAGTGATACTCAGAGTTCCCTGTATAACTCAGCCTGCAGCCTTGTGCCTTTATATGGTCACAGAACAACCCCTCAGTGACTTCTAATATCCTTATCATTTACAGTAGGGGGTACATTATCCCTTATAATACATGAGTGATACTCAGAGTTCCCTGTATAACTCAGCCTGCAGCCTTGTGTCTTTATATGGTCACAGAACAATCCCTCAGTGACTTCTAATATCCTTATCATTTACAGTAGGGGGTACATTATCCCTCTATAATACATGAGTGATACTCAGAGTTCCCTGTATAACTCAGCCTGCAGCCTTGTGCCTTTATATGGTCACAGAACAACCCCTCAGTGACTTCTAATATCCTTATCATTTACAGTAGGGGGTACATTATCCCTTATAATACATGAGTGATACGCAGAGTTCCCTGTATAACTCAGCCTGCAGCCTTGTGCCTTTATATGGTCACAGAACAACCCCTCAGTGACTTCTAATATCCTTATCATTTACAGTAGGGGGTACATTATCCCTTATAATACATGAGTGATACTCAGAGTTCCCTGTATAACTCGGCCTGCAGCCTTGTGTCTTTATATGGTCACAGAACAACCCCTCAGTGACTTCTAATAGCCTTATCATTTACAGTAGGGGGGTACATTATCCCTTATAATACATGAGTGATACTCAGAGTTCCCTGTATAACTCAGCCTGCATCCTTGTGTCTTTATATGGTCACAGAACAACCCCTCAGAGACTTCTAATATCCTTATCATTTACAGTAGGGGGTACATTATCCCTTATAATACATCAGTGAATCAGTGATACTCAGAGTTCCCTGTATAACTCAGCCTGCAGCCTTGTGTCTTTATATGGTCACAGAACAATCCCTCAGTGACTTCTAATATCCTTATCATTTACAGTAGGGGGTACATTATCCCTTATAATACATGAGTGATACTCAGAGTTCCCTGTATAACTCAGCCTGCAGCCTTGTGCCTTTATATGGTCACAGAACAAACCCCTCAGTGACTTCTAATATCCTTATCATTTACAGTAGGGGGTACATTATCCCTTATAATACATGAGTGATACTCAGAGTTCCCTGTATAACTAAGTCTGCAGCCTTGTGCCTTTATATGGTCACAGAACAACCCCTCAGTGACTTTCTAATATCCTTATCATTTACAGTAGGGGGTACATTATCCCTTATAATACATGAGTGGATACTCAGAGTTCCCTGTATAACTCAGCCCTGCAGCCTTGTGCCTTTATATGGTCACAGAACAACCCCTCAGTGACTTCTAATATCCTTATCATTTACAGTAGGGGGTACATTATCCCTTATAATACATGAGTGATACTCAGAGTTCCCTGTATAACTCAGCCTGCATCCTTGGTGTCTTTATATGGTCACAGAACAACCCCTCAGAGACTTCTAATATCCTTATCATTTACAGTAGGGGGTACATTATCCCTTATAATACATCAGTGAATCAGTGATACTCTCAGAGTTCCCTGTATAACTCAGCCTGCAGCCTTGTGTCTTTATATGGTCACAGAACAATCCTCAGTGACTTCTAATATCCTTATCATTTACAGTAGGGGGTACATTATCCCTTATAATACATGAGTGATACTCAGAGTTCCCTGTATAACTCAGCCTGCAGCCTTGTGCCTTTATATGGTCACAGAACAACCCCTCAGTGACTTCTAATATCCTTATCATTTACAGTAGGGGGTACATTATCCCTTATAATACATGAGTGATACTCAGAGTTCCCTGTATAACTAAGTCTGCAGCCTTGTGCCTTTATATGGTCACAGAACAACCCCTCAGTGACTTCTAATATCCTTATCATTTACAGTAGGGGGTACATTATCCCTTATAATACATGAGTGATACTCAGAGTTCCCTGTATAACTCAGCCTGCAGCCTTGTGCCTTTATATGGTCACAGAACAACCCCTCAGTGACTTCTAATATCCTTATCATTTACAGTAGGGGGTACATTATCCCTTATAATACATGAGTGATACGCAGAGTTCCCTGTATAACTCAGCCTGCAGCCTTGTGCCTTTATATGGTCACAGAACAACCCCTCAGTGACTTCTAATATCCTTATCATTTACAGTAGGGGGTACATTATCCCTTATAATACATGAGTGATACTCAGAGTTCCCTGTATAACTCGGCCTGCAGCCTTGTGCCTTTATATGGTCACAGACAAACCCCTCAGTGACTTCTAATAGCCTTATCATTTACAGTAGGGGGTACATTATCCCTTATAATACATGAGTGATACTCAGAGTTCCCTGTATAACTCAGCCTGCATCCTTGTGTCTTTATATGGTCACAGAACAACCCCTCAGTGACTTCTAATATCCTTATCATTTACAGTAGGGGGTACATTATCCCTTATAATACATCAGTGAATCAGTGATACTCAGAGTTCCCTGTATAACTCCAGCCTGCAGCCTTGTGCCTTTATATGGTCACAGAACAACCCCTCAGTGACTTTCTAATATCCTTATCATTTACCAGTAGGGGGTACATTATCCCTTATAATACCATGAGTGATACTCAGAGTTCCCTGTATAACTCAGCCTGCAGCCTTGTGTCTTTATATGGTCCACAGAACCAATCCCTCAGTGACTTTCTAATATCCTTATCATTTACAGTAGGGGGTACATTATCCCTTATAATACATGAGTGATACTCAGAGTTCCCTGTATAACTCAGCCTGCAGCCTTGTGGCCTTTATATGGTCACAGAACAACCCCTCAGTGACTTCTAATATCCTTATCATTTACAGTAGGGGGTACATTATCCCTTATAATACATGAGTGATACGCAGAGTTCCCTGTATAACTCAGCTGCAGCCTTGTGCCTTTATATGGTCACAGAACAACCCCTCAGTGACTTCTAATATCCTTATCATTTACAGTAGGGGGTACATTATCCCTTATAATACATGAGTGGATACTCAGAGTTCCCTGTATAACTCGGCCTGCAGCCTTGTGCCTTTATATGGTCACAGAACAACCCCTCAGTGACTTCTAATAGCCTTATCATTTACAGTAGGGGGTACATTATCCCTTATAATACATGAGTGATACTCAGAGTTCCCTGTATAAACTCAGCCTGCATCCTTGTGTCTTTATATGGTCCACAGAACAACCCCTCAGAGACTTCTAATATCCTTATCATTTACAGTAGGGGGTACATTATCCCTTATAATACATCAGTGAATCAGTGATACTCAGAGTTCCCTGTATAACTCAGCCTGCAGCCTTGTGCCTTTATATGGTCACAGAACAACCCCTCAGTGACTTCTAATATCCTTATCATTTACAGTAGGGGGTACATTATCCCTTATAATACATGAGTGATACTCAGAGTTCCCTGTATAACTCAGCCTGCAGCCTTGTGTCTTTATATGGTCACAGAACAATCCCTCAGTGGACTTCCTAATATCCTTATCATTTACAGTAGGTGGGTACATTCATCCCTTATAATACATGAGTGATACTCAGAGTTCCCTGTATAACTCAGCCTGGCAGCCTTGTGCCTTTATATGGTCACAGAACAACCCCTCAGTGACTTCTAATATCCTTATCATTTACAGTAGGGGGTACATTATCCCTTAATAATACATGAGTGATACGCAGAGTTCCCTGTATAACTCAGCCTGCAGCCTTGTGCCTTTATATGGTCACAGAACAACCCCTCAGTGACTTCTAATATCCTTATCATTTACAGTAGGGGGTACATTATCCCTTATAATACATGAGTGATACTCAGAGTTCCCTGTATAACTCGGCCTGCAGCCTTGTGCCTTTATATGGTCACAGAACAACCCCTCAGTGACTTCTAATAGCCTTATCATTTACAGTAGGGGGTACATTATCCCTTATAATACATGAGTGATACTCAGAGTTCCCTGTATAACTCAGCCTGCATCCTTGTGTCTTTTTATGGTCACAGAACAACCCCTCAGTGACTTCTAATATCCTATCATTTACAGTAGGGGGTACATTATCCCTTATAATACATCAGTGAATCAGTGATACTCAGAGTTCCCTGTATAACTCAGCCTGCAGCCTTGTGCCTTTATATGGTCACAGAACAACCCCTCAGTGACTTCTAATATCCTTATCATTTACAGTAGGGGGTACATTATCCCTTATAATACGTGAGTGATACTCAGCAGTTCCCTGTATAACTCAGCCTGCAGCCTTGTGCCTTTATATGGTCACAGAACAACCCCTCAGTGACTTCTAATATCCTTATCATTTACAGTAGGGGGTACATTATTCCTTATAATACATGAGTGATACTCAGAGTTCCCTGTATAACTCAGCCTGCAGGCCTTGTGCCTTTATATGGTCACAGAACAACCCCTCAGTGACTTCTAATATCCTTATCATTTACAGTAGGGGGTACATTATCCCTTATAATACATGAGTGATACTCAGAGTTCCCTGTATAACTCGGCCTGCAGCCTTGTGCCTTTATATGGTCACAGAACAACCCCTCAGTGACTTCTAATATCCTTATCATTTACAGTAGGAGGTACATTATCCCTTATAATACATGAGTGATACTCAGAGTTCCCTGTATAACTCAGCCTGCAGCCTTGTGTCTTTATATGGTCACAGAACAACCCCTCAGTGACTTCTTATATCCTTATCATTTACAGTAGGGGGTACATTATCCCTTATAATACATCAGTGATACTCAGAGTTCCCTGTATAACTCAGCCTGCAGCCTTGTGCCTTTATATGGTCACAGAACAACCCCTCAGTGACTTCTAATATCCTTATCATTTACAGTAGGGGGTACATTATTCCTTATAATACATGAGTGATACTCAGAGTTCCTGTATAACTCAGCCTGCAGCCTTGTGCCTTTATATGGGTCACAGAACAACCCCCTCAGTGACTTCTAATATCCTTATCATTTACAGTAGGGGGTACATTATCCCTTATAATACATGAGTGATACTCAGAGTTCTCTGTATAACTCAGCCTGCAGCCTTGTGCCTTTATATGGTCACAGAAACAACCCCTCAGTGACTTCTAATATCCTTATCATTTACAGTAGGGGGTACATTATCCCTTATAATACATGAGTGATACTCAGACGTTCCCTGGTATAACTCAGCCTGCAGCCTTGTGTCTTTATATGGTCACAGAACAACCCCTCAGTGACTTCTAATATCCTTATCATTTACAGTAGGGGGTACATTATCCCTTATATACATGAGTGATACTCAGAGTTCTCTGTATAACTCAGCCTGCATCCTTGTGCCTTTATATGGTCACAGAACAACCCCTCAGTGACTTCTAATATCCTTATCATTTACAGTAGGGGGTACATTATCCCTTATAATACCATGAGTGATACTCAGAGTTCTCTGTATAACTCAGCCTGCATCCTTGTGCCTTTATATGGTCACAGAACACCCCTCAGTGACTTCTAATATCCTTATCATTTACAGTAGGGGGTAACATTATCCCTTATAATACATGAGTGATACTCAGAGTTCTCTGTATAACTCAGCCTGCATCCTTGTGCCTTTATATGGTCACAGAACAACCCCTCAGTGACTTCTAATATCCTTATCATTTACAGTAGGGGGTACATTATCCCTTATAATACATGAGTGATACTCAGAGTTCCCTGTATAACTCAGCCTGCAGCCTTGTGCCTTTATATGGTCACAGAACAACCCTCAGTGACTTCTAATATCCTTATCATTTACAGTAGGGGGTACATTATCCCTTATAATACATGAGTGATACTCAGAGTTCCCTGTATAACTCAGCCTGCAGCCTTGTGCCTTTATATGGTCACAGAACAACCCCTCAGTGACTTCTAATATCCTTATCATTTACAGTAGGGGGTACATTATCCCTTATAATACATGAGTGATACTCAGAGTTCCCTGTATAACTCAGCCTGCAGCCTTGTGTCTTTATATGGTCACAGAACAACCCCTCAGTGACTTCTAATATCCTTATCATTTACAGTAGGGGGTACATTATCCCTTATAATACATGAGTGATACTCAGAGTTCCCTGTATAACTCAGCCTGCAGCCTTGTGCCTTTATATGGTCACAGAACAACCCCTCAGTGACTTCTAATATCCTTATCATTTACAGTAGGGGGTACATTATCCCTTTATAATACATGAGTGATACTCAGAGTTCCCTGTATAACTCAGCCTGCAGCCTTGTGCCTTTATATGGTCACAGAACAACCCCTCAGTGACTTCTAATATCCTTATCATTTACAGTAGGGGTACATTATCCCTTATAATACATGAGTGATACGCAGAGTTCCCTGTATAACTCAGCCTGCAGCCTTGTGCCTTTATATGTCACAGAACAACCCCTCAGTGACTTCTAATATCCTTATCATTTACAGTAGGGGGTACATTATCCCTTATAATACATGAGTGATACTCAGAGTTCCCTGTATAACTCGGCCTGCAGCCTTGTGCCTTTATATGGTCACAGAACAACCCCTCAGTGACTTCTAATAGCCTTATCATTTACAGTAGGGGGTACATTATCCCTTATAATACATGAGTGATACTCAGAGTTCCCTGTATAACTCAGCCTGCATCCTTGTGTCTTTATATGGTCACAGAACAACCCCTCAGTGACTTCTAATATCCTTATCATTTACAGTAGGGGGTACATTATCCCTTATAATACATCAGTGAATCAGTGATACTCAGAGTTCCCTGTATAACTCAGCCTGCAGCCTTGTGCCTTTATATGGTCACAGAACAACCCCTCAGTGACTTCTAATATCCTTATCATTTACAGTAGGGGGTACATTATCCCTTATAATACATGAGTGATACTCAGAGTTCCCTGTATAACTCAGCCTGCAGCCTTGTGTCTTTATATGGTCACAGAACAATCCCTCAGTGACTTCTAATATCCTTATCATTTACAGTAGGGGGTACATTATCCCTTATAATACATGAGTGATACTCAGAGTTCCCTGTATAACTCAGCCTGCAGCCTTGTGCCTTTATATGGTCACAGAACAACCCCTCAGTGACTTCTAATATCCTTATCATTTACAGTAGGGGGTACATTATCCCTTATAATACATGAGTGATACGCAGAGTTCCCTGTATAACTCAGCCTGCAGCCTTGTGCCTTTATATGGTCACAGAACAACCCCTCAGTGACTTCTAATATCCTTATCATTTACAGTAGGGGGTACATTATCCCTTATAATACATGAGTGATACTCAGAGTTCCCTGTATAACTCGGCCTGCAGCCTTGTGTCTTTATATGGTCACAGAACAACCCCTCAGTGACTTCTAATAGCCTTATCATTTACAGTAGGGGGTACATTATCCCTTATAATACATGAGTGATACTCAGAGTTCCCTGTATAACTCAGCCTGCATCCTTGTGTCTTTATATGGTCACAGAACAACCCCTCAGAGACTTCTAATATCCTTATCATTTACAGTAGGGGGTACATTATCCCTTATAATACATCAGTGAATCAGTGATACTCAGAGTTCCCTGTATAACTCAGCCTGCAGCCTTGTGTCTTTATATGGTCACAGAACAATCCCTCAGTGACTTCTAATATCCTTATCATTTACAGTAGGGGGTACATTATCCCTTATAATACATGAGTGATACTCAGAGTTCCCTGTATAACTCAGCCTGCAGCCTTGTGCCTTTATATGGTCACAGAACAACCCTCAGTGACTTCTAATATCCTTATCATTTACAGTAGGGGGTACATTATCCCTTATAATACATGAGTGATACTCAGAGTTCCCTGTATAACTAAGTCTGCAGCCTTGTGCCTTTATATGGTCACAGAACAACCCCTCAGTGACTTCTAATATCCTTATCATTTACAGTAGGGGGTACATTATCCCTTATAATACATGAGTGATACTCAGAGTTCCCTGTATAACTCAGCCTGCAGCCTTGTGCCTTTATATGGTCACAGAACAACCCCTCAGTGACTTCTAATATCCTTATCATTTACAGTAGGGGGTACATTATCCCTTATAATACATGAGTGATACTCAGAGTTCCCTGTATAACTCAGCCTGCATCCTTGTGTCTTTATATGGTCACAGAACAACCCCTCAGAGACTTCTAATATCCTTATCATTTACAGTAGGGGGTACATTATCCCTTATAATATCAGTGAATCAGTGATACTCAGAGTTCCCTGTATAACTCAGCCTGCAGCCTTGTGTCTTTATATGGTCACAGAACAATCCCTCAGTGACTTCTAATATCCTTATCATTTACAGTAGGGGGTACATTATCCCTTATAATACATGAGTGATACTCAGAGTTCCCTGTATAACTCAGCCTGCAGCCTTGTGCCTTTATATGGTCACAGAACAACCCCTCAGTGACTTCTAATATCCTTATCATTTACAGTAGGGGGTACATTATCCCTTATAATACATGAGTGATACTCAGAGTTCCTGTATAACTAAGTCTGCAGCCTTGTGCCTTTATATGGTCACAGAACAACCCCTCAGTGACTTCTAATATCCTTATCATTTACAGTAGGGGGTACATTATCCCTTATAATACATGAGTGATACTCAGAGTTCCCTGTATAACTCAGCCTGCAGCCTTGTGCCTTTATATGGTCACAGAACAACCCCTCAGTGACTTCTAATATCCTTATCATTTACAGTAGGGGGTACATTATCCCTTATAATACATGAGTGATACGCAGAGTTCCCTGTATAACTCAGCCTGCAGCCTTGTGCCTTTATATGGTCACAGAACAACCCCTCAGTGACTTCTAATATCCTTATCATTTACAGTAGGGGGTACATTATCCCTTATAATACATGAGTGATACTCAGAGTTCCCTGTATAACTCGGCCTGCAGCCTTGTGCCTTTATATGGTCACAGAACAACCCCTCAGTGACTTCTAATAGCCTTATCATTTACAGTAGGGGGTACATTATCCCTTATAATACATGAGTGATACTCAGAGTTCCCTGTATAACTCAGCCTGCATCCTTGTGTCTTTATATGGTCACAGAACAACCCCTCAGTGACTTCTAATATCCTTATCATTTACAGTAGGGGGTACATTATCCCTTATAATACATCAGTGAATCAGTGATACTCAGAGTTCCCTGTATAACTCAGCCTGCAGCCTTGTGCCTTTATATGGTCACAGAACAACCCCTCAGTGACTTCTAATATCCTTATCATTTACAGTAGGGGGTACATTATCCCTTATAATACATGAGTGATACTCAGAGTTCCCTGTATAACTCAGCCTGCAGCCTTGTGTCTTTATATGGTCACAGAACAATCCCTCAGTGACTTCTAATATCCTTATCATTTACAGTAGGGGGTACATTATCCCTTATAATACATGAGTGATACTCAGAGTTCCCTGTATAACTCAGCCTGCAGCCTTGTGCCTTTATATGGTCACAGAACAACCCCTCAGTGACTTCTAATATCCTTATCATTTACAGTAGGGGGTACATTATCCCTTATAATACATGAGTGATACGCAGAGTTCCCTGTATAACTCAGCCTGCAGCCTTGTGCCTTTATATGGTCACAGAACAACCCCTCAGTGACTTCTAATATCCTTATCATTTACAGTAGGGGGTACATTATCCCTTATAATACATGAGTGATACTCAGAGTTCCCTGTATAACTCGGCCTGCAGCCTTGTGCCTTTATATGGTCACAGAACAACCCCTCAGTGACTTCTAATAGCCTTATCATTTACAGTAGGGGGTACATTATCCCTTATAATACATGAGTGATACTCAGAGTTCCCTGTATAACTCAGCCTGCATCCTTGTGTCTTTATATGGTCACAGAACAACCCCTCAGAGACTTCTAATATCCTTATCATTTACAGTAGGGGGTACATTATCCCTTATAATACATCAGTGAATCAGTGATACTCAGAGTTCCCTGTATAACTCAGCCTGCAGCCTTGTGCCTTTATATGGTCACAGAACAACCCCTCAGTGACTTCTAATATCCTTATCATTTACAGTAGGGGGTACATTATCCCTTATAATACATGAGTGATACTCAGAGTTCCCTGTATAACTCAGCCTGCAGCCTTGTGTCTTTATATGGTCACAGAACAATCCCTCAGTGACTTCTAATATCCTTATCATTTACAGTAGGGGGTACATTATCCCTTATAATACATGAGTGATACTCAGAGTTCCCTGTATAACTCAGCCTGCAGCCTTGTGCCTTTATATGGTCACAGAACAACCCCTCAGTGACTTCTAATATCCTTATCATTTACAGTAGGGGGTACATTATCCCTTATAATACATGAGTGATACGCAGAGTTCCCTGTATAACTCAGCCTGCAGCCTTGTGCCTTTATATGGTCACAGAACAACCCCTCAGTGACTTCTAATATCCTTATCATTTACAGTAGGGGGTACATTATCCCTTATAATACATGAGTGATACTCAGAGTTCCCTGTATAACTCGGCCTGCAGCCTTGTGCCTTTATATGGTCACAGAACAACCCCTCAGTGACTTCTAATAGCCTTATCATTTACAGTAGGGGGTACATTATCCCTTATAATACATGAGTGATACTCAGAGTTCCCTGTATAACTCAGCCTGCATCCTTGTGTCTTTTTATGGTCACAGAACAACCCCTCAGTGACTTCTAATATCCTTATCATTTACAGTAGGGGGTACATTATCCCTTATAATACATCAGTGAATCAGTGATACTCAGAGTTCCCTGTATAACTCAGCCTGCAGCCTTGTGCCTTTATATGGTCACAGAACAACCCCTCAGTGACTTCTAATATCCTTATCATTTACAGTAGGGGGTACATTATCCCTTATAATACGTGAGTGATACTCAGAGTTCCCTGTATAACTCAGCCTGCAGCCTTGTGCCTTTATATGGTCACAGAACAACCCCTCAGTGACTTCTAATATCCTTATCATTTACAGTAGGGGGTACATTATTCCTTATAATACATGAGTGATACTCAGAGTTCCCTGTATAACTCAGCCTGCAGCCTTGTGCCTTTATATGGTCACAGAACAACCCCTCAGTGACTTCTAATATCCTTATCATTTACAGTAGGGGGTACATTATCCCTTATAATACATGAGTGATACTCAGAGTTCCCTGTATAACTCGGCCTGCAGCCTTGTGCCTTTATATGGTCACAGAACAACCCCTCAGTGACTTCTAATATCCTTATCATTTACAGTAGGAGGTACATTATCCCTTATAATACATGAGTGATACTCAGAGTTCCCTGTATAACTCAGCCTGCAGCCTTGTGTCTTTATATGGTCACAGAACAACCCCTCAGTGACTTCTTATATCCTTATCATTTACAGTAGGGGGTACATTATCCCTTATAATACATCAGTGATACTCAGAGTTCCCTGTATAACTCAGCCTGCAGCCTTGTGCCTTTATATGGTCACAGAACAACCCCTCAGTGACTTCTAATATCCTTATCATTTACAGTAGGGGGTACATTATTCCTTATAATACATGAGTGATACTCAGAGTTCCCTGTATAACTCAGCCTGCAGCCTTGTGCCTTTATATGGTCACAGAACAACCCCTCAGTGACTTCTAATATCCTTATCATTTACAGTAGGGGGTACATTATCCCTTATAATACATGAGTGATACTCAGAGTTCTCTGTATAACTCAGCCTGCAGCCTTGTGCCTTTATATGGTCACAGAACAACCCCTCAGTGACTTCTAATATCCTTATCATTTACAGTAGGGGGTACATTATCCCTTATAATACATGAGTGATACTCAGAGTTCCCTGTATAACTCAGCCTGCAGCCTTGTGTCTTTATATGGTCACAGAACAACCCCTCAGTGACTTCTAATATCCTTATCATTTACAGTAGGGGGTACATTATCCCTTATAATACATGAGTGATACTCAGAGTTCTCTGTATAACTCAGCCTGCATCCTTGTGCCTTTATATGGTCACAGAACAACCCCTCAGTGACTTCTAATATCCTTATCATTTACAGTAGGGGGTACATTATCCCTTATAATACATGAGTGATACTCAGAGTTCTCTGTATAACTCAGCCTGCATCCTTGTGCCTTTATATGGTCACAGAACAACCCCTCAGTGACTTCTAATATCCTTATCATTTACAGTAGGGGGTACATTATCCCTTATAATACATGAGTGATACTCAGAGTTCTCTGTATAACTCAGCCTGCATCCTTGTGCCTTTATATGGTCACAGAACAACCCCTCAGTGACTTCTAATATCCTTATCATTTACAGTAGGGGGTACATTATCCCTTATAATACATGAGTGATACTCAGAGTTCCCTGTATAACTCAGCCTGCAGCCTTGTGCCTTTATATGGTCACAGAACAACCCCTCAGTGACTTCTAATATCCTTATCATTTACAGTAGGGGGTACATTATCCCTTATAATACATGAGTGATACTCAGAGTTCCCTGTATAACTCAGCCTGCAGCCTTGTGCCTTTATATGGTCACAGAACAACCCCTCAGTGACTTCTAATATCCTTATCATTTACAGTAGGGGGTACATTATCCCTTATAATACATGAGTGATACTCAGAGTTCCCTGTATAACTCAGCCTGCAGCCTTGTGTCTTTATATGGTCACAGAACAACCCCTCAGTGACTTCTAATATCCTTATCATTTACAGTAGGGGGTACATTATCCCTTATAATACATGAGTGATACTCAGAGTTCCCTGTATAACTCAGCCTGCAGCCTTGTGCCTTTATATGGTCACAGAACAACCCCTCAGTGACTTCTAATATCCTTATCATTTACAGTAGGGGGTACATTATCCCTTATAATACATGAGTGATACTCAGAGTTCCCTGTATAACTCAACCTGCAGCCTTGTGTCTTTATATGGTTAAAGAAGTGGCTTCTGATATCCATATATTTAAATAGAGGGGTACATTATATACAGTAAAGAGATGGCTGCATTCCTTTGATAAATGTTATGTTTTATTGATCTGGAGCCAAAATGTTAATATTCTTAAAACATTTCAATGCATATGTGAAGTTAATGTCTCTAAGTAATGTATTATTTAAGGTACTGGCCATTTTTCTTTTCAATACAGTATATGTCATAGATATGGGATCCGTTATCCGGATACCCATCATCCAGAAAGCTCCAAATTACAGAAAGGCCATCTCCCATAGACTTCATTATAATCAAATAATCCACATATTTAAAAATGATTTCCCTTTTCTGTGTAATAATAAAACAGTAGCTTGTACTTGATTTCAACTAAGATCTAATAAATCCTTATTGGAGACAAAGCATTAATCCTTTTGGTTTTAATCCATGTTTAAATGTTTTGGAATGTTTAAATGATCTGCCCCAGGTACCAAGCAGTCTGTATAAAGGGACCTTACCTGAGTATAGATAGATACACTCACCCCATATACCCCAATATAAGCTCAACAATCAGTGTCTCAAGGCCCTGGAGATGGTGATTCAGCACCCAGTGCTTTTTCGGGTTGGCACCCAGCTAACTGCTGCTCTATTATTGAGATTCCCAAGATGAACCTCCAGCTTCTAGTTCTGTTCCTCCACTCACCTGCAGGGAAATAATATGTTGTAGACAGGTGCTCATTCCTATAGGTGATGGAAGGCTCTACAGTGGGTTGTCACCCTCTCCAGTCTTTCCAGTTTCCCGATGGGAAGAGAAGGAAATGACTTTACTTTAGTTTATCTGATGGACGTCTCTTCTTCCTTGACACTCTTCTATTTCCCAGGTGCCAGGCTCTCGGCTTCTGTCCATGCACTTGTCCTGGAGATCCAACCTATAGTTACATTGCAGCATTTCACTTTTGCTTTCCTCCTGCCCTTTCAATGTAAACTATGCTTGCCTAGGACCATAACTATTTGTCTCGGCCATCTCTTTTCCAACAAGAAATAGGATTCATTCAGCCACACAAATTCATTTACAAATGCAGACTTGATGGGCGCCCAAGCTTATAATAAAGCATCATCTGCAGATATAGCTAGGACTTTCTAAAGGAGTTGCTTTAGGGTCAGACTGGCCCACCGGTGTACCCAGGATTGCCACCCTGCCGGTATTTTACGGTCAATGTAGTAATCGGTAAATTCGTAATACAAGCCCCTGGCCTGCTCCCTTGAGCCTGCATTATTATTATTATTATTAATAACATATATTTTTAGAGCGCCAACATATTCGACCTAAAATCTAGTAAAAACCTACACTTTTTTCTATTCCCTGATCCTCATTGAGCTGACATGATCCCATGGCTCCATCCCATTTTGTCATCACTGTACCCCCTGTGACATCATGGGCTGACCCCCTTTGTCACTCCCTTCCCCCGCTGGCCAGTATATTATTTCTACAAAGGTGGCAACCCTACAGGTATGTGTACCAGATAAAAACACAGTGGGCCACGATCCTGGTGGGCCTGGGCCTACTCATCCATTGTTTTCCCTATTTGCACAACTGAACAACCAGTAATGTGCCCATAAATGCACCACCAATCTGCTCTTGCTCCACTCACTTGAATGAGGCCCCAGGATTAAAACCCAGAAATTTGTCTCTTAAAGTTAAGAGAGGTGGCATTTTGATGCCCCTTGTAACTGGCCCCTCGCTGGTGCCTGAAGCAAGCTTCTCACCCTACCACATGCCAGGAGCAGCCCTGTTTGGAGGAGAGCGTATAAGAAGCCCTTACGAGGTGCACCATCATAAACAACCACCACCAGCATCTCCAGAGGGATCGCACGCAGTGCCTTAATCCAACCATCAGTCAGACGTGGGTAACCTATGGACCATTTGAATATTAATGGGCACTTTCTAACACCAGATAAAGAGCTGTAATACCTGCAGAGAGATGAAACAAAAAGAAAAAGGAGGAACAAAGGGACCAGGAGTCGTTGGATAACAAGGAAACATGAGAACCTGCCTCGGGCTGCAGCTATTGAAGGGCAGAAAGTGACTATAAATCATTTAAACTGTGCAGGCGGGTTTAAAGTGGATCTCTCATCTGTGCAATGCTAAAAAAACTTCTCTTGTGCTTCGTGCAGTCCCTCAGCTAGAATGTGGACAAGCCATGGTGGCCCTACACTGGCCCATACTCTTCCCTCTCCGACTGATCGACCCTTGGGCTGAACAGACAGATATGCGCGGGCATATTCAGTATTCAGTATACACATACACAGCATGGCTACTTTTCTATGCTCTGTTGGTACTCGGAGTAGCAGAAAGAGGATCTGTGGCTTCTGACGATACACTCACCAGCAGGGGTGTAACTACAGAGGAAGCAGTACTACCTCTGTAAGTACTGCTTTAGTTTATATAAACAAGCTGCTATATGTTTATATAAACTATAGTAGTACTTATCTGTTATCTACTGTGTATCCTGTGCTTGAATGGCTGCCCCCATGGCTACACAGCAGCTTGTTTATATAAACTATAGTAGTACTTATCTGAAATCTACTGTGTATCCTGTGCTTGAATGGCTGCCCCCATGGCTACACAGCAGCTTGTTTATATAAACTATAGTAGTACTTATCTGTTATCTACTGTGTATCCTGTGCTTGAATGGCTGCCCCCATGGCTACACAGCAGCTTGTTTATATAAACTATAGTAGTACTTATCTGTTATCTACTGTGTATCCTGTGCTTGAATGGCTGAATTATTTACTAATTATTTACTAATTATTATCAGCTTTGTATTGTCATGCATACACTATATATACATATGTATGTTTATGGACACAGATACACATTTATCCACACATTTTATCTTTATGTCTCTCTCTTCCCTCCAGCCAGCGCCCATGTATTGTGGGATCGGGCATCACGGGGCAGTGGAAAAGCCGATGCAGAATGGCAGTTATTTTGATGTAAAGCGAGAGGAACATACGTGTGTGGGAGAGTTCTCCTTAAGCCTCTCTCATTGGTACAAACTCCTCTTTCCAAAACACCAAAATTCTGGCTCATTCTCATAAATCGGCTCATAAAACGATTTCAGAATAAAAGGCTGCTTGTTTCCCATTTCTACGTCTGTTTTCTTGTTATGCTGCGTATGAGCCTGTGCTTCACCATTATGTTAGACCCAACATTCTGCCCCTCATAGGGGGTTTTATTGTATGAGGGGTCTGGGAGAACTTTCCTTCCCACCTTCTCTTCATTCATACTTCTGCAAGTGTCCATCTGAAGAAACATGAGCTGTTCCTTTGTTTGCATCTGACGTGATGCCTGCGTTTTTGCGCAGCGCGTCGGATCGCGGCAGAATCGTCCATGGAGTCCTGCCCTAAGGGCCTTAAAATTGAATAAATATGGAATCCACATCCTGCATGGCTAATTAGCAATTCATTTAGATGTATGATGCAAGGCTGCACATAAATCAGTTCAGTCTGCAGCATGCATCTTAGGGCTCTTACTGACGAGCGTTTTTACCTGCACTCGCCTGCGTTCCGTTTTTCTGCTTTCAGCCGCAGGGGAGCGCAGGAATAGACGCATTACATTTTTTCCAATGGGGCTGTACTCACACAGGCGCGTGTAGGGCGCCGAACGCAGGTTGAGAGGCAACATGCTGCATTTTTCCTGCGTTCGGCGCCTACACGCGTCTGTGTGAGTACAGCCCCATTGGAAAAAATGTAATGCGTCTATTCCTGCGCTCCCCTGCGGCTGAAAGCAGAAAAACGGAACGCAGGGGAGCGCAGGTAAAAACGCTCGTCAGTAAGAGCCCTAAATGAATTGCTAATTAGCCAGGCAGGCTGTGGATTCCATATTTGTTCAGTTTTAAGGGCTCTTACACATGGGTGTTTTTTCCTGCGCTCCCCTGCGTTGCATTTTCTTCCATTCAGCCGCAGGGGATCGTAGGAGTAGATGCAGACAATTATTGTGAAAGGGCTTTACTCACACAGACGCATGTAAGTGACCAAACGAAGGTGGGACACAGCATGTTGCATTTCACCTGTTTTCGGCCTCTTCACAATAATTGAGTGCGTCTACTCCTGCGCTCCCCTGCGGCTGAAGTGCAACATGGAGCGTGGAAGTAACGGCCGTGTGTAAGAGCCCTTAAGGGGTGAGGTGGCAACCGTATTTGGGATTCACCCTATTTGGGATTCAGGCAAATCCCAAATAATCGTGTATCCCCAGTTAAAGGCCGGAGGCAAAAGGAAACAGCAGGGAATTAAGGGCTTATAACTGCCCGATCCAGTAGCGCAAAGAAAGAACCGACACCAAATAAGTGTAAATAGAATTCCTGTCTCTGGGAATCCGTCCCCTGGCAGCGGCCATGTAATAATAATAATAATAATAATGTGGGACCTTTGTACTTCGAGAGGAAAACAATTGTTTCCTAAATCCCTTTCAGTGATGGGTTCAGTGATATTCCCGCTGGGCAGGGGAAGGTTACTGAGTGCACAGACCCATCATGCACATGCCACGCCCCTTCCTAAGTCACTACAATTTAAACCACACCTTTTTAAAGTCATAGCTGCACTTTTTTTTTTTTTTTTTTACTTTCCTCCTGATCTCACTGGATAGACTGAACCAGTGGCACTAAAAAGTGATGAGAGCTGCACCCACCCTTTACATGGAGAGGAGAGCAGCCCCGCGTGCCCATCATATGTACTGTACCTGGACACAGGGAGGCTGAATAAGCCCAATTCATCATATCCTCAAGCCCCCAGGGAACACAGCCGGGCATATTCCCTCGTGACAGTTGCAAGCCATTAGTGACAGTTGCAAGCCATTATAGTCAGTCGGCTGCACAACAACATTTGGGGCCTTTCTTGTTGTTTTTTAGTTTAGTGCTACAATGTGATCTGGAGAGAATAAAGCTACAGTGTGATCTCAGCTCTCCATCTTTTCCTTCTCTCCTGTTATTCCTGGTGCAGCTGATTGAATGGTATGTGTGTATGGTGTGTGTATGACGTGTGTATGGCGTGTGTATGACGTGTGTATGACGTGTGTATGGCGTGTGTATGACGTGTGTATGACGTGTGTATGACGGGGCAGGTGCTGATCCCTGGATGTATCACATCAGGTTATTACATTGCCCGTGTGTTTCACTATTGCACCAGACTTTCTCTCTTTCCTATTATTCTGATTATCTGACACTCCCCCTCCCCCTGCCTTTGTTCAGCCGCTCTCCCTGCAGCTCCTGCAACTGCCACATGTGCAGAGTCTCACCGCATGGCTGCACTTCTCATTTAACTCATTTGCTGCTGGATTATCCATGGCCGGTCATCCCCTTCCCCTCTCCCCAACAGAGAGGACAGAAGGAAAGAAGAGAGGGCGGCAAACACAGACTAGGGGTCGGCAGAAGACAATTTAAGAGGTACCTGCCCAGCACCCCCCTATCATTGCTCCCTGTGCAACTGCCTCTTCCTAGTTCTGGCCGCATACCGTTCCCTTAAAGAAACACCAAAAGATGAGAGTGTTTATATAAAGAAGCTGACATGTAGCCATGGGGGCATCCATTCGAAAAAGGAGGAAAGGCACAGGATACTCAGCAGATAACAGATAAGCTCTGTAGTATACAATGGGATTCTTCAGAACTTATCTGTTATCCTGTGCTTGAATGGCTGCCCCCATGGCTACACAGCAGCTTGTTTATATAAACTATAGTAGTACTTATCTGTTACCTACTGTGTATCCTGTGCTTGAATGGCTGCCCCCATGGCTACACAGCAGCTTGTTTATATAAACTATAGTAGTACGTATCTGTTATCTACTGTGTATCCTGTGCTTGAATGGCTGCCCCCATGGCTACACAGCAGCTTGTTTATATAAACTATAGTAGTACTTATCTGTTATCTACTGTGTATCCTGTGCTTGAATGGCTGCCCCCATGGCTACACAGCAGCTTGTTTATATAAACTATAGTAGTACTTATCTGTTATCTACTGTGTATCCTGTGCTTGAATGGCTGCCCCCATGGCTACACAGGATCTTGTTTATATAAACAATAGTAGTACTTATCTGTTATCTACTGTGTATCCTGTGCTTGAATTGCTGCCCCCATGGCTACACAGCAGCTTGTTTATATAAACTATAGTAGTACTTATCTGTTATCTACTGTGTATCCTGTGCTTGAATGGCTGCCCCCATGGCTACACAGCAGCTTGTTTATATAAACTATAGTAGTACTTATCTGTTATCTACTGTGTATCCTCTGCTTGAATGGCTGCCCCCATGGCTACACAGCAGCTTGTTTATATAAACTATAGTAGTGTTTCTGAAGCAAACACACCAGTTGTATCAGTGCAGTGCAACACTACATTATATTGTCATTCCTTTTAAACACTTTAATTATTTGCTGTTACTTTCAGTTTTCCTTACAGCACAGACTTAGTGTTTGCTACAAATTTATCGATGTACAAACCAGAGCTGTGTAGAATTCCTGTTGGATTCCAGCCAATAATATTTGGTATAAGCAATGACGGTAAGTTCTCTCAGTCCTTATTAACCTTGATTCTTGACATCCTTTAAACCGCTTTATTATTTGGTGTTACTGTTCCTTTAATAGCGACACCTTCTATTCTCACCCCTTTCATACTGAGAGTGTGTGTTCCTGTAGCTGCAGATGTCTGACTCCAGCGTCACTGTCTGTCTCAAGGGCAACTTTCCCAATTACAGTGTATTAAGGGCAATGGCACATGCAGTGACACGCATCAGTAATTTCTGGCCCAGTGAGTTTACAATCTAAGGTCCCTATCATATTTCCATAAGTCCCTGCCCCAGTGAGTTTACAATCTAAGGCCCCTATCACATTCCTGTCAGTCCCTGGCCTAGTGAGCTTACAATTTAAGGCCCCTATCACATTACCCATCAGTCCCTGGCCCAGTGAGTTTACAATCTAAGGCCCCTATCACATTCCCATCAGTCCCTGCCCCAGTGAGCTTACAATCTAAGGCCCCTATCACATTCCCATCAGTCCCTGACCCAGTGAGCTTACAATCTAAGGCCCCTATCACATTCTCATCAGTCCCTGGCCCAGTGGGTTTACAATCTAAGGCCCTTATCACACTCCCACCAGTCCCTGCCCCAGTGAGTTTACAATCTAAGGCCCCTATCACATTTCCATAAGTCCCTGGCCCAGTGAGTTTACAATCTAAGGTCCCTATCACAGTCCCATCAGTCCCTGCCCCAGTGATCTTACAATCTAAGGTCCCTATCACATTCCCATCAGTCCCTGTCCCAGTGAGCTTACAATCTAAGGCCCCTATCACATTCTCATCAGTCCCTGGCCCAGTGGGTTTACAATCTAAGGCCCTTATCACACTCCCACCAGTCCCTGCCCCAGTGAGTTTACAATCTAAGGCCCCTATCACATTTCCATAAGTCCCTGGCCCAGTGAGTTTACAATCTAAGGTCCCTATCACAGTCCCATCAGTCCCTGCCCCAGTGATCTTACAATCTAAGGTCCCTATCACATTCCCATCAGTCCCTGGCCCAGTGATATTATAATCTAAGGCCCCTATCACATTCCCATCAGTCCCTGGCCCAGTGATCTTACAATCTAAGGCCCCTATCACATTACCCATCAGTCCCTGGCCCAGTGAGTTTACAATCTAAGGCCCCTATCACATTCCCATCAGTCCCTGCCCCAGTGAGCTTACAATCTAAGGCCCCTATCACATTCCCATCAGTCCCTGACCCAGTGAGCTTACAATCTAAGGCCCCTATCACATTCTCATCAGTCCTTGGCCCAGTGGGTTTACAATCTAAGGCCCTTATCACACTCCCACCAGTCCCTGCCCCAGTGAGTTTACAATCTAAGGCCCCTATCACATTTCCATAAGTCCCTGGCCCAGTGAGTTTACAATCTAAGGTCCCTATCACAGTCCCATCAGTCCCTGCCCCAGTGATCTTACAATCTAAGGTCCCTATCACATTCCCATCAGTCCCTGGCCCAGTGATATTATAATCTAAGGCCCCTATCACATTCCCATCAGTCCCTGGCCCAGTGATCTTACAATCTAAGGCCCCTATCACATTCCCATCAGTCCCTGTGCCAGTGAGTTTACAGTCTCAGGTTCCTATCACATTCCCATTAGTGCCTGTCCCAGTGAGCTTACAATCTAAGGTCCCTATCACATTCCCATCAGTCCCTGTGCCAGTGAGTTTACAGTCTCAGGTTCCTATCACATTCCCATTAGTGCCTGTCCCAGTGAGTTTACAATCTAAGGTCCCTATCACATTCCCATCAGTCCCTGTCCCAGTGAGCTTACAATCTAAGGTCTCTATCATTTTCCCATGAGTCCCTGTCCCAGTGAGCTTACAATCTAAGGTCCCTATCACATTCCCATTAGTCCCTGTCCCAGTGAGCTTACAATCTAAGGTCCCTATCACATTCCCATTAGTCCCTGTCCCAGTGAGTTTACAATCTAAGGTCCCTATCACATTCCCATTAGTCCCTGTCCCAGTGAGCTTACAATCTAAGGTCCCTATCACATTCCCATCAGTCCCTGTCCCAGTGAGTTTACAATCTAAGGTCCCTATCACATTCCCATTAGTCCCTGTCCCAGTGAGCTTACAATCTAAGGTCCCTATCACATTCCCATTAGTCCCTGTCCCAGTGAGCTTACAATCTAAGGTCCCTATCACATTCCCATTAGTCCCTGTCCCAGTGAGTTTACAATCTAAGGTCCCTATCACATTTGCACACACTATAGAGGCAAGTGTGTGCTTAGCTAAACTTCCAGGGGCCCCTATCCCTGCATGGGTGCCCCCACAATCAGCATAGATGGCGCAGGGAACTTTGTGATTCCGGGTGGAATGGCGCAAGAAGAGGGAAGGAGAGCAGCAGAATTTGAGAGGAGAACGAGTAGTTGCTGGAGATCACGACGCCCGGGGTCTTTGTGTTTCTTGTGGGACAGAGTGGGGTTGAGTCACGTGGGTCAGAATCAGCACAGGCTGTGGGTTCAGCTCCAGATCTTCCAGTTTGAGCTGAGGAATGACTGGCATGTACCTCTCCCTCCCTCCCCCCACCATTCCCTCCAGTGCTGCTCTCCTCCCCTTGTACTCCTGACACCAACCTGCCCCTTTATGTCTCATTTATTGTCTTGCTGAAAAGAAAAGGCAATTAGATCAGTTCTCTCTCCTTCCTCCCCTCTCCCCAGCCCTGAGCCTGAAGCAGGGACCCAGCAGCTGCCTCTCTACTCAAACCGGCTGGAACCAGAGCTGTGCGCGTGCCCGTGTGTGCGAGAGAGCGGTCACGTGTGTGAGAGAGAACGTGCACGCGCTAGAGCTCCAGCTCATTTCTCTTTGTTCTGCAGGAGACAAGCTTTGCGCATCACAACTGACAGATGGAGCCATGGAGCTGACAGTCAGTGTGTGCGGCATCTGTCCAACAGTCCTGCTGTCTGTCCTTCTCCTTATGTTCTATGTACATTTGCCCTGTGCTGCTGGACTCTATAGACCACTGCCTGGCCCTCTGTATATCAGATAGTGTATGTGCTTCTCTATTCCATGAGCTACTGGAGAGAAGCTAAAAGTACAGCCCATTGTGTCGCACTACAATACATACTTTATTGCCCGTGTGGCTTGCTCCATAGAAAATAATGCAATCTATTTTTAGCCTGTTACAAACTCTCAGATACAAGTTGCCATCTGTATTTAAATCTTCCTCTGCTTCAGTTACGACAAGTCTGTCTCTCTGCCCATCTCTCTATCAACTGATTCTTCTATAAATCTCACAGTCAGAGGCCCTGCTCCATGTGCTGTGCAACTACAACTCCCAGCATCCTTGTTGCATCTAAGCTTCTGGATAGGTCAGGGGTGGCAACTTGCTTCCTGTTTCACTACAACTCCCCTGATCATCCCCAAGATCTCTGGAATAGTGGGAGTTGCAGTTTCACAACTGAGAGTGGCCGACGGTGCTGCTGATGCTCAGACTGTGGGCGGGGCCAGGACGTGTCACATGGGAGGTGCCTTATATTATACACAGTGAATGTGGGGTACGTGGGGGGATGGGGTGTGGATATTCCCATTGCTGCATTGGCCGGTACTGAACTGGCTGAAACCGGACTCAGGAGGAGGAGTCAGGGGAGGAGTCAGAGGAGGGGCGGAGAGAAAGTGATACAGAGGCTGCAGCATCCCGGCATAAGCACTGCCACCTCAGCACCAATCAGCTCAGCCCCGCCCACTCTCCCAGCAACTGCCAGGGAACCAGGGCCCCTCACTGCTCCTGTCAGGGGCCCCATCTGCTGCTTCCTGGGGAGTCAGAGGAGAGGGAACTGCTGCTCATATGGAGGATCTTTGTCTGATCAGCAACTTGTGACATTGTCTTACATTGTATCAGTGTCACCTGCACACAATCATTACTCACACACAATCATTACTCACACACAATCATTACTCACACAATCATTACTCTCACACAATCATTACTCACACACAATCATTACTCACACACAATCATTACTCTCACACAATCCTGACTCCAATACAACAACTACTAATTAGTCACCACAATATTACAGCTCTGTGTATCCACTACTTGTCTGCAGCACCACATGCACATTCAGCGCACACACAGCACTCAGATGGCTGTACAGAACTACAACCCCCAGCAGGCACCGCTGTACAGAACTACAACTCCCAGCAGGCACGGCTGTACAGAACTACAACCCCCAGCAGGCACCGCTGTACAGAACTACAACTCCCAGCAGGCACTGCCGTTGAGAACTACAACCCCCAGCAGGCACGGCTGTACAGAACTACAACTCCCAGCAGGCACGGCTGTACAGAACTACAACCCCCAGCAGGCACCGCTGTACAGAACTACAACTCCCAGCAGGCACTGCCGTTGAGAACTACAACCCCCAGCAGGCACGGCTGTACAGAACTACAACTCCCAGCAGGCACGGCTGTACAGAACTACAACTCCCAGCAGGCACGGCTGTACAGAACTACAACTCCCAGCAGGCACGGCTGTACAGAACTACAACTCCCAGCAGGCACGGCTGTACAGAACTACAACTCCCAGCAGGCACGGCTGTAGAGAACTACAATTCCCAGCAGGCACCGCTGTAGAGAACTACAACTCCCAGCAGGCACCGCTGTAGAGAACTACAACTCCCAGCAGGCACCGCTGTAGAGAAATACAACTCCCAGCAGGCACGGCTGTACAGAACTACAACTAAAATCGAATAAAGATGACGTATGTTTGGTTAGTTGAAAGGAGCACTGGTTCCCTCAGAGGACACCCCCATGTCTGATCCCCTATAATCAGTGTGTGGCCCCGCCCTCTGCAGTGTGAGCCAATAAGAACCGAGTGCACGTGGCGGCTGTTACTGCCATGTACCACGTGTCTTTTACTTCTTTATTGGCTTCTCATTCAGTCCCTAAACTTAACTTAACCCTAAACTTAGTAGGAACTAGGAAGTGTTTACTTCCCCTTTTGTTTTGTCAACACTATGGAAGTAATAAATTCTCTTGTAGGGACTGTAAATATGGGACACGTGGCTGGTGTTTCTCCTTCCTGTTTATTATACACAAATAATGAGCAAGAATCTCTCACTCACTCTATTCTCTCACAACGGATGTCAGGGGAGCAGACAGAAATGAAGTGGGGGAAGGGAGAGAACTGAGTGGGGGAGGGGTAGAGAGAGAGATGGGGTGGAGATAAATGGGGTGGGGGAGGGGTAGAGAGAGACAGGGTGGGGGAGGGGTAGAGAGAGGTGGGTGGGGGTAGAGTGATGGGGTGGGGATTGGTAGAGAGTGATGGGGTGGGGGAGGGGTAGAGAGTGATGGGATGGGGTAGAGAGAGATAGGTGGGGGAGGGGTAGAGAGTGAGTTTTAATAGAGAGAGGGATGTAGAGAAAGAGTGAGAGAAGGTGTGTGAATGACAGAGGAAGGGATAGAGTGCAGTGAGAGGATGGAGTGCAGTAGAGAGATTAGAGTGCAGTAGAGAGGATAGAGTGCAGTACAGAGGATAGAGTGCAGTAGAGAGATTAGAGTGCAGTAGAGAGGATAGAGTGCAGTAGAGAGATTAGAGTGCAGTAGAGAGGATAGAGCGCAGTAGAGAGGATCTAGTGCAGTAGAGAGATTAGAGTGCAGTAGAGAGTTGGTGGGTGTGCAGGTACAAGGAGTGTATAAAGGAAGAGAGGGGATGTGAGAAGGTGAATAAAGCAGAGAAGTGAGGCTGTTGGGGATTAAGAGACAGAGGTGGGTTTGTGTTAGTGAGTGAGGGGGGAATATGGGGACTGTGGGGGGTAAGAGACAGAAGGTGGAGTGTGTGTTGTTATCAGCCAGATATTGGCACTAACTAAAGGTTAATTGTAACCCCCCCCCCCCCATCAGGGCTATGTTCCCCCGCCCCCAATGGTATGAGCCAGAGATGCAGCTGTAGGGGAGGTGTGTCTGAGAGCTGAATGCTCATTGGTGGATACATGGGCTGCACTTCTCCTGCTTCTCTTTATTCCCATGCAGCATCCATACACCTGCAGCCTCCCAGTTGTTCAACTGCAACTCCCAATGTCTTTACAGCAATCCAAGATACACACCCTGCACCCTAGAGCTTATCCCAGCACACACAGCATCCAAACCCCAGGGGTTCCTAACAGCAGGGAAGGAATGGCAATCTGGGGGTTGTGCCAAATGCCAGAGGGGCTGCTGTAAGGTCCCACAGACAGTCACTATTTATTGGGCTGGTGGAGGACTATTTGGGCCTCTCTATTATTGGAATGCCAGGGCTTATTTTGACTCCCAGTCCAGACCTGGTTCCCACCCAGCACCCATTGTACCCAAACATCTAGCAATATACCTCATCCCCCACAGGGGTGTATGTATTCCAATCCAGCAAACTGCACCCCGATCTCCACGGGCTCCCACCCAGCAGTAGCCATTCCCCAATGGATCTCACACTACACCCCAAATTCTATAGGGTGATCCCAGGACACGCTGCACCCCAATGCTGACATCATCCCACCAGCACTCACTTAAGGATCCCGTTAGCACCCAGTGCACCCTACATTCTCACAGCGCCCCACCCAGAACATGTTACATGGCCGACAACAAAGGGACAGGACAAGCCAATTCCCCCCATAGACACTCCAGCGCCCGCTCCTCTGCACCCACATAAGGGAGGGCTCCAGGCAGCACATGACCAGCTGCAGATTGCAAGCTCCTCAGGATTCTCAGCTCCAAAGGAAAAGAAATTCAATTTCTGCTCCATCCCACCACTAACACCCCCACCGGCCACTCTGTGAATAATAAAGTCACAGCGCTCCCCCTGCTGGTCTCTCATTAAACCTCTGAACTCAACCTCAGGCTTAAGATTTCACTGTAAAAATGTGATATTAATCTGAGTTAGAGATTGGAAGAAATGCAGAACATACTTTTACGCCTGAAGGAGAGATGCAATACTATCACCCGGAGGGCTTGCAATTTTTACTTAAACAATTAGCCAATAAACCGTATCACCCAACCTTGTATTCTATAGGCAGGTGCCTCTGTGTGTGATTATTCCACTGCAATGGCACTATACAGCTGTAATGCTCATTTGGCACTGGGTGTTTATGGGTTAATAAAGTTTCAGTTTAAATAATCTTATACACTACTGTGGTGTTGCTTTACTGTGCCCTGATAAGTTTCTTATTACTCTACTTACAATGGGGATCAGATAGGATCTGTGCAGCCACTGGGACAGAATGTTCTGTTATACAGATAGCTAGAATCTCAGCTGCCATAAAGCAGGGCAGGACTGCTGCTTACAATGGGGATCAGATAGGATCTGTGCAGCCACTGGGACAGAATGCTCTGTTATACAGATAGCTAGAATCTCAGCTGCCATAAAGCAGGACAGGACTGCTGCTTACAATGGGGATCAGATAGGACCTGTGCAGCCACTGGGACAGAATGTTCTGTTATACAGATAGCTAGAATCTCAGCTGCCATAAAGCAGGACAGGACTGCTGCTTACAATGGGGATCAGATAGGATCTGTGCAGCCACTGGGACAGAATGCTCTGTTATACAGATAGCTAGAATCTCAGCTGCCATAAAGCAGGACAGAACTGCTGCTTCCAATAAAGGCTAAACATGGTGAGGAGTAATGATTTTTATCATATCATTCATCTGTAGCAGGGGGTCCGATATGACAATATTTACATGGTGACACAATAACTAGCCTTGTCCCCTTTAAAAAGCATAAGATTTGGGGCTTCTTTAATAAACAGGCAAAAGGGGCAATAACTTTAGACTGAAGAATTAGAAATCCGTATACTGAGAATAAATCTCTAATTGCCTTGTCTCTATAGGCCTGAACTGTACAAATGTATCAGCGAGATGCTGCCTGTGCTCATTAGAGGCTCATTAGACTGACGTCGCTTGGCAGTTGCATCTCAGTAGAGACTCCTGAAGCGCTGGAATTTGTTGACAGTTTTTCAATACACCCACCAAGAACTAATCATCTGGACTGGATCACTGAGTTCTGCCACTGGAGATGAAACTGATCATCTGTTACAAGTTTAAAGTAGGGATGCACTGAGTCCACTATTTTGGATTCGGCCAAACCCCCGAATCCTTCGCGAAAGATTCGGCCGAATACCGAACCGAATCCGAACCCTAATTTGCATATACTAACTAGGAGTGGGAAGGGGAAAACATTTTTTACGTCTTCTGACCCTAATTTGCATATGCAAATTAGGATTTGGATTCGGTTCGGCTGGGCAGAAGGATTCGGCCGAATCCGAATCCTGCTGAAAAAGGCCGAATCCTGTCCGAATCCCGACCGAATCCTGGATTCGGTGCATTCCTAGTTTAAAGGGAATGTGAGGGTGAGAATGGGGTCACCCATATGCCACCCCTTTATATGGAGGCTGTAACAATGACTGCCACTAATTACCTTTGCAACAGAGCACAAAGATCAGGGGCAAGTACAGGTGCATGATGGGAAAACAAAGTGCATTTGGGGGCAAACAAACACTTGATGTCTATACTTTGCCAGTCTTTATAAATGAGCCCTGGCATTGCCAAGCTTCTACCGGCTACAAATGCTCCATGCAGATTCGCTGGAGTGAATGTCGGGGTGCTCAGTGACTGCAATTTGGGGGGTGCCACCTCTTGTGGTTGGTTGTTAAAATACTAGCCAAGAGGCAGCCCTATTTCTGGCATTGGCATCATGGAAGACTCACTTCATCTGCAGCCAAAGAGGGACCTAATAGGTGAGCTTCACTGTGTCCTTGTGCCATGGAGCTTGCAATCTAACTGTTAGGCTATATACATAGAAAAATGGTGACTTTCCCAGGCCTATGTGAGTCATAACCCATTGTTAGTAGCCAAAATGTGACTCACTGGGCCTCTCCCCGTCCCGAGTGGAATCTCAGCATCGGGGCTCAGAGCTGCTGCCTCCATTGGCTCTCGCCAGAGAAAACTGCCAAATTCTGGCAATGCACAAAATCAGCCAAATCCTATTTAGTTGTTTGCTTTATAACTGAGCCCCCTGGACACTGTAATCCTCTTGTACCCCAATATTGGGGCAGCTAAAGTGCCTGTGTGTGGGGGGCGAGTGAGCGAGGGAGCTACAGTCACACACACATATATATAGAAATATAGAAATTTATAGAAATATAGTGTAAGAACTCGCAGGGCGGAGAAGGCAGATGTGTCCAAAGCAGCTGCCACACTCCCCAAATATTTAGTGTCTCTGGGTGTGGCTGCGAAAGGCAGAAATACTGGAAAAAAGACAAAAATGAGGGGAGAAAGAGGGGAGTTGGAGAAGGGGATAGAGGAGAAGACGAAAGCGTTGGAAAGAGAGTGAAGAGACCCAGAGATCAGTAAGTACCAGCTTATTCCTTGCACTAAGCGCTCACTATGTACAGGCCAAGAGATGTCATTTTGTTTGTGTTATTAGATGGTGACACCCCTAGATAAATGCACCCCTCAAAATCCTATAGAAATGAACGGAAACCTGTAGCCCCCCCCCCATCCTTGGCAAACTGTTGGCAACTGTATTTCCCCTTTAATTAATGTGCCAGTGTTTGTGTAATTGTGAAAGAGATTGATCCGTTCTGATTGTGGGTCTGTGAGTGGGACTTTTGGAGGCAATTAAAGGGTCAGCTCCTTTGGCACTTAGCTTCCCTGTGCGGCATTTACACACAGGCCTTTGCCCCTTTCCCCTCCAAAGGTGCAACTGTCAGTTCACTATGTGCCAGAAGTGAGGAGTCCCAGTGTCACTGGATACCATGTAGGGAACGATGGATATGCTCATGGATAAGCGGCAATTGTGCAGTCCTGGCAGTTGCAATGAGTCCTCCCAAAAAGGTAGAGAGACCTGTGTGTGTGTGATGTGTATATTTATATGAGAGTGACAAGGTGAGTGTGTGTGACAGGGAGAGGCTGAGGAATAAAGCAGTGAGTGTGCTATAGACACAGAAGGATTGTGTAATATGTGGGGAGTTTAGAGCTAGGGCAGTGAGTGTGTAAGGAGGGGGAACATAGAGCCTCTGTATTTATGGGAGAGTGAAGCTGAAGTCCCATAATTCCATTCAGAACCCTTGTGTTTTGCACAGGCTTGTGCGAATGTAGGTTATAGGTCAACCTCCAAAAAATGAAAAATGTAAAACAACTCAGGGTGCAATGTACTTTTTTTTAAGTTTCAGAACTATTGAAGTTTTAATCAAATGCTAATATAATGAATTTTGTATCAAAAGCCCCACCTGCTGGTCAGTTCCTATAATAACTGTATGGAGGGGGTAGAAGAGAGAGAAGGAAAACAGGGAAGTGATCTGATGTTGCTCTGCTCAGGGAAGAGATCAGAAGCCTCAGAAGACTTTACTTGTATCTTTCCTGAGCAGAGAAACATGAGAGCAGGTCTCTAAGAGCCACTTATTAAGGTGAAATGGACACCCAATATCTAGCGCATTGTATAGATTTCTCCCAATTCCTGCCTCTCACGTCCCCTTTGTCACCTTTGTTGCAGAAATGCCTGAATTCAGTAAGGTGCACCTGTGCTTCCTACTCGTGACCATCTCAGGCATTGGTGAGTATCTCACGGACCTCTCAGTCCAGCTGTGGGCTCCAGACCTTGGAGTTGTGAATTTATTGCACTCAATTAGCAGCCCTGGAGGCAGTCACGTGCCCCGGAGCCCCTGGGAAGCTGTTAATTAGCACCTTGGAGCAGTGCAATGTCTTGTCAAATCATTGGCTCCCAGTGGAAGGAGTCTGGAAATGAAAAGCTTATTGAGTCAACCTTACTGCGTGTCCCCCGAGGAGCGAGGCTGGAAAGTAACAGCTCCTTACCCAGGGGTATTAAGCCCAGTAAGCATTGCAGCTTGTAACTACACCGCTTATATAGAATCCACTGAATTATTGCACATTTAAGGGGCTGCAGGGGACAGCCAACTGGGCGCAATTCTAATGGCACCATCGCAGCCAACTGTTGAATATCCCCAGGGCCGGATTTACATATCAGGCACCCCTAGGCCCACTGCCATTTTTCCCCTCATACCCCTCCTCTTTATTTGTGCACAAATTATCATTGGGTCTGGAGCACTGGGGATTGGCGCATTGGAAATTTAAAAACTATACTGTTTTCTGCCCATATCGAGTGCTTCCCAAGCAATTCGGATGTGGTTGGACAGCATGCCGCCCCTAAAATCCTGCTGCTCTAGGCCCCAGCCTATGTGGCCCATACCTCCCTTCTTTTTCGCAGGACAGTCCCGATTTTGACAGCTCAATCCTCAGTCCCGGATTGTTACCCCGACTTTCTCTTTGATCTCCTGCACTGAACAACCAGAAAAAGATACAAGTTTCTTAAACTTAATTGGCTTTTGGCAGAGAGCCCAGAATACCTGTCAGCTGCACTTTTTGATACTTTTGTATCAATTTAAGATAAGCAAAGAAACAATTGTAACAATTTAAGAAAAGCAGGTCTCTTGGGGAAACTGTGACCTGCAGCTTAAAGGGCAATTCACCTTCATAGGCAAAACTGTAATAACACATAAAAAATGACTTTCATAACCTGACAAATTTTGTAAAATGGAAATGGTAATTAGGGGATGTGGTTAAAAAAAATCTTTTTGTCCCTCTTTCTATTTCTACAATGTTGGGAGGTATAGTGGAATTTCCACAAGCCCAGGCCTGAATGTTGCTGCAGTTACTGGAACTGGAAGAAGGGCTGGAGATGGATAGTGCACTATAGCACAGGGCACCCCCATGACAAATAAGATCTATAAGGACAGTGTCCCCTTTATCCAGCCCTGTTTGTTACACAGGCCAAAGCTGACTCCCATATCTCACCTGTTGGCTTATACTGAGCTGCTGACGTTTTACAGATAGAAACTGTCATCTGGGGGGTTTCAAGTGTTTATCCAGAAGTGATCGGTCAAGTGGCTGCACTTAGTTGCACCACCCCAAAGCTCAGCCCTGACCGTAACGTGTATTTAGCAGAGATTAAAGGAACAACTCTATTTGCTCCATTACCACTAAGCAAAGCGTAACGCTTATTCTGAGCAACCCATTTTGTTTTAAAGGGCCGGTAACACTGCACCAGTGGTATCCAACAGACGCTGCATTATTTGTAGAAAGCTTGCCCCCCCCTCCAGGGATATGTTGCAGGGCTCGGTCTTCAGTTCGGTTAACTGTGTGTATTGTGGTCACTAATTACTTATTTATTCTAATGAGCAATTATCTGTAACCATCAATATGAATTCTATATGTCACACTGCGATTACACTCAGGCCTGTCCCTGCTTGTTGGATTCTTTCACTAGCACATCATTATCATTGCACTCATAATTAGAATGCTGCTGTTACTTGTGCTAATAATTAGAATGCTGCTGTTACTTGCGTTAATAATTAGAATGCTGCACATATTTGCACTAATAATTAGAATGCTGCACATATTTGCGCTAATAATTAGAATGCTGCTGTTACTTGCGTTAATAATTAGAATGCTGCACATATTTGCACTAATAATTAGAATGCTGCTGTTACTTGTGCTAATAATTAGAATGCTGCTGTTACTTGCGTTAATAATTAGAATGCTGCACATATTTGCACTAATAATTAGAATGCTGCACATATTTGCACTAATAATTAGAATGCTGCACATATTTGCACTAATAATTAGAATGCTGCTGTTACTTGTGCTAATAATTAGAATGCTGCTGTTACTTGCGTTAATAATTAGAATGCTGCACATATTTGCACTAATAATTAGAATGCTGCTGTTACTTGTGCTAATAATTAGAATGCTGCTGTTACTTGCACTAATAATTTAATTAATTAGAATGCTGCACATATTTGCACTAATAATTAGAAGGCTGCACATATTTGCACTAGTAATTAGAACGCTGCACATATTTGCACTAATAATTAGAATGCTGCACATATTTGCACTAATAATTAGAATGCTGCACATATTTGCACTAATAATTAGAATGCTGCACATATTTGCACTAATAATTAGAATGCTGCACATATTTGCGCTAATAATTAGAATGCTGCACATATTTGCACTAATAATTAGAATGCTGCACATATTTGCACTAATAATTAGAATGCTGCACATATTTGCACTAATAATTAGAATGCTGCACATATTTGCACTAATAATTAGAATGCTGCACATATTTGCGCTAATAATTAGAATGCTGCACATATTTGCACTAAATTAGAATGCTGCACATATTTGCACTAATAATTAGAATGCTGCACATATTTGCGCTAATAATTAGAATGCTGCACATATTTGCGCTAATAATTAGAATGCTGCACATATTTGCGCTAATAATTAGAATGCTGCACATATTTGCACTAATAATTAGAATGCTGCTGTTACTTGTGCTAATAATTAGAATGCTGCTGTTACTTGCACTAATAATTTAATTAATTAGAATGCTGCACATATTTGCACTAATAATTAGAAGGCTGCACATATTTGCACTAGTAATTAGAACGCTGCACATATTTGCACTAATAATTAGAATGCTGCACATATTTGCGCTAATAATTAGAATGCTGCACATATTTGCACTAATAATTAGAATGCTGCTGTTACTTGTGCTAATAATTAGAATGCTGCTGTTACTTGCACTAATAATTTAATTAATTAGAATGCTGCACATATTTGCACTAATAATTAGAAGGCTGCACATATTTGCACTAGTAATTAGAACGCTGCACATATTTGCACTAATAATTAGAATGCTGCACATATTTGCGCTAATAATTAGAATGCTGCACATATTTGCACTAATAATTAGAATGCTGCACATATTTGCACTAATAATTAGAATGCTGCACATATTTGCACTAATAATTAGAATGCTGCACATATTTGCACTAATAATTAGAATGCTGCACATATTTGCACTAATAATTAGAACGCTGCACATATTTGCACTAATAATTAGAACGCTGCACATATTTGCACTAATAATTAGAATGCTGCACATATTTGCGCTAATAATTAGAATGCTGCACATATTTGCACTAAATTAGAATGCTGCACATATTTGCACTAATAATTAGAATGCTGCACATATTTGCGCTAATAATTAGAATGCTGCACATATTTGCGCTAATAATTAGAATGCTGCACATATTTGCGCTAATAATTAGAATGCTGCACATATTTGCACTAATAATTAGAATGCTGCTGTTACTTGTGCTAATAATTAGAATGCTGCTGTTACTTGCACTAATAATTTAATTAATTAGAATGCTGCACATATTTGCACTAATAATTAGAAGGCTGCACATATTTGCACTAGTAATTAGAACGCTGCACATATTTGCACTAATAATTAGAATGCTGCACATATTTGCGCTAATAATTAGAATGCTGCACATATTTGCACTAATAATTAGAATGCTGCTGTTACTTGTGCTAATAATTAGAATGCTGCTGTTACTTGCACTAATAATTTAATTAATTAGAATGCTGCACATATTTGCACTAATAATTAGAAGGCTGCACATATTTGCACTAGTAATTAGAACGCTGCACATATTTGCACTAATAATTAGAATGCTGCACATATTTGCGCTAATAATTAGAATGCTGCACATATTTGCACTAATAATTAGAATGCTGCACATATTTGCACTAATAATTAGAATGCTGCACATATTTGCACTAATAATTAGAATGCTGCACATATTTGCACTAATAATTAGAATGCTGCACATATTTGCGCTAATAATTAGAATGCTGCACATATTTGCACTAAATTAGAATGCTGCACATATTTGCACTAATAATTAGAATGCTGCACATAATTGCGCTAATAATTAGAATGCTGCACATATTTGCGCTAATAATTAGAATGCTGCACATATTTGCGTTAATAATTAGAATGCTGCACATATTTGCACTAATAATTAGAATGCTGCTGTTACTTGTGCTAATAATTAGAATGCTGCTGTTACTTGCACTAATAATTTAATTAATTAGAATGCTGCACATATTTGCACTAATAATTAGAAGGCTGCACATATTTGCACTAGTAATTAGAACGCTGCACATATTTGCACTAATAATTAGAATGCTGCACATATTTGCGCTAATAATTAGAATGCTGCACATATTTGCACTAATAATTAGAATGCTGCTGTTACTTGTGCTAATAATTAGAATGCTGCTGTTACTTGCACTAATAATTTAATTAATTAGAATGCTGCACATATTTGCACTAATAATTAGAAGGCTGCACATATTTGCACTAGTAATTAGAACGCTGCACATATTTGCACTAATAATTAGAATGCTGCACATATTTGCGCTAATAATTAGAATGCTGCACATATTTGCACTAATAATTAGAATGCTGCACATATTTGCACTAATAATTAGAATGCTGCACATATTTGCACTAATAATTAGAATGCTGCACATATTTGCACTAATAATTAGAATGCTGCACATATTTGCACTAATAATTAGAATGCTGCACATATTTGCACTAATAATTAGAACGCTGCACATATTTGCACTAATAATTAGAACGCTGCACATATTTGCACTAATAATTAGAATGCTGCACATATTTGCGCTAATAATTAGAATGCTGCACATATTTGCACTAATAATTAGAATGCTGCACATATTTGCACTAATAATTAGAATGCTGCACATATTTGCACTAATAATTAGAATGCTGAGTTGTGGACTCTTCTCTCTAATTCAGGACATTCCAGCACTGGGCAGGGTGAATAATAAGATAGAAGTAGATAGAAACACAGTAGATGTGTCAGCCGATTTGTGACCTACAATTCCCAGCATCCTCAGCCAGCATTAAGTTCAGTAAAGGACACACTTGTTAAGAAGCCCTAGGGCCCAAGCACTTACTGAATTTCTATTTGTTGTGTCTGCAGCAGGGCCTGCCCTGGGGGATGTGATTGGTCGGAGGGACACCGGTGAGTACGGATTATTGTTTTTACCAAAGTTCATTAGAAAAATGAAATTCCATTTATTATTCCTTAAAGTGATATAATACTCTGTCCAGAATATATTTGGATCTATCATCATAAGGTGATCTTTTAGTATCTGAGCACTACATGTTTCCAGGACAGCTGCCAAGTCTTGGGCTTGAGAAGAGGGTGGAGCTGCCCTCCATGTACAGGAGCTGTGGGAGGAGCATGGCACTGACAGACAGGCGACAATGCCTTTGGTTTGTTGCTTATGCTCCTCCCACAGCCCCTGTGTTGAGGTCGAAGGCACCACCCACTGCTGGAGCCACAGATACAAGTGATTTACATGGGGGGGTCCAAGTCAGTGCAGGGCAGGGGGAATATGTGGTGTTGCTCAGTTTTATTGCAATGTTGGTGCAAAACTGCAGAAATATTGGGGGAATAAGATGCAAAACACGTCTCTATGATACAATGTCTGACCCCAGCCTGTGTTTCTCTTATAGATGATTCTGTCACCCCTGCAGCAGGTGAGCTCCTCGTTATACTATAATATATATATATCTATATATATCTATATATATAGATATATATATATATATATATATATATATATATATACTCATTCACTATAGGACTGTGTGTGGGGGAGTCTGGAGTAACTGGGAATACTGGGAATTTTAGGATTGGAGCATGGAAGATTGCTGGTGGGAATGGCTCAAGGCAGTGTGGTGGGCTTTGCACACAGACAGACAGACAGACATTTATCTTTTGGGGACATATCGACATTTACCCCCCCCCCCCCGTGCTAGACAGTCCTGTGGGACAGATCAGGGGACAGATCAGAGAGCAGATCAGGGGCAGATCAGGGGACAGATCAGGGGCAGATCAGGGGACAGATCAGGGGACAGATCAGAGAGCAGATCAGGGGCAGATCAGGGGACAGATCAGGGGCAGATCAGGGGGCAGATCAGGGGGCAGATCAGGGGCAGGAGGACAGGGGCTGCTTATGAAGAGAAGGTGCAAGTGCTAAAAAGTGAGTATTTAATATATTATGTAGCCAGTGATTTAAAAGGCAGGTCAGTCAGTTACTGGTTAAGTGGCAACCGTATCTATGTCCCAGGGACTGAGACTTGTGTAGCCCCAGTGGCTAATTGTGGCACTAGTACTGTGCATGGCCGGCCCTGAATAAAGCTGTTTCCTTGTGTTCTAGAAGCTTCACCTGCCCCAGAACAAGCATCAGGTGAGTCGCTCATCCTCGTGTTTATTGTGTGTTGTGATCACTCAGACTTTATTGTTAAATGTTACTGGTTAATATTGTGTCCCACATGTTACTGCACATTTATATATTTATATATATATACTGTATACAGCAGATCATTAGTGGACAGTTACAGTCTAGCATAACACTCCACAACACTAGAGGGCGCTGAATGCAAGTATACTGTGTTATATTAAAGTGGTAGTTCTATTAACTTTTAGTATGATATAGACTTTGATATTCTGAGACATTTTTCAGTTGGCCTTCATTTTTTATACTTTTTGAAATTATTTAGCCTTTTATTTTGCAGCCCGCCAGTTTGGAATTTCAGCAGCAGTCTGGTTGCTAGGGCAGAATTTACCCTAGCAACAGGCAGCGGCTACTAGAAGTAGTGATGTGGGGATCAGGTGGGTTCAGGTCGACTTCCACAAGAGTTTTCCAGGTTATGGACAGGTTCACAACCTTACACTGGTGGTTTCAGCCTTCCTGTCCCTCCCCCCTTTTGTGACATCAGAAAAAAAAAGTACTCCTTGTTGAAAATATGAGGATATTAGAAAATATGAGGATATTAGAAGTGACCCTGGAGTCTCATGACCTGTACCTTCAGCCTTGTGCTTTTACACAGGTCATGGAACTCCTCGTGACTTCGATTATCCTTATAATTTACAATAGGGGGTACTTTATTCACTATATAAAAATCTCTAAGTGATGTCATCAGTTATAAATGGAGACTAGTGATGTCATTTTTATTACATGACTCATTAAAACTTGTGTATTTTAATAAATATAGTGTGATGTCATTTTTATCACAGGACTCATTAAAACTTGTGTATTATAATAAATATAGTGTGATGTAATTTTTATCACATGACTCATTAAAACTTGCGTATTATAATAAATAAAGTAGCCAATGTTGGAAAATATGAGGATATTTAACCCCGGAGTTCCATGACCTGTACCTGTACCTTCGGCCTCATGCTTTTATACAGGTCATGGAACTCCTCGGTGACTTATAATATGCTTATATATTTTATATCCTAGGGGTACTTTATTGACTATATATCTATATACACACACACATACACACATCTCTTATAATACCCCTCTCTTTGTTCCCATTAGATTGTAAAGAGGTCCAGTACCCCTGCACCCGGGTATATTCTGTACAGAAGCCAGTCAAGCAGTGTATCAGTTATCTGTGTGTCACCAGGTAATGGGGGTCTCTGCAATGTGCCCACTGTGTAGCCCAGGATTGGATTTAGGGGGTAATTTGTCAGATAGCTGCTATTATTCTTCCATCTGTGTTAGGCTAATTAAAGCTAAGTTCTGATTGGTTAATAATAGAATGGGGGCAATTGTAATGAATAACTGGGCAATACACTGGTTACGGCTGGTAAGTGCACTGGTGACAATTAGTAGCTCCGTTAGTTAATTGTCCCCTCTTCCCCCATCACATTCAGTGACCAGGAGACGCCACCAGTTGAGGTCCCAGCCAGGCTCCCTGTGATTGGCTCTGCCTAATTATGAGGAATGTAGATGAGATACTTTCTCTGTGCAGCTTGTCGCCATAGAATAACTGCTCTCATTTGTCACGGCGAGTGACTGCTAGATTCTGGTTGTCATGGCAATGATTCTTCTTGGTGGCAGCAGATGTGAAACTAATTAGTAGCTGTCGTGGTTGTTATTGTGACAACTGGGTTTTGCTTGAGTTGCTAAAATGAAAATGGGGTTGTGATGTTGTGCTGAGCACAGGACATTGTGCCTAAAGGCTGATTATCATTTCACTATGACGCTTGTGCTCCAAGCCTGACCCTTCAGGAACATCCAATGATGAGAGATATCATGACACTTGTCTGCTGCCTGCCTTCTCTTTATCCTTCTTTTCTACTCTTCCTAATTTCTTCCTTTTCTTCTACTCTTCCTACTTTTCTTCCTTCTCTTGGTCCTTCTTTTCTACTCTTCCTACTTTTCTTCCTTCTCTTCTTCCTTCTTTTCTACTCTTCCTAATTTCTTCCTTCTCGTCTTCCTTCTTTTCTACTCTTCCTACTTTTCTTACTTCTCTTCTTCCTTCTCTTTTATCCTTTTCTTCCTTCATTTTCCTTTTCATTATCTACCTCTCCCTTTTCTTCCTCCTCTTCTCCTTTCTTCCCTTCTCTTCCGTCCCTTCTTTTCTTCCCTTTCTCCTTATTTTCTTCATATTCCATCTCTTTTTTATTTTTCCTTTTTTACCTATCCATTTTATCCCCTTTCCTTCTCTTCCCTATCTTCTTCTTTTCTTTTTCCTTCCTTTACTTCTCCATTTGCTCCTTCTTCTTCCTCCTTTTCCTTTCCTTCTTCTCTTCCTTCTCTTTTTCTTCTTTTCTTTCTTCATGTCCATCTATTCAACAAGTTTTGAAATGATTGATTATTATTATTTTGGTATGATGCTTGTGCTTCACATATGTTCCTTCAAGGAAGATGTAGACCAAGATGCATGATAGGGGCTTGCCTAATGAATGTGTGCTTCCTTCCTTCTTCTCTTCTTCCCTATCCTTTTCTTCTTCCTTCTCTTCTTTCTCTTGTTATTCTAATTCTTAATTCTTTATTCTATAAATGCTTTTTCAGTCAGTGGTGGATTATCATTAGGGCCTATCCAGCGGTTGTTTTGGGACCATAGTTCCCAGCGGGCCCAGTGCCGGGGTGGCGGGGAAGGAGCAGGGATAGGATATATTCCATCAAAGTTTTATATTTAATATATAAACATAGTTTTGCAATGCAGATTTAAAGCCATCAAATAACCTGCAGCAGCAGTGAAGTAAATGCAACTTACCATATTAAGGGTTACTCTTCATCTAGATCACCTGCCATAAAGCAAGACAGGGCTGCTGTTATTTGTCATTAAACAAATAGAAATATTCACATGAGTACCAGGAATGGATTCCTCCATGCAAGTATAGAAATCTCCAATAACACTGTTCCAGCATAAAGTTCAGGGACCAAAATCTGGACAATATTTCCTACATATTTGAAAATGATTTACTGCTAACTTGTATATACAAATGATGTGTTTGTGTTAGAAAGTATATTATAGATGGAAAAGTCCATAGTTAGTCCAATGTACTGTCTTTTTAATATCTTTATTATTCATCCTTTTCTTCAGTGTTCGACGGGTTTATATTCTCAACAAGGAGATTTGCACAAAAATCATGTGTAAGGAGGATGAACTGATGCAGGGTAAGTGATTAAAGTCACTGGGTTGGTGGTATTGTGTCCATCTCTGTTTCCCCAAATTCATTTCTCCTCTCCTAACTGCCATCTAACAGAAGACAAGTGCCGACAGCTGGCTGGACTACCTCCCCGACGCCTTCCTCAGCCTCCTGATGCTCCTGTTGAAGTTTCAGAAGAAAAAACAACTCCTCAACCATAGGGGAAATCGTTACAGGGAAACCCCGAGATATTGTTTATCCTAACCCCCAAATATTGCACCAGAACCTTCTGAAATCTGCACCCCCAGAATACTGTATCCAGGTCCATACTGAAGTCCTCAAATATTGTACTTTCCTACTCATACCCATTTTATATCCTCTACTACAGGACTTCCCCAGCTCTTTTCATATGGCCCAGTCTAAGAACATTTATGGGCCAAGCCTCTTTGAGATAGTAAAGGTGCTACATCAACAAAGTGTGGTGGGACTTTGGTGGTAGAGTTGATTATCTTGAAGAAGCTCCATGACACTGTATAACAAGCATTTATATCTGTGTATTTAAGTAAACAGATGTCACTTTAAGTACCATATAAACCCATTTTTGTACTCCCAGTTGGATCTCTTTCTCTGTACCTTGTGTTCACTTCACTTGATAAACAAGAACATGGACTACAGATTAGAGAAGATTAGAGGTCCTTGTTCACAAGAGGATACAATCTAAAAGTTAGATTTATCCTCTGTTTGGGTCTCCTCATTGTCATCACTTGGGTACTAAATGTATCATCAACAGGAGAAATGAGCCACACAAAGTACTAGTTATACTAGTGGGATGCTGTTATAAACAACTTATCATAGGCAAAGTGAGGAAAAGGCTCTAATGAATAGCTCAGTCCTTGACACTGGAAGTTGTTTTACTAGAAATGAATGCCCTCCAGGCCAAATTTCAAGCAACCCCAAATCCAAACTTAAAGGTGGTTCCTAATAGGATTAGAGTGGTTCCTAATAGGATTAGAGGTTTCTGCTGATGTTTAGGGTTGCAATCTCCTTCTACAGCCCACCTGTACCATCTACTACCTTAGGGGTGAGGTTTAGAGGGACAGGAGAGCATGGCCTAGTATAATTTTTGGCAATGTTTGTCAAATAAAGTAATGGAAATACTGGTCCAATTAAATTGTAGGTGCAACAGCCAACTTCCATCAAAGTGCAAAGAGAACCCATGTGTTTCAAGGCCAAGGAACATCTAATGAGGTTGTTGTCTAGTTACTGTGAAATCCATGAGACAAGTTGGTATACAGTCTGTAGTCACTTCTGAGCAATTTGCCCCAAATGTACCATCTGGTTTCATGACAAGGAGGGGACACCTGCATTTTTAATATCTGAGGCAACAATTCCATCTTCCCTTCTTTATCCTATTCCTTCTCACTCGTGGAGTTGAACCAGTGTAGGACTGATACTGATGCATCTACAGAGCAATTTTATCCCGCTAGCCTCACTGGCACTTGACTTGGTTCCTGATTCCCGGGAAAGCACTTGGACCAGTCACTGGATCAACAAGACTGAGGAAGGACATTACGTTCCCATTTGCAAAGACCTCTTTCTGCCACTGCCCTTGGCACTGCTGTCCAGAGACTAGGAAGAGGGGGTGCCACAATGTGTCCCCCAAAGTGCTGTGCAGTGGGTGTGTCTCTGTCGTGACTCTGTATTTTTGACTTGTTTTTTTGTGTATTTCGCAAAAACACAAACTGCTACCCCCCCCTTCTCTTTCACATCCCCCGGCCCCCAACACAACACATCCGCACACCTGCTTCATGTTTGTATATTCGCTAACCAGCCTTCCCTCCCACACACAGCTGTGCCTCTGCACCCCTTAACTGAGAACTGCTATCCCAGCATCCTCTGTTGCACGCACAACCTCTGCCCTCCTTCTAATCTAACTGAATGCCCAGGGTTTACCAACCACATCAGTATGGTCTCTGTTTGGGTGGCTTCCACCTGTGGCCACATTGCAATGGGCAGAACCTGCAAGCGTTTGTATTAAGGCCAATAAGCAGAAAAATACTGTAGTAACATTAAAACCCAGGAGCAGTCAGCTGCATGGCCCTATAAATATATATACATCCCCTATATATTATCTATATTATACCCCACAGTCCTTTCTGTGCACCCTCTTAAAGTGCAAACCATCTCTGTGACTCTCATGCGCCCCACACTCTGCCTCATTTAACCAACTGCCTCGTCATGCAAATTAGCAATCAGTCCCAACCCTGTTGCACCTTGTGAATTGTGGGGTTATCACTGGTTCAAGGTGAAACATTTCACAATGGGGAGTTGAGAATAATATGTGCACATAATCTCAGTTAACAAATTGCTGCCCACAAAGGGCAGGTACTTGTTCTGGATATGAGAATGATTACAGAGGAAGCAGACTCTGCTGGGGGGCCCAGATAGTATAGTGGGTCACTGAATCCCAAAGTTTAAGGACACCCTAAAATCATGATTGCTGAGGGCCCAGCAATCAGTACAAGAGTAGAGGGGCCACTGCCTCGTGGGAACTTCTGGAGGCAAGAAGAAGTAGGGAAATGCCATGCAAGGCAAGTGGCCACATAATACAATTACTATACCAGTGAAGTGCAACCAATGAAGGGCAGGTAAACCCATTATTCTAACCATCTCTTCTCCTAAATCCACTTAAACCTGCACTTCCTTCCATCCATCTCTATCTATATACAGTACCTAATTTTCCTTCCAGCCTTCTCTCCTCTCTCTCCATCCATCTCTACCCCTATAACTAATTTTCCTTCCATCCTTTTTTTCTTTGTAAACCAGCTCTTCCATCCATCCATCCATCTCTACTCCTAAACCTGATTTTCCTTCCATCCATCTCTACTCTTGTACTCTCCCTTACTTCCATCCATCTCTACTCCTTTACGTGCCCATCCATCCATCCATCCATCCGTCTCTGCTCTTACACCTGCTATTTCTCTACTCCCTCCTTCCATGCTCTGCTCCTAAATGTGTTCCTCTGTCAAATCTCTGCTCTTAATATTGTCCACCTGCCCAGCTCTACTGCAAAACTAGTCCCTTCATCCAAAACTGTCCCTCTTACTTATCTATTCTCTTGCACCACTTTTACCCTCTGTGTCTAAACCGGTCCATCCTTTTAATCTTCACTCCCTAAACCAGTCCCTCCTCCTGATTTATTTTCCTACCATTCCCTCCTGTCAGTGCCCATGTAACTACATTCCCCCTGATCATGACTGCTGATGATTCACATACTGTGAAACAGGTGCTTATTTTTGAATTCCTGGCTTGGTAGCAAGTTTTAGTTGTATAAAAACCAAATGTACTGCCAAACAGACCCTATTGAAGGCTACCAGTCCATAAAGGGGCTACAAACAGCGAATCACAGCTCTTTTTTGACATCCCCAAGGACTTTTTCTGTCTGTTTTTTATGGTTTTTCTATATTTAGTTCAAAGAGAAAGTGTTTCTCTACAGGGAGGGGCCACTGGGAAGTGGGAGGAGCTGTGTATGACCAATGAGAGCATTCAGCGCGAGATCTGAACCTTCAGTGTGACGGGAATCAGAGCCACAGACCATGAGTTTCCTGCTGCAAAACCTCACGCACCCGCAGACATTTCACTTGTAACCAGCTGTAAGTGTATAAAGGCTCCGGGGCCCATTTACATGATACAGGAACATATCACACACTTACACCATTACTTCTACAGGTGTAATTAGTAATTTATTTCGATTCCCATTACATGGGAGCTGAGAAATCAGTGCAGTCTGCATCAGAATTTAATTATCAGCCCTGTAGCATCAGCTTCTATGACAGTGGAATCTCTTTTTCTTCTTGATGATTTCCCACGACCCCTAAGCTTCAATTCTCACCAGCTGCCCAGAGCCCACTAACAAGATCCAAGATGGCGAGCTGCAGGGGGAAATCTTTGAAGGTCTGGATCATTACTGTTATAGGGTTCCTGATCCTCTGGGCTGGTACAGTAAAGTCAGTATAACATGTAGCATTTCTAGCCAGATTCTTTTTTAGGGTTTAGTTCCCCTTTAAGTGCAATTTAACTTTTCTAATTTTTAATAATGATTTCCTTTTTCTGTGTAATAATAAAACAGTCGCTTGTACTTGATCCCAACTAAGATATAATTAATCCTTATTGGAGGCCTTAAAAACAGCCTATTGGGTTTATTTAATGTTTATATGATTTTCTAGTAGACTTAAGGTATGAAGATCCAAATTACAGAAAGAGCCATTATCTGGAAACCCCAGGTCCCGAGCATTCTGGATAACAGATCCCATACCTGTACAGTCTATACTCCAGTCTTAACATGTTATATTTCTAATGCTCCCAATATGCACCTTTCAGGGACCCTTATCTCCTCGGGGAGTTGGGACTGAGGTGGGTGCTGAGCTGAGAAGCCCTGAGCACTAACACCCCACAGAGCAGAATGCCTTTACTTTGATATATCCTAAACTAAATTGACTGCTGAGAATTCTTCTAGATCTAAAAAAATCTGCCCCAATCTCTCAAATACTGCAAGATAAAGTGGTACCACCCCCGGGGGGGCAAGGAACCGGCTGAACTGTAATATTTATGTTCAAATTGACAGCAGTTTGAATTCTGGCAGCCGTTGGGGGTGCAGCGTGTGACGCAGGGGAAGGGGCTGACGTATTGGGGGGTATTTTAAGGAGCCAAGTGCACAGCAGAGAGTCAGTGAGAGTCGCAGAAATGACTATGGACAGGTGAGGACCCCCACTTTCTCTTTCTGACTCAATCTTTCTCTCTCTTTCTCTCTCTCTCTGCTCACTAAACCTTCTAGTACTTGTGCAAATCACTCATTCCTATACTCAATCACTCCCTCGGCCTGGGGAATTTACCTGCTAGTGATATTCATAGTATTTCCCCCCGCGTAGCTCTCAGGCTGCTGAATGTCTATATTAATATATATATATATTATGTGGCAAATCTATACCCAGCAGAGCTCACTCAGCTTATTCTGCCTCTGTGCTCGGTGCTTTATACAAATGTTACTGCAGGAAAAATCTATTTGCTCAGGGACGACGGGTTGCAGTTCCCTGACTCACCAGATGGTGCTGCTGGGCAGCTATTGCCATAGGGTTGCAATACAACAGCGCCACTATTTGATCATTTGTTGAACATCCAATCGGAGAGACAGTTTGGACAATATCCAAGTGCATAGTTAGTGTTTGCTAATTGCCTATGTCAAATGGGGAAGCCAACAACCTCACTGTGTAAGAGTCACATACAGCCTACCTGAGGCCTGCACTGTTTTTAAAGAAGCTATGCACCCCATGGGGTATATTTATCAAAGAGTACAGTTCGCTAGAGTGAAATTCCGCCTCTCTTCATTCGTTTCTATAGGATTTTTAAAGGCGTATTTATCAAAAGGTGAACTTTCACTTTCACCCATTGATAAATCCCATAGAAATGAATGGAGAGAGGCAGTATTTCACTCTAGCGAACTGTGTCGATCTCTAACTTCACTCTTTGATAAATATACCCCCATGTCTTTTAAAATGCCCCAAAAGCAGCTTCTCTAAATTAAAGTTCCTGTGTTCGTATGGATGAAAGTCAAAAAATATATCAACCTCGTCACTCATTAACTGAGTATTCGGGAATTGCTTTTTTTATTGATGCATCTGGTGCAGACTGTGAAAACAACTTTATTTGTGTAGTGAAAGGGGGTGATTGTGAGTGCCAGATGCTTCCATAGAGCCTGCTGTATATTGGGGGAAAGTGGCCACACAGTCAGTACCTTCTCATTATAACAACCTTTTTATTCCCTTACTAGATGTTCAGAGCAGGCTGTATTGATGCATCTGGCACAAACAATGAACATAGCACTTAATTTTATTGGGGGTGCCAGCTGCTTTAATAGATCCTGCTGTATATGGGGGAACTGGGCCATACAGTCAGTATCTTCTCATTATAACAACCTCATCATTGCATGTTCAGCTAGAACAGGCTGTATTGATGCATCTGGCACACGCCATGAACATAGCACCTCATTTTAATGGGGAGCGCCAGATGCTTGTATAGATCCTGCTATATATGGGGGGAAATGGTCATACAGTCAGTGCCTTCTCATTATAACAACCTCATCACTGCATGTTCAGCTAAAACAGGGTTTATTGATGCATCCGGCACACACCATGAACATAGCACTTCATTTTAATGGGGAGTGCCAGATGCTTCAATAGAGCCTGCTGTATATGGGGGAAATGGTCATACAGTCAGTACCTTCTCATTATAACCAACTCATCACTGCATGTTCAGCTAGAGTAGGCTGTATTGATGCATCTGGCACACACCATGAACATAGCACTTCATTTTATTGAGGGGTGCCAGCTGCTTAAATAGATCCTGCTGTATATGGGGAAACTGGGCCATACAATCAGTGCCTTTTCATTATAACAACCTCATCACTGCATGTTCAGCTAGAGTAGGCTGTATTGATGCATCAGGCACACACCATGAACATAGCACTTCATTATTGGGGAGTGCCAGATGCTTCCATTAATCCTGCTTGGTTTCATTCTTTTTTCCATGAGACAATATAAAACGTACCAAAATGAGTTGGAAATAAAGGGTCCAAAACAATTTGTTTGTAGTTGCATCGACGATATTCCCTATTGCATCACACCACGGGGCCATGATGTCTCTAGAAAGCAAAAGTAGGAGTGGCCATGGCGCTGGCGTGTAACCAGCTGCACCTATTAGTGTCTCCCAAAGGTTCCCAATCCCACGCCCTACAGCTGATTTGCAGAACTCTTTCACTTTAAACGCTAACATCTCTTCTGGTGCTTGAATGAGTCCACTGTATCTGCCCGTCCCTTTTATTTCATTCATTCTTCAATTGCTGCTGCCGTTTATCTCTGTGTTTCCCAGACCTGGTCTCAGCTAGAGTGATGCGAGGGGTCCATGCAATGACATGAATTAGAGGGTGCGCTGCTCATCGGCGTGTGTGTGAGATATAATGAGCAACAAGTGCTGAGGGACAGATATGAATGAGAAAGAAGCGTCACTCTCGTGGTTTCACAAATAACATTATTCTCAATAGCCAGCAAGTTTCGTTACTCCTATGATGGGTCCCCTGGGGGCCCGAGAGCCGTTGACTCTGTTTGTGAGTTTGATTGTAAATGGGAATCCTCTGCTCATTCATTTACTTTATAAGATGAAGTTAAACCTTAAAGGGACAGTACCAGCAAAAGTATATTTGATGGGGACCAGTGATTATGCCCGGCGCCTGGTTAGTGGGCAGATAGAGTGTCAGGCTGCTCCTATAAAGAGGAGAGGTTAGATATACAGTATAATGTGGAAATTCAGGGTTAATACCCAGAAGGACTGGGTGCACATGTTTTGTGCCCTGCTGTGGGACAATTAATAGGAAATTTACCCTGGAGGGGCAATCCATGGCAAGCAACGAGCATGTGCTGTAGCTTTAATCATCCAACTGCACAAAGAATAATTAATGTTAGGTCTCTATGGGTCTCTATATAAAACTGCCCATACGCCAGCTGTCTGGATCTCCCAGTCTGTGTGTGGGATTCTCATAAAAGCATTTGAACCCTGCACCAAATATATTTCAGCAACATCTGGTTGGCAGTGACCTCAATCAGCACATCTGCTCATGGAAAGGGGGCAGTTACCATTACGGATCCAATAATAACTGCAGAAAAGTGACAAGAAAGGCAAAAACCAAAATAAGATAAAAAATAAAATCAACTGCAAATACAGGGCTGTTTTCAGCTGCCCTCTGCTGGCAACTAAAGGAACTGCACAGGACTTATCACTATCATCCTTTATATACAGTATATATATATATATATATATATTTATATATAATTACAATTCATACACAGTATAAGCCAATAACCGCACTCATAGAACTTTCTCAATAGTGCAAAAACAAAAAAAAAATATTTCAACGTTTTGGCCCCTGCGGCCCCTTTCAGCCACAAGTAAGGGCCGAAACGCTGAAATTCTTTTTTTTCGATTTAGCACTATTGAGGCAACACTTATATTGTGGTTTATGCAATGCATTATGTCGCTCTCTAGTGGCCAACAGTATATGTGCATTGAATGATACTGGGATTTGCACAGTGAGGGGTCCAAATTGTAACTCATAGCGCCCCTGTCAGGCAGGCTACTGCAGGGTCCAGATGCGTTCTCTCTCTATGTTGGGTCGGGTTCAGTTCTGCCTTTGTCTCCCAGCTAGGGTTGTCACCTTTTCTGGAAAAAAATACCGGCCTTCCTATATATTTATCTATTTTTCCATATTAATAACATTGGGATCAGCCATCATTTTTACTGGCCAGGCCTGTAAAATACCGGCCAGGTGGCAACCCTACTCCCAGCAGGGGCACCAGACCAGACCCAGTAGCACAAATTAAAATAAATATTAAAAGTAAATAGAAACTATTGCTATTGCTACACCTCCCCTGGGCTGCAGATTTTAAATTAACTTCGGGAAGTTATAGAATGACCAATTCTAAGAAACCGTTCAGTTGCTCTGCATTATTTTTTTATTATTATTTATATCGTTTTTTCATTATTTCCCTTCTTCTGACTCTTATCATCTTTGAAATAGGGGTCACTGACCCCATCTAAAGAACAGATGCTCTGTTAGGCTGCAAATTTATTGTTACATTTTATCACTCAACTTTCTATTCAGGCCTTTCCTATTCATATTCCAGTCTCTCATTCAAAGCAGTACATGGTTGCTAGGGGAATTTCAAACGTAGCAACCAGATGGTTGAAATTACAAACTGGAGAGCTGCTGAATAAAAAGCCAAATAACTCAAAAACCACAAATAATGAAAACCAATTGCAAATTGTCTCAGAATATCCCTCTCTACATCATACTAACAATAAACCTAAAGGTGAACCACCCCTTTAAAGGGACAGTACAGTAGAGGAGTATTCTCTGGCATTAGGGATGCGGCCATATTGGATTGCTCAGCAGGTCCCTGTTTGTCTTCTCCCCACAGCCTATTGCTGAAGCGCAGCAAGTTCCTCTATCACTACAAGAACCTGCGCTGGGCCCGGGGCCGGCATGAGACCTACCTGTGCTACATAGTCAAGCGGAGATACAGCTCAGTCTCCTGCGCTCTGGACTTCGGGTACCTGCGGAACCGCATTGGCTGCCACGCTGAGATGCTCTTCCTGCGCTACCTGTCTGTCTGGGTGGGTCACGACCCCCACAGGGACTACCGGGTCACGTGGTTCAGCTCCTGGAGCCCCTGCTATGACTGTGCCAAGCGCACCCTCCAGTTCTTAAAGGGGCACCCCAACTTCAGCCTGCGCATCTTCAGCGCCAGGCTCTATTTCTGTGAAGAGCGCAACGCAGAGCCTGAGGGGCTGCGGAAACTGCAGAAAGCGGGGGTGCGACTGTCTGTCATGAGCTACAAGGGTAAGTGAGTTTTTTTGTGAATTTTTTGCATTCATCTTCTTCTGACTCTTTCCAGTTTTCAAATAAGGGTCACTGACCCCATCTAAAAAAACAAATGCTGTGTAAGGCTACACATTTATTGTTATTGCTACTTTTTATTACTCCTCTTTCTATTCAGGCCTCTCCTATTCATATTCCAGTCTCTTATTCAAATCAGTGCACGGTTGCTAGGGGAATGTGGACCATAGCAACCAGATGGCTGAAACTGCAAACTGGAGAGCTGCTGAATAAAAAGCTTAATAAGTCAAAAACCACAAATAATAAAAAATGAAACCCAATTGCAAATTGACTCAGAATATCCATCGCTACATCATAGTAACAGTTAATTTAAAGGTGAACAATCCCTTTAAACTACATGTCCAGGCATGCACGTTGGATGCAACCCTGTGCATAATAAAGCCAATATACAGTATAGTTGTGTTTAGCAGCTCTAAATAAGCACATATAATCAATATGTATCTCTCTCTCTCCCCTTGCCACCAAATAATATCTTATTCCCATTACAGATTATTTCTACTGCTGGAACACCTTTGTGGAGTCCCGGGAGAGGCGCTTCGAAGCCTGGGATGGATTACACGAGAACTCGGTCAGACTGGCGCGGAAGCTGACTCGCATCTTGCAGGTAATTCTTGCACGAGATTTATATGGCTTTATATGGGGGTAACTTGCTCTAATATACATTATAATGAGCACATGGAATCCTGGGAAGGAAAATAAGTGGGACCCTATTAGGATTTTGCTGTGAGGCAAAGGAACTTCTTGGAAATCGTTTCACTGCTTCTTCTTCCTTTTCCTTTGGGTATAATTCAGTGTAATTCAGTGTAATTCGGTATAATTCGGTATAATTCAGTTTAATAATTCAGTGTAATTCAGTGTAATTCAGTGTAATTCAGTGTAATTCTGTATAATTCGGTGTAATTCGGTGTAATTCTGTATAATTCAGTGTAATTCAGTGTAATTCGGTGTAATTCTGTATAATTCTGTATAATTCGGTGTAATTCAGTGTAATTCTGTATAATTCAGTGTAATTCAGTGTAATTCGGTGTAATTCTGTATAATTCTGTATAATTCAGTGTAATTCAGTATAATTCAGTATAATTCGGTATAATTCAGTGTAATTCAGTGTAATTCTGTATAATTCAGTGTAATTCAGTATAATTCAGTGTAATTCTGTATAATTCAGTGTAATTCAGTGTAATTCAGTATAATTCAGTGTAATTCAGTGTAATTCTGTATAATTCAGTGTAATTCAGTGTAATTCAGTATAATTCAGTGTAATTCAGTATAATTCAGTGTAATTCAGTACAATTCAGTGTAATTCAGTATAATTCGGTGTAATTCGGTATAATTCAGTGTAATTCGGTATAATTCAGTGTAATTCGGTATAATTCTGTATAATTCGGTGTAATTCAGTGTAATTCAGTATAATTCAGTATAATTTAGTGTAATTCAGTATAATTCAGTAACCCCCTCTTCTTTCTATTGCAGCCACCATACGACATGGAGGATCTACGGGAAGTGTTTGATCTCCTCGGGCTTTAAAGGTCCGAGTCCGACGGCCACTGCCATGAGATCCAATGAGAGTGTCCCCTTGGGGCAAAGTCTTCTCATTTACCCCAGGGTCCTTCTCTCTATTCCCAATTCTACTTGTACAGGTTCCCTAAATTGAGTCTGGTTCATAAACTTTCTTACGTCTTCCCCACTGTATATAATCACTTCCCTGCGGTCAGGCCACTTGCACACTTACATTTACAAACAATTTGTACAGCCACGTCCCCACTGAGCCTCCCCCCCAAACCTCCCGTCATTCATGTGAATGGAATCCAATGTTTGTTACAGACAGTTTTCAGCCTAGAAACACTAAAATGTGCATTTTGGCCCCAAAACTATCTGAAGCAGTGACAGGAGATTCCTTTTATATCAATGACTCTGGGGGTATCAGGTACAGAATGTGCCATACAATTACATATTTACGTATAGCTTTATTTCTATAGCACTGTCCAGCTGACAATACAGTAAATAGTACAGGGACCAGTTATCCAGAATGATCAGGACCTGGGGTATTCCAGATGTCCGTAATTTGGATCTCCATACCTTAGGTCTTCTGAAAAATTATTCCAAATGTAATCAAACCCAATAGGCTGGTTTTGCTTCCAATAAGGATTTATTATATCTTAGTTGGGATCAAGTACAAACTACTGTTTTATTATTACACAGAAAAAGGGAACAATTTTTTTTAAAATTTGAATTATTTGGATAAAAAGGAGTCTATGGGAGATGGCCTTTCTGTAATTTGGATCTTCATACCTTAAGTCTACTAGAAAATCACATAAACATTAAATAAACACAATAGGCTGGTTTTGTTTCCAATAAGGATTAATTATATCTTAGTTGGGATCAAGTACAAGTTACTGTTTTATTATTACACAGAAAAAGGAAATAGGTTTTAAAATGTTGAATTATTTGATTATAATGGAGTACCTTAATTCAGAGATTTCTGGTTAATGGGATTCCGGATGCGGATCCCATGGCTAGAAGGAGAATTAGTGCAATAAATAAAGGTGTTGTGTGCCAGGAGACATGGGGCGAAGGAGGTCTCTCCCCCAGTCAGGATATTAGAGACATTAGGGTATTAGAGACATTTGGGCATGTAAAGTACATTGGGGGCTGTAGGGCCACAGTACAAACCTTTTCTACAACCTTTGCCCTTTTTTTCACCTGAACTGATGGCTCCAGGAAGCACACGGCACGTTTCACCATAGAATGGAGAGCAAAGCCCCTCTCAGATGGAGTTGGGGAGTACTGCTTGTGAATTTACTAGAACATCACTCTATATAGTGACCTGATTTCATTGCATGTCTCCATTCAGAGCACTTTTACTGTTTTCCAAGCATTAACCCAACCCTGGAGTCTGTTCTTCTTGTTCTCCACCATTGTCCATCTCTCAGAACCCCAGAACCAGTTCCTCCCGGTGTGAGATACTTTAATGTTTATATAATCAGTGGGAATGAGTATTATCCTGAGCCCATGCAAACGTTTCATTGGCATCATTTCTCCATATACAACTGTACATATCCCCCCCCCTCAAGTGTTCTGTGGATTTGAATTTGTGAGTTTGGGAAAAGACTGATGTATTTTATACAGTATTTATATCACTGAGCTGTACAGTGAAATGTTGTTATTAAAAGACATTTACAAGTTCAAGGTATATTTTCATGATTATTGTGGATTCTTACATAACTGTATGGGACATTACAGGTATATATATATATATATATATATATATATATATATATATATATATATATATATATATATATATATATGTGTCATGTGTGTGTGTGTGCGCAGTCCCTCGTGTATTATAGGATGTATACTCTTAATAAAAATAATGCTTCTTACCTATACAGGGCTTGAATCCCCTTTGCTATATGAAAGATACTGGGATTTCACTGACAATAATTAAACACACACGTGTTGCAAACAGATAGAACTTTATACAACTTGAGAGATAAGGCAAAATACAATAACATTATCAATATCACCCCTGCCCTGGGAAACCCTTGTGATAAATCCAATCCCGGCACAGTCTTTACCAGGCACTGTCCCACACTCCACCCATGGTGGATAAAGACAGTCACAGTCCCTTTCCCCCAAGCTTTCCCCAGGTAGCACCAACTGCCCCAAATACCTCTCCTGATGGACAGAGGTAGTTGCTCCCACGTAGCCGGCACATAGACAACACCTGTCCTCACACAGGGGACACACACTGGAGCCTTCCAATATCCCTCACAGGCAGGACTCACTGGGTGCTCACACAGAGCTGCTATAAACATCCATATCATTTCAAATCTGCAGGCTGGGCTCCCAAGCTTTCCAAGCTGAGTATGCAAAGCCTCTTTGAAATCTTTTGAGTACAACAAAAGCCCTATTTACTGGCATCCATCCACAGGCAGCTCCTTTACTGTTCCTTGGCTGCCACAAGCTCTAGACTCTCCAAAGTCGAGCTACACAATGCTTTGGGCCCTGTACCTCAACTCCTCCAAGGGCTTCACCATCCCTTAGGCACTTTAAACTTATTCCACCCCATGAACTCCCTCCTCGAGTGAAAATGGAAAGATGCTTAACACATTGCGGCTCAGCTTTCTATCTCTTTATCTGTCTATCAACTGTCTGCCAATTATCTATATATTATCTATATATTTATGTATCTATCAATCATCATCATTATCTATCTATAATTAATGTAATCTGTATCTGTCTATCTAATACAATCTATCATCCATCTGTCTATCTATAATCAATGTAATCTGTATCTATCTTTTTATATATCTATTTACTTATCCTATCATCTATCAATTATCTATCTACCATTAGATAGATCTATCTATCTATCTACCTATATATCCATGTATCTGTCATCAAATCTATCTACCTATCCGTCATCTATCTGTCTATCTATAATCAATTGAATCTATCATTTATCTATCTAATCAATCTACCTATCTATCATCTATCCACCAATTATTTATCTACTTATCTATCTCTTTTTCTATCTAATTCATCTATTAATGATCTATCTACCAATTACCTATCTATCTATCTGTCTGTCTATTTATCTACTTATCTATCTCTTTATCTATCTACTAATCATATATATATATATATATATATATATATATATATATATATATATATATATATATATACTTTTCTAACTATTTATCTATCTACCAATCATCTATTTATCATCTATCTATCAATTAACTATCTATCTGTTTTCAATAAAGTTTTACATGTCGACATAAAGGATTTAGGCAGCTGCCATCTTTGCTTTGGCTATGGTCTGGCTGGAGTCTAGAAATATAAAACACTAAGTGGCATATTGTTGTTACTACTAATATTATTATTATTTTATCGTGTATGTAATATAACATTATATTTTACAAAAACAGTGTCTATTTTAAAATAACAACACTTGGTTCTGTATTGTTCTATTGCAGCTGGACACACTCAGGGGCTGTGTGTCATTTAGTGTTAGCCCTGAGCCGCTGCTCTTTCATGGCTAGTCTCAGAGAGGGGCCTTATGTGTTGGCACTGAAGTCTGTCTCAGAGAAGGCTCCTGTGAGCAGTCTCATGAGGAGTCTCACTATTGAGCAGCCTCACACTGAAACAAGGCACTTGTGTGCAATCTCAAAGCAAAAAGCAATTGTGCAGCTTCTCAGAGAAGTCTTTTGTGAGCAGTCTTATAGTAATCTCTTGTATGCAGTCTCAGCCAAGGCACTCGTGTGTGTGGTCTAAGTCAAGGCTCTTCTGAACAGTTTTTTTTATTACCCCCGAGAGAAGGCTCTTATGTACAATCTGGGAGTAGCAAGAATTAGAGAACAGTCTCAGAAAAGGTTTTGTTAGGGGAACCTAAGAGTAGGCTCTCATGAGGAATGCCAATAAGTTTTTTTGTGAAGTCTCATATAAGGTTTTTGTTAACCAAACCCAGAGAGAAGTTCTTTGTCTGCAAAGCAGCAGGTACTGATGTCTACGGACGAAATAAACACTGTACATTTCCCCCCAATGATCAGACTCATTGCCCAGACGTTGAGGTTTCACATCTGCTTCACCAATTTTTTGATTGAAGTCATGAGACATCAAAGACCATCACATGTTGCAAGCATCTGAGGGTACTCAGGTGTTTCTGGAGTGCGAGGGATACCAAATGTTGTTATGCTGGATTGGTCATTAGACTAGATTATGCCAAGGGACAGTAGCTTTAGGTCATCACACTTTGAGAGCCTGAAGAACAGTCCCCAGATAGTTCCTAAATCCTGCTGCTGAATACAAACTCTCATGGCCCTCAGATGATGCAGACAAATATTCTACCTCTAACTGGCCTTGAGACTTGGCCCCCTTAGCTCATAACAAGGTTTTTTGGGGTGAGTGCTTATGTTTCTATATATCTGTAGATATATAGAAACATTGGGGTAACAGTCACCCTGCTATAGTTCCAGGGGTACCCAGGGCACAAATAAGCACTCACCCCAAATCTCCCCCTAACTGACCTTCAGACTGGGCCCCCCTTAGCTCATAACAAGGTTACAGATATATAGAAACATTGGGGTACCAGTCACCCTGCTATAGTTCCAGGGGTACCCAGGGCACAAATAAGCACTCACCCCAAATCTCCCCCTAACTGGCCTTCAGGCTGGGCCCCCTTAGATCATAACAAGGTTTTAAAGAACAAGCCATAAAATTGAAGGAAAGATTAAGACAGAGAGGATATTCTGGGAAATTAATTAAAAAAGCATACCATCGGGTCTTATATCCAGACCGCACTGAATTGCTAAAAACAAAAGAAAATGCTGCAGACAAGGAAACAGTTAGATTTATAACTACATACAATACAGATAGCACATATACAAGAGATATTATAGATAAACACTGGGCAATCTTATTAGAGGATGAAACCCTATGCCAGATATTGAACGACAGAGTAGCAGTATGTAACAAAAAGAGTCCAAACCTGAATGACATGCTAAGCAGAAGCCATTTTGGAGGACCTTAATTTGGAAAAAATTATTAAGGGTGTTTCCCATGTGGGGATTGCAATGTGTGCGAAAAAATTATTCAGAAAGTAACATTTGAAGATAGATTTAATCAAAAACATATAAACTGCAGATCCAAAGGAATAATATATTGCCTAGAATACGTCGGTATGACCATGCAAATGGCAAATTGAGAATACAACAACATTGCAGTACAATTAGGAATGCAGGTAACATCAAAAAGACCGAAAAAATCTCTCTACAATAGCAAGTCACATTAAGGAGGTACATAATATGGACCCTACAGGCTTAAATTTTGGGCTGTGGAGTGACCTAGAACGAGAATTACTCAAACGCAAAAGCCATTGGATTTTCAAATTAAACACAGTCTCTCCAGTAGGTATCAATGAAAATAATGTATTCACTGCTTTCATTCAATAACATAGCAAGAAATCAAGATACAAAAACAGGAATAATGACTCAGGCCGATATATCATAAATCTAAAAAACTTTAAATCAAAATTAAAAATCTCAATAAAGAGACTGCACCTGATAATAAAAAGATCAAAATAAATAAGAATATTAGGACTGAGCAATCTTAATTAATCTACAGCAGTATTAATATATTAATCCATAATTAATATGTGGTAAAATAATAAGCAATAAATAAATGCATACACAAATTAATCCAGGGTGATAAAATTCATAAGAAATGAATAAAAAGGAAAACCAGCATATAAAAATAGATGGGACACAGGAGGATGTTATAAAGTAAATACCCCCGGGGAAGAAAAGTGACCATTCCTTAGACAATGTGCCACCTAGTTGATCAGGCGACACATCATCCACTGACACATGGGAAGCCAAAATGTGGTTCTCATGGTAATCGTTGGTTAGAAAAGGGGAGATAGAGGAGAGGGCGTGTTCTCACCCCTCTCAAGTAATATGACGCATCCGTTCAGGCAGAGGGAGTCGCAGGCAATGATGGGGAATTAATTGGATTGTAGTATAATAAGGGGCAGATTTATCAAGGGTCGAATTTCGAACTAGTAGAAAAAACTTTGAAATTCCACCATCGAATAGAATCGTCTGACATTCGAATTCGAAGTCGGAGGATTTTATACATCGTACAATCGTATTCCGATCGTAGTATGATTGTACGATAGTACTCCGATCGTACTTCGAAACGAACGATTTGAACGATTTTATCGTATGATCGTACAATTTTCCCAAAAAATCCTTCGACTTAAAAAAAACTTAGCAAAACACACAGGAGGTCCCAGATAAAGATACCAGTGAATTGATAAAAGTGAGAACATAATTGAGTAAGAAAATAGAACTTGATCCAAGGGAAATCGGTTGAATTTATACAAGGTGATTTTTAAAGGCATGTGGAGTTGATGAACTTCTTTTAATAATAAATAAACTACCAATTGGTAATTATATCCTGTGGCTGGTTAGAGGTGAAAGTAGGAGTTGCACGGTGGTTCTGGTATACTCAAGAAGGTTACAGATATATATAACTCATAACACCCACCAATTAGGGTTGCCACCTTTGCTGATGGCTAAACCAGAAAATGGGGGACATGCATAGGGTTGCCATCTTTTCTGGAAAAAAAATACTGGCCTTCCTATATATTTATATTTTTTCCCTATTAATAACATTGGGATCAACCATCATTTTTACCGGCCAGGCCAGTAAAATAGTGGCCATGTGGCAACCCTAGGCGGTCAGATAATTTTGGGGGTGGGGCAGTGATGTAGGAACAGACATGATGACATCAGAGGTGGACACAATGATGTTGGTGAAGTTCTGACACCGGAGCAAGGCTATTGCATCACTTATATGAAACTGGCTGGATTTCTATCCAGTTTTCGCAATGTTTTAATGTGTTGATGCCCAGTTCAAAACCACACAGGTGGCAACCCTATATTCTGCTTGATGAGTAAGCCTTTAATTACAGGTATGAGATCTATTATACAGAAATCAGTTATCCAGAAAGCTCTTAAATACAGCAATTCTTGTTTAGAAATAAACATTTGCTCCACAATGCACCTATATATATCCCGAAGTCTTACTTTAAACGTATTAACCAGATCATGGTCCCCTTCCTCTGGAACAATAAAGCCCCCAGACTTGCCTTGACTAAACTGTGTGCCCCGTGTGATGAGGGTGGCCTGGCCCTCCCTAACTTTCACCTATATTACCTGGCCTCGCAAATTTATTACCTCCACTGGTGCCTTAACCCTGACCCTTATAACCCCAACTCGCAGTTGCAGGCCCTCCTTGTGGCCTCGTGGGAGGGTCTTCGCAATTTCCCATACCGGTCCCTTAAAGACTACAACTCTCTACCAACTACGTTAACCACCCCTCATAAAGCTTGGATGTTAGCCCTCAAGGTGTTGGGTTGTGAGCCTCCAATACTGTCCCCCCACTTGCCCCTGTGGGGAAACTCCCACCTACCTCACCTCAGAACCCTGCCAGACTCTGTTTTCTGGCCACTCCACGGAATTAAGTGCCTAAAGGACCTCCTTGACCCGCAAACGTTCCCCACATTCCCTGCTCTTCAATGCAAGACCCACCCCACGCCTATTCTGCTATTCCAATATCTCCAGTTACGGCATGCCTTTCACTCCCAGTTTCGCTCCCTTACCCCCCAGCAAACCTCCCCGACTATAGAAGATATTCTCCGGGACCCTAGCCCCTCCAAATTGGTGTCCAGACTCTACCACCGACTTCTCCTATCTGGTCCCAAACCATTCCGAACTGTCCAAGACTGGTGGACTACTAAAATTGTTGGTCTTACTCAGGATGATTGGGAGGAGGCAATAGACAATGTATACGCTGGTCTTATCTCTCTCAAGGATAAGCTGGTACAGTATAAAATTCTACACCATGTATATATAACCCCTATCCGCCTTAAACAAATGGGCCGAGTCCCTCTTGACAACTGTCCCAGGTGCCAGCAACCGGGTGCGGAATTTTTCCATTTAATATGGGAGTGCCAACACATCTTCGAATTCTGGACTAGAGTGGTACACTACTTAGCGGATAACCTAGAGTTTCCGAGGGTCATCTCCCCTACTGTTTGCCTACTAGGGGTCTTGGAGGAATTGGTCCCAGCCAAATACCCTAGACTTGCCTTCCGCATCCTCCTCTTCTACGCACGGAAGACGATAGCAATGCACTGGATGGGCAACCTCCCACCCTCTCTTAGTGCCTGGATACGCCTGGTTAATAGTGTGATACCTCTATATAAACTTACGTATGAATCTAGGGGTGCCCTAACGAAATTTGACAGCTTTTGGGGCCCATGGGCTGACGTGGATCCAGACCCCCCGGATTGAGCCGTCTCAGAGCATCCCTTCTTAGCAGTGGTGATAGAGGGTTCCCTAGCCCTGGCCTGTCAGGGAAGGCCTTAATCATTGTGTTGTAATTATCTTACATCTCTTTTTTAGAAGTACTACCTACCTGTTATGCATAGAGTCCCATTTGGTTTTCTACTTCTGCTATGTACCTTCCTTGTGTCAGTTTGCTCAACAGTTTGTACTGTGTGTCTGTATGTTGTGTTCAAAAGGAAATAAAACTTACCTTTTAAAAAAAAAGAAATAAACATTTATTTTTGATGGTTTTTTTTTTTGTATCTGTAATAATAATAAATTAAGTGCACTTGATGGTAACTAAGCCATGTTGAGATGAGTATCTTAATATTTAAATGCTTTTCACGTATTGGCCAAATTATTGTTCAGGTTTCATAAGGCAGAAAACCGAACAGAAAGTTCAGATCTGAACAGGCCTCAGAAAACCAAAGAGGTGGCAACAACCATAGCACCAATTCAGAATTCCTTTCTATTTCTTTCACTTGAGCTCTGACAGGAATTAGTCCGATTCGAGGCCCAACAAAGGCTGTTCCACTACAAAATTATAAATGGTCTGTTAAACACTCATTTTATCGCTTGAAAAAGGGCCTTGGTGCCCCAAACATGTCGTGTGGTGGACAAATAATACAAATGTAACTTGATTATTCTGCCTTCACAAACTCTGGATATATAGCGTTAATAAAGGCTGTTCCACTGTGTGAGGGGGGTGCTTATATTTCAGTTATTTGTAACCAGACATGTCCTGTTTATTTAAATGACATTTAACATTCCCTCCCGCCAAAAGGGTTCCCTTCTGAAGCTGAGGGGGGCACAAGGCATATTTGCCCTTCATCTTTTACACAGAGACGACTAGCCAGCATTCACCCACATCTACTCTCAAATAGTAAACATCAGGCAGGCTTGGAAATCACGTGCTCAATCTCAACTTATTGCTAAGCAACAAGGGCTCGAATGGCGGGGTCGACGTCATCCTATCACGTGGTCAGGAAGACAGGAAGTGGTTGGCCAGCGAGGGGAAGGCACGAAAGGTCAGAGGTCAATATCGTTCTATCCGGCGCACAGATGCTATAACTGGAGGGAGATTCAAAATGGGGTGAGAGAAAAATGGCGGCACCTCGGGAGAGAGCGAGGGAACGGGTGTGAGGAGAGAGGGTTGGCTTTGTGACACGTGAGGGGAATAATAAGGAGGGGGAGGAGCAGGGTCGCATTTATAGGGCTGTGGTTGGAGGAAGGGCTTGTGATCATTATAACGGGTCGGACCGTGTATATTAGTAGAGCCGGGCCAGTGTCGCTTATAGAGAGACACTAGAGATATGTATCGTGTTGTACTGAGGACTAACTGGCTGGATAATCCCGTATTGTGTTGTTACTGCACTTCTCTCAGGGACTTCTTGTGACTACAATATCCCCACAGTCATGTGACTCTCCTCCTACTAATGAGCAATGGCTGAACATAAAGTCACATTCTACTTCCTGTTCCAATCAACAAAAGCAAAACAAGCCTCTGCATAAACAACCCCCCCCTTCCCAGCCATACCTCCCAACTGTCCCTTTTTCGGAGGGACAGTCCCTCTTTTGACAGCTCAACCCGCAGTCCCTCATTTGTACTGGAAAGTCCCTCTTTTCTCTGCACTGAACAGCCAGAAAAAGAAAAAAAGTTTCTCACTTAATTGGCTTTTAGCAGAGAGCCCAGAACAGCTAACAGGTGCAAATAAGATACTTTGTAACAATTTTGAGACACAAAAACACAGTTTAGATAAGGAGAAATATTTTCAAACTTTCATAACCTGCCAAATTTTGTAAAACAAACATGGTAATTAGGGGGTCTGGCCACAGAAAGGGGTGTGGTCAAAAAATTGCTGCGCTAAATGCGGAAAAAAATTTTTTGTCCCTCTTTTTACTTCCAAAATGTTGGGAGGCATGCCCAGCTGCTGCGCCAGCGCATTGTGATAAGGAGAAGCTCAACATAGAGAATTGTGTTACTCCCGGCAGGACGTAGAACTTGACTTTACTTTCAATTTCTGTATTTACCCTGTTTAGTGCAAGAAATAACTGAAACAAAATAGAAACAAAGGCACGCTCCACTCAATGCTTCTGAAAAAACTCCAAGGTCTCTTTTTATTGAGGGGAGAGCCCATAAAACATTCCGAGGCCAAGCCTACGGAACGCATATTAGGACATTGTCAGGGCAAATCCATCTCCTGTATGCGATCTCCTATGCTAGAGGGATGTAACGTCGCCTGCTTTTCCACTCACCCCTTCACAAAGCAGACGTCACACTTCACTTCTCCCTTCTCAGCTGTCAGGTCCTCGCTCCTCACTCTTCCCTCCTCAGACATCCCTCCTGGGTCCTAGCTCCTCCCTCCTCAGCCATCCGTCCTGGGTCATCACTCCAACCTCCTCAGACATCCGTCCTGAGTCCTAGCTTCTATTTCCTCAGCCATCCGTCCTGGGTCATCACTCCAAACTCCTCAGACAACCGTCCTGGGTCCTAGCTCCTCCCTCCTCAGCCATCCGTCCTGGGTCATCACTCCAACCTCCTCAGACATCCGTCCTGGGTCCTAGATTCTCCCTCCTCAGCCGTCGGCTGTAACTTGAATTTGACTGCTGCAATTAAAAAACCTAAAACGCCTATTGGCTAAAACAAGTAACTATAATCAGGGTGCAGGGCTGAATATGCGCACCCTGAGGAGTGAGGAGCTAGAGCTGACGACTGAGGAGGGAGACGATAGGACCCCGAACGGATGGCTGAGGAGCGAGGACCCAGGATGGATGGCTGAGGAGTGAGAAGCGAGGCCCCAGGATGGATGTCTGACAAGGGAGGAGTGACATCAGCCTCGGAGGATGGAGGAGTGACATCAGCCTCGGAGGATGGATGAGTAAAAAAGCATTCCATGTTGGATTCCTCTTGCTTAGGACAGCGCATGCAGGACAACGATTTCCCCTGACAATGTCCTAAAATGCGTTCTGTACAAGCCCCTTCATCAAGTGCTACTCAATGTAGTCTGCCTTTGTTTCTATAATATGGGGGCTCGTGATTGCACCAAACCCAGCATTGTGCACCTCCCATTGGATAACGTACCATTTTCTTTGAAATATAAAGTCAGAAAGAAGTTTGGATTGTGAATAAATAACAGAAGCCCCAAAATATTTCTTAATTAAAACAATAGGCTAACATTTAGCACCCCCATTCATTGTCCTCCCCTCATAAGAGAGGTGGGGGTGCCACTTTGATTTTAGGCCTTGTATAGTAAATTCCCTTTTGGCAAAATGAAACATTTTTAATAAATGCACAGAAAAATAAAAACAAACGGGTGCTCATTGGCAAGAGGTTCTATAAAAAAAATGAGTGGCACCGGGGATTATGGTGAAAGTTTACTGTTTTAAAGGATAAGTAAACCTTTAAAAAAAGTGAATTTAAGGCGGCTATTCTAAGTACTTCTGTTATTTGTTTTTAATTCCAAGATATTAAAGGAGAATTCAACCCTAATGTTAAAAAAAACATACCCCACAACCATACATAGACTACCTCCCCCCCCAGCCTAGCTGCAACCCCTGGTAAATGCCCCTAATAACCCCTTTACTTACCCCTCCGTGCAGATTCTATCCAGCGGAGTTCACGGCAGCCATCTTCAGCCACTTCGGTAATCTTCGGGTCTTCCCCTCGCGCTTCAGCAATTTCCATGAGTTTCAGCGAATGCCCAGTTGTGAGACAAGAAATTTGCTTTAACTGCGAATGTGCCAATACGGCCGATTACCGAAGAGAAGAATATGGCGCCCATGAATTCCGCTGGACAGAATCTGCACAGAGGGGTAAGTAAAGACTTAGTGGCATTTGCCTGGGGTAGCAGCTAGGCTGGGGGGAGGAGGGAGGGTTCTATGTAGGGTAGGGGATTTTTAACTTTAGGGTTTGCTTCTCCTTTAAGGGATACATGTACTGTTAATATGAATGAATTTAGTAACAACAGCGCCACCTGCTGGTCAGTTTCCCACCAGTCTGACCAGCAAGTAGTCAAGAAAGTTGTCAGGAGAATGAAAGAGGCTGATGTTCTTCTGCTTAGGAAAGATTTGACCTTGGTGGTCAGACTGGTGGAAAACTGACCAGCAGGTGGCGCTGCTGTAACTGAATTCATTCATATTAACAGCACATGTGTCCCTTATCTTGCAATTAAAAAAAATAATGATTGAAAATTACAAAAGTGCTTAGGATAGCCCCTCATCAATTTTACATTCACTTATTTTAAAGGTTTACTTAACCTTTAAGTTTCCCCTCATTTTATCAATATCTGTGGTCCTATCTATACATAATACATTATCATGATTTTACATTTTCCTGGATTTTACACCATTTTTTTTCTGGTCCCCTGAAAAACATAAAATGTATTTTCTACTGTATTTATGTGAAATCTCATAACTGTTCCGCCGAGCAGCCCTGCGCTGATGTACCAGCAATCGCTATCTACAAGTGTGATGTGGCCAGTTTCACACGTTGATTTAAAGAGATGCCGTTCCCAAGAAAATGGCAATGAATAGCACGCGGTGCTGATACAAATAAATGACTGTTAGGGGATTATTTATTAAAGTCTGAATGTTAAAAACTCGAGTTTTTTTTTTACTATAAAATCTGAAGTTTAAGTGGAAAAAAAAAAAAACTTGCATTTTTTTGGGATTTATTAAACCCTGATGCTGCAAAAAGTCAGAATCCAAACATCCAGCATCTCAGACCTGCCGAAGTTGTATATAAGTCAATGGGAGAGGTCCCTATCCTATTTGGGAGTTTCTGTAGGCTGTAATGGAATTAGCACAAAAATCTAAATATTTCTGACTTTTCAGTCAAAAATCCATTTTTTTTAGGGTTCATATCAGCATTCATTATTTTTCCAAAGGCAAAATCTAAAAAGTGCTGAGATTCATCCAATTCCTGCATTTGGTCCAGCCCTAATTCATAGTCTTGTTGGGTCCTTTTTAGGTTCTGATGTGTCTGTTGTGGTGAGTTCCTACAAACTGTCAGTACAGGTATAGGATCTGTTATCTGGAAACACGTTATCCAGAAAGCTCTGAATTATGGCCTCCATTTTATCCAAATAATTCACATTTTTAAAACTGATTTCCTTTTTCTGTGTAATAATAAAACAGTAGCTTGTACTTGATCCCAACTAAGATATAATTAATCCTTATTGGAAGCAAAACCAGCCTATTGGGTTTATTTCATGTTTAACTGACTTTTTAGTAGACTAGGGGGCAGATTGATCATTCCTGATTATTCCGTGCTTCCTACTTTGTGGAATAATTTGGGGAAGAACCTCTCCTGTTTCAGCACAATAATGCACAACAGAATGGGTTTGCTGACATAGCTACACAGAGCCCTGACCCCAATGCAACTGAACCCCCGTGGGATGAATTGGAACCCCGACTGTGAGCCAGACTTGATGCCCAACTTCACTAATGTCCTTGTGGCTTAATGGGGTTTATCACTTGTGAAATAACTTTTAGTATGATGAAGAGAGGGATATTCTGAGTAGGGATGCACTGAATCCACTATTTTGGATTTGACCGAACCCCCGAATCCTTTGCGAAAGATTCTGCCGAAAACCGAACCAAGTCATAATTTGCATATACAAATTAGGGATGGGAAGGGGAAAACATTTTTTACTTCCTTGTTTTGTGACAAAAAGTCACGCAATTTTCCTCCCCACCCCTAATTTGCATATGCAAATTAGGATTAGGTTCGGCCGGGCAGAAGGATTGGGCTGAATACAAATCCTGCTAAAAAAGGCATAATCCTGGATTTGGTGCATCCCTAATTCTGAGACAATTTGTAATTAGTTTTCATTCTTTAATTATTTGTGGTTTTTGAGTTATTTAGCTTTTTATTCAGCAGCTCTCCAGTTTTAGCAATCTGGTTGCTGAGGTCCAAATTCCCCTAGCAACCATGCATTGATTTGAATAAGAGACTGGAATATGAATAGGAGAGGCCTGAATAGAAAGAGGAGTAATAAAAAGTAACAATAACACTACATTTGTAGCCTTACAGAGCATTTTTTTTTTAGATGGGGTCAGTGACCCCATTTGAAAGCTGGAAAGAGTCAGAAGAAGAAAATAGTTTCTAATCCTTGAATTGAATCTCATCCATGAGTTTTTCACTTCTGGCCCTTTATCTGATTTTACTTTACATTCTAGCTATAGGGGGATATTCAAAAACTGTAAAAAAGCAAAAATAAAGGCCAATTGAAAATTTTCTTAGAATTGTTCACTAAAACAAGCTAAAGGTTAACTTAAAGGTGAAGCACCTCTGAAGCAACTCCCAGCAACAATGTTCCAACATCTATTGGGAACCCTCCTAGAAAAGTAGGAGCAGTTATATCAGCAAATGAAGGGGCCCCTCGTTACCCATGTTAATCCCCTTGTTTTGGGCATGAGATGCTGAAGGTATCTGGGGAATACATAATGTACAAGTGCACATGTGTAGTACAAAGACCCCCGTATTTACCTTTTTTATTTTCTGTCATCTGGTTTAGGTGGGCGACATTGAAAGAAAGATGACACAGGGGGCGGAGCATGGCCGGGATTGGCTGGCTCTGCAGAAGGAGCTGCACAATTCATTGGATGCTCAGAAGAGACAGGCCGTGTTGGTGGAGAAGCTTCAGGCCAAGGTGACCACAAGGATAGGGTGAAACACATTCTGCACCCCAATCATTCTTTGCTTTATATTAAACCAACACTCTTGTCGTGCATATCGGGAGGCCCATTTATCAAAGTCTGAATTTATCTATTCTGAATACTCTGACCGAATCCAAACGGGTTTTTTTCCCTTATTTATCAAGACATTTTCTGTGCAGGAAAAACCTCGAAAAAATTGTGAAAAAAAAAAAGAATCGTACTAATTTTTAAGATTTTCCACCTGAAAACTCAAATTTTTTTCTGGTTTTTGCCCGAAAACCACAAAATCTTCGGATTATTGCACTAAACCCAGTGCAGATCAAGATATGTTTGACTTATATTCAACCTCGGCAGTTCTAAGATGCCGGATTTTCAGATTCAGACTTTTTCTATCCTCAGGGTATAAGTCTTGAAATAATTTTTTTTTTTTTCACACTAAAAATTCAGGAAGTGATATTCTGAGACAATTTGCAATTGGTTTTCCTTTTATTATTTGTGGAGTTATTTTGCTTTTTATTCAGCAGCTCTCTAGTTTGCAGTGTCAGCAATCTGGTTGCTAGGGTCCATATTACCCTAGAAACCATGCATTGATTTGAATGAGAATATGGAATATTAATAGGAGAGCGTTGGAACAGAAAGACGAGTAATAAAAAGTAGCAATAACAATAAATGTGTAGCTTTAAAGAGCATTTGTTTTTGGACGGGGTCAGTGACCCCCTTTTGAAAGCTGGAAAGAGTCAGGAGAAGAAGGCATATAATCCATAAACTATATAAAAAAAAAAATAATGAAGACCAATTGAAAAGTTGTTTAGAATTGGCAATTCTATAACATACTAAAAGTTAACCTGAAGGTGAACCACCCCTTGAAAGTGCAGGTTTTAGGTGACGAATAGTCGAATTAGAATTCTTAAAGGGCCAGAGTATAATTCTTGAAAATCTACTTTGACTTTTTTTTAAAAAAAAACCTTGAATTTGAATAGCTCCCTAGTCGAATTTGACAGTTTTGACCATAAAAAAAAATAGAATTTTCAATTCGACCCTTGATTAATCTGCCCCTTAGTGTTTCACTAATTGCTTATTGGTTTCTGCTGGTAACGGACTAGCACAGATGCTAAACAGAACCAGTGAAATCAGCCTATGTGTTACACCTATATATATATATATCTATGTTCATCTCAATTTAATGATTTCTTTTTATTTGCCCTCCCCCAACAGGTGATACAGTACCGGAATCGATACCAAGAGCTGCAGCAGAGTCAGGAATGGAGCACGGTAACAGGAGAGACCGAGTTGGAGAGGGCTTTGCGGAGACTGGAGGAGGAACAGCAGAGGTAGGAGGGCCTCTGGGTAAATGGACTTAGCAAAACTGCCAGTAAATAGGAGAACACCAATGACATAAATATGAACAGGTAACTTGTATTGTATCCGTCACACTGTAGGTGCGAGAACCTGGCAGCCGTGAATGCTCTACTCAGGGACGACCTTATCCGCACACAGGAAGCCAATAAGGTGCTCGGGAACGATTTGCACAAACTGACTGCCGATTGGAACAGCTCCCTGCAGGAACTGAAACAGAAAGAGACAGACTGGGAACTAGAGAGAGAGGTATGTTTTAGGCCAATTAAACTGAAAAGTGAAAAGCTGGCCATCCGCATACTAATAATGAACAGAAAGTAATTATTGGCTATCTGTGAATTCGGGGCAAATGCCCGGTGGGCCGCTGTCTGTGTAATGTAAATGGGCTGCACAGGCCTCCCTGCACAGCCTGCTACCTCGAGTTTTACTGTTTATGTCCAGTAATGAGACTGCTCTAAACACCACTAGATGACGCTTATTTCTCAAGTGACTGCAGCTCCTCTGTAGTTCTTCAAAGTAACCACTAGGTGTCAGTACTTCTGGAACCTGTAAGGTAAGGTTCATTTTTACAGGTATCTGTTACGGAGCCTGCAGTCTTTATGTCCTGCCTCCCTGGTACTCCCTTGCGGCATGGAGGTGTAGTTCTCTGGCATATTTATACTTATTAGTGTCAGGGCACACGGGCAGATTTAGTCGCCCGGCGACTAATCGTCTCTTCTTCGGGACAACAATCTCCCTGAACTGCCTGCTATAATGACCCCTCTGGCTATAATGAGAAATCACCAGTGGGATGGTGGCGCTTCATTTTCCGAAGTTGCTTCACAAGGAAACTTCGGACGACTTCAGCAAAACAAAGCACAGCAAGTGTCGTTTACCTGGCAATTTCTCATTCTAGCCGGCGGGAAGGTAGGGTAAGGCAGTTCAGGGAGATTGTTGCAATTAGTCGCAGGGTGACTAAACCTCCCCGAATATGCCCGTGTGCCCTTACTTATATTTATTTCTCAGCATATTGCTGTGTTTCCTGAAAAATTTAAGCAGCCAATATCTGTTAAAGGAGAATTAAACCCTAAAATTGAATGTGGTTAAAAATGGCATATTTTATATAGTGAACTTATTGCACGAGGCTAAAGTTTGAGCTTGTCAATAGCAGCAATGATCCAGGACTTCAAACTTGTCACAGGGGGTCAACATCTTGGAAAGTGTCTGTGACACTCACATGCTCAGTGGGCTCTGATTGGCTGTTGAGAAGCTAAGCTTAGGGCTCGTCACTAATTATCCAGCAGAAAATGAGCTTCCCTGGCTGTAATATAAGCTGATGCTACAGGTTTGCTGATTATTCAATTCTGATGCTAATTGCACTGGTTTCTGTGCTGCCATGTAGTAATTATGTGTATTAATTACTAATCAGCCTTATATTGTGACATTTCTATTCTATGTGTACTGTATATTGTGAGTGGCTCCCTAAGCTCAGTAAGTGACAGCAGCACAGAGCATGTGCAGTGAATCAGCAGAAAAGAAGATGGGGAGCTACTGGGGCATCTTTGGAGACACAGATCTTTACTGCTAAAGGGCTGTGGTTGCCTTGGGCTGGTACAGAAGCACACAACATCATGTACAACATTTCTACCTACTTCTTTAGTTAGGCTTTACTTCTCCTTTAAAGACTATGAAGCTGTTTCTACTGTTGATGCTTAAAACGTTCATCCTTTAGCCTGGGCCTTTGATTACTGTTGCACTTCAACTCCCACCATTACAGCAACATTTTAGGGCCACATGCAGAATTCCAGGTGAAATTAACAGTTTTGTGTAATGACTATGAAGCCACTTATGAAGATACTTAACTTCTTTAGTCACACTTTCTCTTTTGGTGAACATTGTATTGTGCCCCTCTACTTTATGGTGAACTTGTCATATTTATACAATCTTTTCTCTATCAAATAAGTTAATTTCCCTTAGCAAATACAGGTATGGGACCTGTTATCCAGAATGCTTGGGTTTTCCAGATAACAGATCTTTATGTAATTTGGATCTTCATACCTTAAGTCTACTAGAAAATCATGTAAATATTAAATAAAGCCAATAGGCTGGTTTTGCTTCCAATAAGGATTAATTATATCTTAGTTGGGATCAAGTACAAGCTACTGTTTTATTATTACACAGAAAAAGGAAATCAATTTTAAAAATCTGGATTATTTGATAAATATCTAAGGTTTTAGAAGTTATTATTGTCTGGAATATTAGAAGGGGGTGTATGTTCCTGAGATACAGATTTATCCAACTGTAAACCTCTCCACTCCATAGGGTTACAACAGTCAAATAAAAGGAGAGCACTCTCGCCTTCTGCACATCTGGACTGACGTTGTTGCTTTTCAGCGCCATTTTCGAGAACTCAAAACTGCAACAGAGAGGTATGTATTTTGTGGTGAGCAATGCAAAATATGACTGTTATTTTTTACTTTTTACTAGAAATGTTTCTTTCCTCAGAGACTTATCATCGGTACGTGCTGATTGGTCAAGATGTCTGTGCCTCATACAGTCTTGCAGCTCATCCTTAAAATCATTCAAGATCCAAGGAATGCCAGTTCTATCATCACAATCACCAGAACCTCCGGCATACCTTCTATTGACTTGGGACCATGGAGTTAGATCAGCTGACCAAGAGCAAGAAGAGCCCCCAGAAGAGCAGGGGATGGAGTCACACCTTACAGAATCCAGACATGAAATGGAGCTAATGAAGTCCTTAAATGAATCACTTAAACAGGAAATTGTATCCAGCCGTCTATTGCTTGAGACATCAGGACAAACATTAGAGACAATGAGGACTCAATTAGACATATCAGAAGATAAAGTCTTTCAGGTACAATCACATGTTGAAGCATTGGAAGAAGAAGTCCGATCAGTGAGATCACAGTTAGAGGCAGCTCAAGAAGAAGTCACATTGCTGAGATCACAGAAAGAGACATCACAAAATGAAGTCTTTAGTGTTAGGTCTCAACTTGAGACAGCAAAAGAGGACATTAGGTCAACGCATATAGAACTAGTGACAACAGGGGAAGAATTAAGGTCAATAAGGTCTCAAGTGGAGACAGCACATGAGGTGGAACAATCTCTAAGATCAAAGGTTGCTACATTGGAGCAGGATATTAGAGACACGAGGTTACAGTTGGATACATCTAAACAAGAAGCAAAGTCAACGGAGTCACGACTAGAGGCCCAAATCGAAGAGACAGCTATTTTGAGATCACAATTGGAAGCGGAGGAGGAAACATCACAGCTAAAACTGAAAGCATCAGAGCAGGAAATCAAAGCTTTGAGGCAGCAAATTCAAATGTCAGCGGCTGAATTAAGTTTTGTGAGGTCAGAGCTGGCAGGATTTACACTCGAGGCTGAATCATTAAAATCACACCTGGAGACCTACGAGATGGAGGCAAAGTCACGACTTGAGGATAAGAAGCAACAGTTGCGAAATAGTCAGAGAATGTAAGAAAAGGCTAAAGCACAAGAAAACCCATTTACTGCATGTTCCCTTAAGGGGCCTTCTACTTCTTAACCACACCACCTATATTCTCCAACACAGCCCTGTTTGCACATACCTGTTAATGGTGGACTGCCGCCGTCTCTGCCCGCCTGATGCCCTCTCCCAGCTCTCTGGCATTCAGGAACATGCTCATTGGCACAAATCTTGTTTCCCAGTCAGTGAAACCTAGCAACACCAGATATCTGGGAAAAGGACATCTAGCAGAGAGAAATGGAACATGCCATACCCACTGTTCTACATTTTATTAACATGTATGGGAACATGTATGGGCATTATTGAGCTCTGTGCGTGGTGTGGGTCAGGACGGGATAGAAAGTCCGCTGCTGGCCACCATAACAGGGCCCCACCTAAGTTAAAGGGATACTGTCATGGGAATGGTTAATAGTGCTGCTCCAGTAGAATTCTGCACTGAAATCTGTTTCTCAAAAGAGCAAACATATTTTAATATTTAACTGCCCCAGTCATGTGACTTGTGCTGTGATAAACTTCAGTCACTCTTTACTGCTGTACTGCAAGTTTGAGTGATATCACCCCTTCCTCCCAGAAGCCCATCATCAGAACAATGGGAAGGTAACCAGATAGCAGCTCCCTAACACAATATAACAGCTGCCTGGTAGATATAAGAACAGCACTCAATATTAAAATCCAGGTCCCACTGAGACACATTCAGTTACACTGAGTAGGAGAAACAACAGCCTGTCAGAAAGCAGTTCCATCGTAAAGTGCTGGCTCTTTCTGAAAGCACATGACCAGGCAAAATGACCCGAGATGCACCTACACACCAATATTACAACTAAATACACTTGCTGGTTCAGGAATGAAATTTTATATTGTACAGTGAATTATTTGCAGTGTAAACAGTGTCATTTAGAAACAAAAACTGTCAGAATCCCTTTAACATGGCATGCCCCCAGAAAGCCTCAGGTATTAACCCATTAACCATTTGGGCAGAGGGCCTTGCCAACATGAAATATAGGGCCCAGTAAGAGAAAATATGGTCAATGCATGTACAAACATGCCCCTGACCCACCCCTGCTGTGCCCTACCAGCCAAAGGCTCTATCTATAGAAATTGGTTTCTGCTCCTTTAAATGTATTCCTTTCTATTTAAGCTTGATACCTGGGCATATCTGTCCATGTTATCATAACTTTACTGTGTATTTTATTTTATTCCACGGCCCACTCCATGCAGGCAGCAGTCTTTTGAAGTTCTAGAGTCCGAGCGATCTGCTGTGCACCAGGAGTTGATACAGTGTCGGGAGGATCTACTGCGCTCACGTCTGGAAGGAGAATTATGTCGGGAAGAGTGCAAAGGCCTTCGGAGTGCTCTCAGTGAGGTAGAGTATGCTGATAAGAGATAGAGGTATCACAGCCCCATGAGCAACAAGACAACAGTGTGAGCATGACAGATCACTTACCAGGTGTTTTTGCAGGCAGAGACAAAGAATGTTGAGTTAGCCAAGACTCAGAGCAGGCACAAAGCAGAAGTAGATAATCTTCAAGATGCCGTCAGCAAGATGGCCGATTTGAACCGGGCCCTGTCCCTGGATAAAGTGGAATTAAACAACCTCAATCTTCAGGTACTTAAATAGATCATGTTTTGTGTAGTAATTACTGTTTGCTGCCTTTCTTTTTATCTTATCCCATCTGTTCCCTACGGGCTGCAGCTGGAGAGGGAGGTTGCATCTCTTAGAGAGCAATTGCAGGAGTCAGAAAAAGAGTTTGCACTGGTGCGAGAGCAGCTTCATTCAGACCTGAGTGCAGAGATTGCCAAGAGACAGCTTCTAGCACAAGAAAATCAAGGTGCAGTTGAGAGCCTAGAAGTCGAGCTAGCGGATGTCCACAGAGAAAGAGAGAGACTACGGGCTGAGCTCACGCAGGTATATTGTATGTATGTATATTTTTATTTAGCGCTCCTTGAGAGCAAAGCACTGTACAGCAGAACTATAACTTATTAGGAACAAACAAGGGGTCACTGCATTAAGTGCATTATTAGAAATACAATTCAAATAAGTATAAAATATAATAACACTACAGATTAAGTGCTCAGTGTCTAGGAGAAAAAGGATGGAGGACCCTACCCTAGGCCTTACAGTCTGAATGGGAGGGTAACTTACAGACACAATTCGGAGGGGTAGTAAAGGCTGTAGGTTAAAGTGTGTGTCACATATAAGTGTCAGTTCCCAGTTCAGGTGTTATCCAGGTGCTCCCAGATGTAGTCTTTGAGTAGATATTGAAGGAGGATTCTCTCCAGAGAGATTCAGGAATGACATTCCAAATATAAAGAGTAGCAATAGAGAAGGGCTTTATACGGTAAACAGCAGTATTAGTGGGGGATACAACCAAGCGGTTGCTCTGAGAGGAGTGAGAGGTTTTGGCCAGGAACATATAGAGAAACAAAAGATGAGATGTAGTTAGGTGCAGAGGAGTGCAGGGATTTGAAGGTTATGAGGAGGAGTTTGTAAGTTATTCTTTGTTTTATAGGAAGCCATGATAAGGACTTCAGCAGGGGAGGGGCCTGTACCCTTTTGGATGAGGGGGAGGAGAATTCTGGCAGCAGTGTTTAATACAGACTGTAGAGGGGAGAGATGGGAGTTAGGGAGGCCAGTTAGTAGCAGGTTACAGTAATCTAGTCGGGATAGGATGAGAGCATGCATGAGCATCTTGGCTGTAACAGGTGGCAATAATGCGCAAGAAAAAGTGAAAAGTGAAATATGATCAGAGAAGGAGAGAGAGGAGTCAAAGTTTACTCCCAGACAGCGAGCTGAGTTGACAGGGTTAATGAGCATGCCAACAATAGAGATAGTAAAGGGGGGGGGGTAGGACCAGACTTAGGTGGAAAGATGATTAGTTCAGGTTTAGTTAGGTTGAATTATGCTTTTTCTTTGGCCCTATTTTTACAACTGGAAGAAGGTAAGAGCACCATGACAGAAGAAAATGGTACAATGACTGTGTTGCATCATAACCCAACTCAGCCAACCATCAGTTCACTTTAAAGGACAAGTAAAGCCCACTTAAATAAAGTTAAAAAAAAAAACCTGAGAGGGTTTGGTCTGCGGGAGGGACTTTAAACAAATGCGCATTGCGCACTACACTATGTAATTGATGATGCGATTGGATGAAAATGACACCCGGGTGAAACGCAAGAATTGGTTTTATAAAAAGCAGCATCGCTTGTGATGTGAGCAGAGTAATGCATGAAAATGATGTGGTTTAGGTGGAGGGACTATCGATACACAGAGTAAGAGTATTTGGGCTTCCTTGTCCTTTAAGTAAAAACAGGATGAAAACAGGAGGGGTTGATATCACTCAAATTTGCAGTGCAGCAGTAAAGAGTGACTGAAGTTTATCAGAGCACAAGTCACATGACTGGGGGCAGCTGGGAAACTGACAATATGTCTAGCCCTTCACATTTCAAAATGAAATATAAAAAAATCTGTTTGCTCTTTTGAAAAATGAATTTCAGTGCAGAAGTCTGTTGGAGCCACACTATTAACTGATGCGTTAAACAGAAGCCTGTTCTGTTTTAGGTCCCAACACACAGATACATTCATTTCCATAACAAAAAAGTCATTATTTTTGGAAGTTCCTGCCAAAAAGAGTAAACTATCTCCAAGTGCAATTTTATAATGGCTACAGAAATGCATATGTTCTTGCTTTGTAGTAGTAAATACTGACGGAAGTAGAATTCTAACTTCTAATAATTGTATTGGTATCTATCTCCCAAGGTGATAGACCAGCTGGAAGAGGAGAAAGGCAGATGGGCCCAAGAGGCAGAGACAATGGAGCGAGAGAAATCTACCCTTACTGTACAGCTAGAAGTAATAGAAAGGGAATGCCATGACCTGAGGGAGAAGCTGAAAGATACACAGTAAGTATCAGTGCCACATATGTGCTGGTAGTATAATTTTAGCAGGAATATATAATCGTGGCATAAAGAGTAAGTTTGTGTGTGTGTGTGAATACCCCAGGTAAAAATCTGTCTTTCAGTATAAATATCCTCCTTAAAGGATAAGGAAAGCTACCAAGACAGTATTTTGCAAATAGATTAACCACAATAGTGCAAGCTAGAACTCTATATTTATTCTGTAGAATACTTTACCATATCTGAATAAACAGCTCTAGAAACTCTCTGTTTGTTTAGGATACCAGCTGCCATATTAGCTTGGTGTGACATCACTTCCTGCCTGAGTCTTTCCCTGCTCACTTATTGCTCTGGGCTCAGATTACAAGAGGGAGGGGGAGAGGAGCAAACTGAGCATGCTCAAGCCCTGGGGGTTTAAGCTGAAAGAAGCAAGTCCATGTATACACAATAGAAGGAAATAAATATGACCTTTCTGATAAAGCTTACTTCACTTTAACCTTTCCTTCTCCTTTAAAGGTTGCTTGCTTAATTTCCTATGATAGTGGGAAGCATTGTCCCTGAGATTTTGCACAATATGTTATTTATTTATTTCCATTAAACAGACAGTAAAGCTAATATAAGATGCATGTTTTTTCCTCTGACGTTTAATGCCAACCTTTTTTCAGCCTTTACTGCCCCAAAAAATGCACCCTAGTGGAAATCCACCCAGAGTAGGATTCCATGCCTGTCAGTGCTTAGTAAACATGGCATCAGATATATCCTCCAACAGCATTTTGTTTTTGCGCACAGAACATTCATATTTTCTCTTTCCTTTGTTCAAATGCATGGAAAATGCAATGAATTTTAGAAAAGTGAATGTAGTATTAGAATAGAAAAGCATTAGAGGGCAAATGGTATTTGCACAGCTACATAGAGGGTTGTTTTTAAAAATGAAACATGGTTCCATGAATATAATATAGGCAAACATTTAATAAAAGTACCACTGTTGTAGACAATGGGAAACAATGAGAGTGTTCTGCAGGGCAGTGGGAGGTTGCAATTTGCAACCCAGTGAGGTGTTTGTATTTGCTGCCCCCTTCTGTCTGTGTTTCCTCCTGGTAATGTGGAGGAAAAACTCTAAAACCACACAGGCAGGCTAATTGGCTCCTTATAAAATAGACCATGGTGTATGTGAATGTGGTAGGGACCTTATATTGCAGCTCCATCAGCAGGGACTGATGTATATTCTCTGTAAAGCGCTGCAGAAATGTGTCCAAGCAATTTAAATACCAGAAAAAAATGTAAAAGGAAATCCATATGACTGCAATGCACTATATCAATAAACAACAATAACTAGTAAGTATAGCAAGAATAATACCTAAAAAGTTCTCTTATCTTTCAGATCCATGAAGCAGTCTCTTGAGAGTTCATTGTTTGCCTCCCAGGACAGAGCATCCCAGCTTGACATCTCTTGCAGCCAGCTGAAGATGGAGTTTTTATCAGTAGCGCAGTCTAAAGACACAATCCAAGGTGGGAGACATACTGACAATGACAATATATATCATTGTGGCAGAAAGATACCGGCAGTTACACCCGCTTGTGGATTTTTTCAGGTGAGGTGTCCATTCTCCATGCCGAGAGGGAGACGTCAGAGAGGAACCTGCTTGCTCTGTCCCAGAGACTGTCTGACATGGAGCAAGAGTTGCAGGAAGAGAGAGCACAGAGATTGGCCATTGAAAATGCTAAGGTAGGTTTGGGGTATAATAGAAGCATATTTATTTAAAGCTGTGTTGTGCTGCACAGGCCTGTGGCTGGCCTAGGTGTAACTTAGTAGCAGTACTCTGCAGACCTGTGGTATACAGTGAAATACAAGGTGGTGGGAATGCTCTGCAGAAATAAAGCTAGTTCTATACATACATATTGGATAGTGACTGTGAATCTGCCAGTGGCAGGTCCAGACTGGGATTCAAAATAGGCCCTGGCATTCCAAGTGCACAGAGGCCCAAAAAGCCCCCACCAGCCCACAAAATAATGATTGTTTATGGCATCTTACAGCAGCTCCTCTGGCATTTGCCAGAATCCACAGGTTGCCAGTCCAGGTCTGTTGAGAAACCATTATAGCAACTACACAAGTGAATTCAATGTGCATCCCAGTAACAAAACAGCAACAGAATATAGATTGTCCAGTTCATTCAGTTTAAATGAAAGTATTACAGTGGTGTCTAATAATTTGAATGAATGAGCTCAGGATTGCCTATGTATCTGTGACAGGGGACATGCTGACACTACCAAGCACTAATAGCAAAGAGTTTTGAGTAATTGTGAGGGAACTTAAAGGGGATGCCTGCCTTTTGTAAAGTCCTACTAAAGTGGCAATAACCTGCCGTTTGGGGTGGGGGTTATTGGATCATTGTTCTGCCTGTTCCATAAGTAACAAGTAAATCTCATTGCAGAATGAATTAGAGATTGTGGCAGATAATCTGAATGAGGAAATATCCCTAAAACAAGCTGCTGAGAGACAAGCAGAGAAAGAAAGGGAAGTTCAGAGAACGCTGCAAGAGTCGCTGGAAAAAGAGCAAGAAGTAACTATGCATCTTCAGCTGCAACTTAAAGAAGAAACTGCCTCTCTGAAACTGCTTGAGAAAGAGGTGTCTTATCTCAGGCAAAGCCTGCAAGACAGCCAAACTGAGAAAGAGACTGCTCTTTACAACTTAGAGCACCAGATTCTAATGAAACAAGAGCTGGACCGTGAAATTGAGATCTTGAAACAGGCCAACAGAAGCTTCCAGGAAGAAAAAGAAAGTGCTCTGATAATCACACAGCGTAATGCTTACACTATAGAGGAGAAGGAAAGGCAAATTATAGAGTTGAGAAAGACTGTCCAACTTTGCAGTGAGGAAAAAGAGACCACTTTAACTTCTCTAGCACAATTAACCATGACTGTACAAGAGAGAGAACGTCAAATCAGGTCTTTGAAAGAAAATATTCAGAAGGTCCAACATGAAAATGAAGATGCTGTCACTGCTTTAGAGCATTATAAAAATATCGCCAGTGAAACAGAAGCCCAAGTGGTCCTCCTAACAGAGCGTATCAGAGCGTGCGAGACAGAGAGAGACATTGCTTTGAAAGCAGAAGAGAGCAGTCGCATTATTTTGAGCGAGAAGGATAGAGAAATCAGTCAAATGAAAGAGACAGAAAAAGAGAGTCAGTGTAAAATGGAGAATGTCTTGAAGGAATTAGAGTCTCAAACCATCATCGCACAAGATAAAGACACTTTACTCCAGACATTAAAACAGAGGTTGATGGAGTGTGAGCTGGAAAAAACAAGTGCTCTTAACTCATTGCAGGATCAGATTTTAGCTCTAGAGGAAAGAGACACCGAGATCAGTCATTTAAAAGAGGCAGCTCAGGAAAGAGAGATAGCACTTTGCACTTTAGATATCCAATGCCGGACCATTGAAGACAGAAATAAAGAAGTGGCAACACTGAAAGAAGCTCTACAAAATAGCCAGGAGGAAAAGGAAGCTACCCTTGGTTGTCTGGAGTCCCAAAATATAAAGTTGTCAGAAAAAGAAAGCGAGAAACGATTGCAGGAAGAGAGAATTTGGTCTCTGCAGAAAGAAATAGAAGAAGCATTTCTAATTCTGGAGAACAAGGAGAAACTTTTAGGGGAGAAAGACACTAAACTGACATCCTTGCAGGAGGTTGTGCAGGAATGCCATAGACAAAAAGAGAGTATGCTAGTTCAACATATGTTTATTGTACAGGAAAGAGACAGAGACATCAAGATACTGCAAGAGAGTTTACAGAGGGAGAAGGATTTGATGAAACACACATTAGATCAGTGGGATTCCCAAAGAGAATCAGCTAAGAGACAAAAAGAGATAGAATTGAAGTCTCTTTTGGATAGAATTTCAGAGCTTTCCCAGGCTCTAAGTAAGAAAGAAAGTGAAGCAGTACTCCTGGAGAGACAGGCCAAAAGAGACAGTAAAGTTTTTACAGAGCAATTAGATTCCCTTACCCAGCATATAGAAGAGAAAGAGAGAATGTATAAAAACAATAGTGAAGTTCAGAGGGAGAATAGGAATCTAATGCAAAGAGTGTCAGAACTCACCCAAACTGAGGAGCACAGAGAAAAAGACATCAAAGTCCTAAAAGAGAGGTTAAAGGAACTTTCTCAGACATTGACAGAGAATGAAAATGAAACGGAACGCATGAAACAACAGGCAGAAAAAGACACCAGTGCACTGAAAGTTAGAGTATCGGAGCTCTCATCGGCTGTCATAATGAGAGATACTAAAGAGTTGAGAAGGGTAGAGGAGATAAAAGCTTTGAAAAAGGAAATAGAAGTGTGTGAAATAGCCTTGAAAGATAAAGAAAAGCATGTAGAGGATGAGAGGAGACAAAGTGAGCGAGAAATAAGCTCACTGAAACAGAGAGTAACAGAGCTTTCTGAAGCTCTAATTAGCACAGATGTACAACAGCAAGAGAGAGAAATAGAGGTGAATGCACTGAAAGGGAGACTAGAAATAGTTGAAAATGTCCTGATAGACAGTGCAGAGAGAGCAAAAGATGACAGGCAGATTTTCCACAATCTCATAAAAGATCTTTCCCAGGATGTACTTGGAGAAGTATCTGAGGTTGATAGAGAAAATGATACTCTAATACAGAAAGTTGAGCTGTTTGGAAGAACCCTCAAAGAGAAGGAGAAGAAATATCTGGAAGGCAACAGAGAGAGGGAATTGCTAAGACAGAGAGTCAATGAACTTTCACAAGATATTTTTCATAAAGAGAGAGATGCAGCAGAGGAAATTAAAACTCTGAGAATGGAGACTGAAGAACTCAGACAAGCTATGATAGAAAAGGAGAAGAAGAAAGCCGAGGATCAAAAGTGGAGTGAGAAAGAGATGGAGGCCCTGCAACATAGGGTGAAAGAACTTTTACAGACTCTGGAAGAGGATAGGATGGCATCAGAAATAAGGCAAGAAGAGCTGGATCACCTGAGATATGATATGAACAAGCTCAAACAGGCTTTGACAGAAAAAGACAGTGAGTTAAGAGAGGAAGGGAAACAGCATGAGAAACAGATTTGTTTTCTTCAGAAAAAAGTGTCTGAACTCTCCGAAACACTAATAAACAAAAATATCCATGAAGAGGAGATGGAAGGGCAAGTGAAAGCTCTGAAAGGAAGACTGGAAATAACTAGCCATACCCTTTTAGTGAAGGAGATGGAGGCAGAGAAACAGGAAAAAGAGAGACAAACGTTAGCTAAGCTGATTTCAGAACTTTCCCATGCTGTGATTGGGGAGGTTTCTGAGGAATCTCAAGACAAGAGTCTAACAGAGAGACTTGGGAAAGCTGTCAGAGAGAATGCAAAACAGTTTGAAGAAGATAAGTTGGAAATAGAAACTCTGCGACAACAAGTACAAGAACTTTCTCAAGCTCTTTTACAGAAGGACAGAGAGGCAAACATGATACAGGAGCAAATGGCAGCTGTGAGAAGAAAGAAGGAAGAACTCAAACAAGCCTTGAGAGATCAAGAGCACAAACAAATTGACACAGATACACAGAACCACAGTGAAAGGGAGGCTCTAAGTCAGAAAGCAAAAGATTTGTCACAGGCTTTGATAGAGAAGGAAAGAGAGGCAGACATTTTGAAAGAGGAAGTAACAGCTGTGAGAAGGAAGGAAGAAGAATACAAACAAACCCTGAAAGATAAAGAGCATGCAAAAATTAAAACAGATGTACAGAATGGCAAAGAAAAGGAGGCTCTAATTCAAGAAACAGAAAAACTTTCACAGGCATTATTAGAAAAGGAAAGAGAGGCAGACATTTTGCAAGAGGAAGTGAAAGCTGCAAGAAGGAAGGAAGAAGAACTCAAACAAACCCTGAGAAATAAAGAGCAAAAAAAAATGGAAGCAGATAACCAGAATGAGAAAGAAAAGGAGGCTCTGACTCAGAATGTAAAAAACCTTTCACAGGCTTTATTACAGAAGGAGAGAGAATTTGAATTGACAAAAGGAAAGATGGAAGATCTTACCATTCAAATAAGGGACCTCAGAAGATCACAGATAGACAAGGAACAAGAAATAACTGAAGAGGAGAGGCAGAGCAGGAAAGAGATAAAAGCTTTAAAATTGAAAGTCACAGAACTCTTTGAAACTCTGATAAACAAGACACTCCAGGAAGAAGAGAAGGAATTGAAGGTAAAATCTCTGAAAGGAAGGCTGGACATTTGTGAAAATACCCTTCTCGTGAAAGAGAAGGAGGCACAAAAAGAGAAGCTGGAGAAAGAATCTCTAAAGAACCAGATTTCGGAGCTTTTCCACACGCTGGCTGGGGGAATATTTGAGGGTGAAAGTGAAGACAAAGCCTTGATAGACAAACTTGATTTACTTGGAAAGAGTTTGAAACTGAAGGAAAAAGAGTATGAGGTAGAGAAGAAGGAAAAGAAAAAACTGAATGAGAAAGTGTTGGAACTTTCACAGGCTTTGCTAGAGAAGGAGAGAAACTCTGAAATGATAGAAAGAGAGACAAACTCTATGAGAGAAAAGTTAGGAGAACTTGGACAAGCACTCATAGAAAAAGAGCAAGAGAAATCAGTGGAGGAAGCACAAAGTGTAAATGAGAAGAAGTTTCTGAGACAGAAAGTGACAGAACTTTCACAGGCGTTGCTACAAAAGGAGATAGATGTTAAACAAGAGCTGGAAACCCTAATGGAGAAAATTGAAGAGCTTGGGCAAAATTTGGTTCAGAAGGAAACAGAGATTAAAAATGCAGAAAAAGTGAGAGAGCAAGAGAAAAAAGAACTGCAATTAAACCTAACATCACTTTGTCAGTCTCTGAAAGAGAAGGAAAAGGAGGTGGAGTTGACAGGAACAGAGCTGAAAACAGCGAGGGAGAAGATAGGAGAACTCAGACTGGTCCTAATAAATAAGGAAAGAGAAATAATAGAGGAAGATAGACGACGTGAACGCGAGAAAGAATTAATGCAGAGGGTGGAATCACTTTCTGACGCTCTGCTAAAAAGTGAAAGAGAGACAGAATATGCAGGTTTGGATATAAAAGCTCTGAAAGAAAAAATAGGACAACTTGAGCAAGCTCTCATAGAGAAGGAGGAAGAGGTAAAAGAAAGAGCAAAACAAAGTGAAATTGAAAAGGACAAATTTAAAGAGAGGGTGGCCACACTTTCAGAGGCCATGGCAGAGAAGAAAAGAGAGGCAGAGATGAACAGAGTCCAGATGGAAAGTCTAAGAAACAAGTTAGTGGAAGCTGAACTTGCCCAGACAGAAGAAATGCAAGAAATAGAGGAGAATTTAAAGGATGAGAAAGAGAGGCAGGCTCTAGGTGGAACGCTGACAGAACTTTCCAAAACTCCAACAGAAGAACAGATTAAAGAGACAGAAATTGCAGCCCTTGAGGTTAAGATAGCACAACTTGTACAAACTCTGACTCAAAAAGAACATCAAATATGGTTGAGTGAAGCAGAAAGAATGGCTTTGGGTGTGAGGTTCAAAGAAATAACTCAGGATTTGAAAAGGAGAGAATTGATAGAAATAAAAGAAGATGAAGAAAATGCTTCACTGTTGAGAAAACTAATAGAATTGTTTAAGGTTCTAAAAGAGGATAAAGAAGCAAAGCAGAATGAATTATTAAGTAATAAAATTACAGAACTTTCCCTGTTTCTGGAAAAGAAGAGGAGTGGGATTTTTGAGAGAGTAGCAGAACATAAAGTTCTCAGGGAAAATTTGGAGAAACTTGGCCACTTGATATTTGATGAAAAAGACTCAAAGGGAGAGAGTGCCTCTGTAAGAACAACAAAGCTGGACAATGAGATAAGAGAAGACATGAGAAACATCCTGGATATTGATAAAGGGAAGCCAACAAAGAAGGAGGAACAGGGGAGGTGTAGGCTGATGAACGAGGTTGATGAAGAACTAGAGGAAAGTGGCCCCTATAGTAGAGAATGGGAGAGGAACACAAGTCTGGGTGATTTGTATCAGAAGATAGAGACTCTTCAGAGAGAAAACAATGAGGGGAAGCAAAGGGAGGAACGTCTGAAACACAGGCTCAAGAGAACAGAAATGGCATTGAGACACACAGAGTCAGAGGAGATTGCCTGGAGGGAAAAGGCTCGGGAACTGGAAGCCAAGAACAGGGCCAGACAGGTGAGAATCAAATGTACAGAGGCATTTTTTTTAACTATGGCAGTAATCATAGCAAATTGTCCTTAGATTTCAGAGAATTGCTTGCAGGAGAGTTTGGTCCATTGAATCAGAGAATCTGTTTCCCCAATCATATTCCTCATGGTATTGTGGAAAAAGTCATGTGATCAGTAGTTTCAGAAATGTAAGTGGTGTAAGAGCAAAAGGTGTCTGATAGAGATAGTAAGGCAGCGAAAAGAGCTTCCATACAGGGCATATAGGGGATCATCCAAAGAGATCTAAATTCTTCAGTGCCAGAGCTTTAATGCTGCTTAATGAATAGAAATTGCATATAGTCATTAGACATCATGTATGCATTGAAGAAGAAAAGCTTAGGTCCAATGTAGCACTAAGGATTTGACTCAACCTAGTCTTTTGGATCAAGAAGGGGCAGATTTACTAAAGGGTAAAGTGACGTCACTATCAAAAATTTGCCGCATCTGCAGGGAGTTCGCCAATTTACTAACAGACGTAGACGACAATTCACTAGCGAAAGAGATCGTTACTATTGCAGTTTCATGCCCTATTGCCAGGCGAACGATCATTACTCCGCAAATTCACTAAAGTGCAAATTGTACAGAACGTTTCGCCAGAGTTTCCTGCGTCACCTTAGACCTGGCAAACTGATAAAATGAAGCTACGTCCTCCTCAACCGTATGTCAGTGACATCATATCCTGTATGCAGAAAGGTTCTAACAACCACTGGCGTTTTTTCATATTTTAAAGTTGGATTGTCTTCAAAAGTTCTAGCTATTAAAAATGTTTGTTTTAACCTTTTTTTAACCATTTTTTAACCATTTTTTTTAGGGTGGGCTCATGTCTAGGGGATTAGAGGATCTCTTTTGTCTTTATTTTGCTTCCTTGGACATTTATAATAAATGGCCACTTGAAGCATTTGCACCAACATCTCTAATAAAGACGTATATATGTCCTATATGTACCCGCCCTATTCACATTGACCTAAGCGTAAAGGCACTAAGAAAGTTTCGCTAGGCAGAAAAGAACGTTAGTGAAAGTTCCATATGAGATGCTCGCGCTTACAAATTAACACTAACGAAACATCGCCAGTGTTTGGCTGCTGAGACGCAACTTTGCATTTTAGCGAATTAGTGTAACGGTAGCCAATTTTTGCCGCAGAGAGTGTGGCGAAGCCTTCGCAGATGAAAATTCGACCTTTAATGAATTTGCCCCTAAGAGCCAGTATGCAAGTAGCCATGCAGCTAGTGAGTGCATTTTGTGGTGGGTATACCTGATATGTTCTTACCTGCCGTCCCTAGTTCCACACACCTGCTGCAGCTCGTGGCAGTTTAGAAGAAAGACTGGAAGTCCTACAAGGGACAGTGGCAAGACTGGAGAATGAGAAAGGTGCACTGGAAATCCGAACCCTGCAGCTGAGTCAGACCCTGCAAAGAGTAAGTGTTTGTAACGGACCTGTCTTTGTGAGCCTTTGGATTTGTTCTGGCTGAGAAACTCACCCATGATCTTCCCTCAGGTGGAAAGTGAGAGGAGGAATCTCCGAAGGGAAATGCGCAGTCTCACCATGATGTCGCCTCAGAGTTCTGTGGCCATGCAGCAACTGAAGGTCAGTCTATGGCAATGCCCAAGGATGATGGGCTTAAATACAATAACTTGAGATTTATGTTTTTCTCTTTTTCTAGGATGTAGGGAGCTCTACGTCAACGCTAAGCTTGCTAGACTTGCAAAAACAGGTGAGTGATAAAAACTAGAGAGGAAACGGTGGCTAGTCATCAGGGTGCTGGGTCAGAGCTGAAACAAAGTCTTCTTCAGAAAAACCAAAGCACTTTAGCCCTCAAGCCCCCATGTTCTGGGCTGCTGTCAGTTACTGTACCTGAGCATAGGGACCCACTCACAATAAACAGTTACTCTATACAGTATACTATAAGGGCATGATATTGGGAGTATGGTGGCTGGTTGCGGATACACATGAAATTGCAGATGGAAATTTGGGTTCATATCTTTGCAGGTGTCCCTCTTAAAGTCACAGCTGAAGGCGGAACAAGAACTCCGCTCGCATTACATACAACGTTGTTCACGCACCAATGATGATATCATGAATCTACGCAATGATCTTACTGAATCACTGGCTACTGTGGTTAGTGATCCTCGACCAGAAATCCTGGAGAGAGAAACCGCCCGACTGGATGATACTCTGAACCACAGTCTTGGCCTTCCCTCTACCTGACTGGGCTCCTGTCAACAGAGGAACTAGACTGGTAGTTAGACTAGAGAGTTGTTGTGAATGTTGTTCAGGTGCAGCACCACGTGAGTGAATGTTCAGGGGCGGAGCCTCATGCGTGAATGTTGTTCAGGGGCAGAGCCGCGTGTGAATGTTGTTCAGGGGCGGAGCCGCATGTGTGAATGTTGTTCAGGGGCAGAGCTGCGTGTGTGAATGTTGTTCAGGGGCAGAGCTGCGTGTGTGAATGTTGTTCAGGGGCGGAGCCGCGTGTCTGAATGTTGTTCAGGGGCGGAGCCGCATGCGTGAATGTTGTTCAGGAACAGAGCCACATGTGTGAATGTTCAGGGGCAGATCCACATGTGTTAATGTTGTTCAGGGGTGGAGCCGCATGCGTGAATGTTGTTCAGGGGCAGAGCCGTGTGCGTGAATGTTGTTCAGGGGCAGAGCCACGTGTGTGAATGTTGTTCAGGGGCAGAGCCACGTGTGTGAATGTTGTTCAGGGGGCAGAGCCGTGTGCGTGAATGTGATGTATGGACAGTGCAGTGAGTGTATAGAATAGTGTATAGCCCCTGAAAGTTGTTACAATGTCCTTTATACCTTCCTACATGGTGTTATCAGTGTATAAGATATATTGTAATAAGCTATTTAGTTCTGTATTAACTAGAGATACAGGTGCAGTTACTCCTGCTTGTACAATCAATATTTATGTATTTATATTTGTCAATATAGTTTTTATATGAAAAACTAAATTTTTGGTTACAAGATCAAAGTGAGAGGACGTTTCTGTTACCTGGGCCCCTTTTGTGAGATCAAAAAGCCAAAACACACCCCCCAGTAGCCAAACACTGGCAACATTCGGCCTTGTAGCAATGGAAGAGGAAAGTGACCGCTAGATTGGAACACTGAGCTGAGGGGGAGGCACCAAATCCCTTAAAAAAGTGATGCTTTCTCCAGTTGCCTGTACTTCACTGATATCCTATGTGTGTGTGTGTGTTTGTGTGTGTGTCACTCAAATCTCTTGCCAATGACATCTTAAACAAGTCTTATGGAGACACAATAATCATTATTCCTATTTCTCCACCATCTTTCTTTATCAAGGATAAGCATGATGTTAAATGTCTGGGGGGGCCTGTAGACTCTATTTATCCAGGGGTGTCTCTGACCACACTCAACTAAAGATTAACTGGGTAACTGAAGAGCACATTAATATAAGTAGTGGGACCCATTTTGACTGAATGTTATTGATAAATATGAGGAGTACAACCCAAGATTTTCATGGTTCTGTTGACTCACTAGTGGTCTGGGTTGGCATTGGAAGCTTATCTAAAGCGGTTCTACATCAACAAATCAAGGCAGTTAAGCTGTGGGAAGATAAAACTGCTCAGCGCCCCTCTCCCCTTCTAGAAGGGCTTCAACAACAAGCGATAAAAAATGAACGATGCTTTTCCCTAAAGGTGGCCATAGACACACCGATAATATCATAGGAAAAGAATTTCCGTTCGATATCGGTCGTTGATCAGGCTGGCCAGAAATGTCGCCCATTGTTAGTGCTGAATTGTCAGAATTCTATTGTTTCTATCTGTATATATGACTATTCAGCTCTACAAACCTCTTTTCCAGGATAGATCGTAATTGTAACGTCTATGGCCACCTCTAGGCTAACAGGACTCGGGTTGATTCTGCCATTGGTGTGTAAATAGAGAAAAGCTCCTCTGCTGCCTTTCTCAACCTGAATGTGTATTTGCTGCCAGGCACGGGATCAGCCCGCTGATTTATCTTTCCATCCGCAAGGCCTACCTCAATGACAATTTCAGTAATGCGTGCGGCAATAAAGGCCGAGACTGCCGTTCTAATGAGATATACAGTATAAATCTACTGGCCACATAATCTGCCATTGTTGGTGGCCAACTCCTTCCATGAGTTTATGAGGCCCCTTTAATTAACCGTGCCAAGCCCAGATGAATATTAGGTTAGATATAACCATTTGGCCAAGGATATAGCCACTAAGATAAGTTCCAAGTTAAGAACTTTAAGCGACTTTTCTGAACATCAGAAGATTATTTGTAAACCTACCAACCAAACATGACAACTCTGGCCAAAGCGTGCTTGCTGCTCTAGACATGGCTAAAGCCTTTGACGCAGTAGAATGGCACAGTAAGTCTGCACCATTACAGGGATTTAACTTCAGCCCTAAGTATTCCAAATTGATAAAACTATCAGTTACCTAGAGCCTCCATAGGGAATAGAAGAGACCCATTTGTGCTTCAAATGGGAATCGGTATGAGTCAGGGGTGCCCCAGTTGCCCTGCCTTAGCAGTGGAGCCATGTGCTGAACAAGCCCCACCAAGTCAATAATTGTGTTGATGGACCCATTAGACGACCCAACACAGGTCCTGACTGTACCCTTCTCAGTGGTGGATCATCCTGCAACCACAATTATCTCAGGATATCGTCCCTTTCCCTGCCATGGTTACTTTTCAGCCGAAATGAAGAATTACAGAGTTTATATGGCGGCTGTAACTAGGGAACGGAACATGATGGATGGATCTCTGACCTCTCACAAGGTGTGGGGTGTCATGCCTACATATTGCTATATTCCCCTTAAATTGTGCCGAGGGCTTGTTTTCATAAGCAGGGGCTTGAAACCTTGATTAAAGTTTTTGGGCAAGAGTCCATCTTTCATTAGGACAATGATCCCAAAAGCAAAGCAACAATGGAGTGGCTCGTGAACAAAAATCTGAATGTCCTACAGTATTATACTGAATTGTTCTCTTTTCTGATCTGATCATCGGCACTGGTTCCTTACTATTGGATTAATCTGGTTGGTGTTACCAGATCAGGTAAATATCTACTCGTCAGGCGACTTCACCAAAGGCATGGATGTGCCATGAATACCCCACGTTCGTTTCATTCATTTAATTCCTGACTTTAAAGAGATTCTGTCATGATTTTAATGGTGTCATTTTATTCCTAAATGACACTAACACTACAAATAATTCACTCTACAATATAAAATGTCATTCCTGAACCAGCAAGTGTATTATTTTATTTTTAGTTTAGTTGTCATTTTCCCATTGTTCTGCTGATGGGGGGGGGGGGGTGATATCACTCACACTTGCAGTAAAGAATGACTGAAGTTTATCAGAGCACAATTCGCATGACTGGAGGCAGCTGGGAAACTGACAATATGTCTAGCCCCATGTCAGATTTTAAAATTAAATATAAAGAATTCAGTTTGCTCTTTTGAAAAACAGATTTCAGTGAAGAATTCTGTTGGAGCAGTACTATTGACAGTGACAGTATCCCTTTAAGCTCAGTATCTGCCTGAATATCACATTTGTGGTTCCAATTCTTTTATACAGTGTTGTGCACTAAAGCCACATAGACGCCAAGAGCTTATGTAGTGCTTGTGCTATAGGTATGTGGAGCTACTACCATTTATCTAGGGTACAAACTGACTTGCCCCTATCTCTAATACTGGATCTGAACTCAATCTTAATGACTTATTTGTAAACTGAAGCAAAACTACACATCATTTGGAGATTTTGGGCCTGGAAAAGCAGCTGCAATCAGATTAGCTCTACATAGAGCACTGGCTGAGCAACGCTCAGATAGCAAAGAATTCCTGGATGCAAATAAAACTTCCCTTAAAGAGATACTCGCCCCCATAGCTAGACAACAGCTTGTTTATATAAACTATAGTAGTACTTGTCTGTTATCTACTGTGTATCCTGTGCTTGAATGGCTGCCCCCATGGCTACACAGCAGCTTGTTTATATAAACTATAGTAGTACTTATCTGTTATCTACTGTGTATCCTGTGCTTGAATGGCTGCCCCCCCCCATGGCTACACAGCAGCTTGTTTATATAAACTATAGTAGTATCTGTTATCTACTGTGTATCCTGTGCATTGTCCCATGAGTATTTAGTTCAACACAGAATCATTCAAATCTCCATATCCCAAATCCACCCCTAACTGACCAACAAGCTGCTTCCAGGAGTGTCTAGTTGAGCAATTCCCCCAAATATCACCCTAAACGGCCTTTTCCTACATCCCCGTCCCCCAGACGCGCTCCAGCCCCCATAGTTTGCGCTAAGGGAACCACAGCAGACAGTGTGTGGGAAAAAAAATCACCAAACAACAGACTCGTATAGAAGCAGCTTGTATTTAATTTACACCTTCCCTTTGTACCTGCAGCATTATTTGTTTTCCTGTCTATGCGCACGGACTGAGTCTGAGCGACACTTGCTCATAGGGATCCAAGGCACCGTATATATATATATATATATATATATATATATATTATACACAGTGGTAGAAGAGGATAAGGTGGTGCTTAATACTAGAATGAACTCATCTTCGGGTCTGGTTTGCAGTCCAACGCACAATCTTTTTGGACAAAAGATAAAAGTGGTAGATTCTGTAAAATGATTGACAAGTAGGTTCTAGCGATCTCTGCAAACAGTTTGTTTTTAGGTTTTGATACTGGTAATCCTTTGGTGGATTTTTAAGTGTTTTTTATATAAAAATTCTATTTTGATGTTTAATATTTATTACTAATGTATAGCACGTTATACACTGTATTTCACATTCTGTGCTTTATATGTATTTGTTTCTACAGAATGTACCTGTTGGAAAAACCAGTCACATTAATGAATTCTCTAATTATCCCTCACACCTGAAAAAAAAGGGGGCGTCACTGGGAGGTGGGAGTGAGCTGGGTGAGTCTTTAAATTGTTTTCACTTTGGTGTAATCTCTATCTTGATAAAGGCTCCACTCGAGGGCCGAAACGTTGATGGAATAAATACTTTTATATTTCTTGAAGAAAATCCTGGTGTGCTTCAGCTTTTTTGTCGTATATATATATATATATATATATATATATATTATACACAGTGGTAGAAGAGGATAAGGTGGTGCTTAATACTAGAATGAACTCATCTTCGGGTCTGGTTTGCAGTCCAACGCACAATTAAGGGTCACACACACGTAAATAATAATAATGAGAAAATCCCAGAAAGTGCCAAAACATGAGCTCCGTTAATGAGACTGTGGGCACAGCTGAACCATTCAACCCGGGTACTGCCCAGTTCACATGTTTATATATCTGGATCTTCTCACCCGGAATCTTCTGCTGTCCTGTCTGTGCCGTCCTGCTGGTTCCAAGGTTTGTGCCATGTAAATAAATTAAATGAAGTTACCCTTGCTTCTCCCAGCGGGCGCCCCATGCTGGGTGCCCTTTCCTCTGTCCTTGGCATATCCACGCTTTGCTGATGGCAGATACATTGGCTGGGAAGTCACAATCTTCACAATGCAGCAAAAGGCATTAGGCTGTGGTTTAGCAGACGGGGTTTTGTTGATAAACTGACAGTTTCCACGTGGTACAGTGTGGCTTTTGTCCCTGATTGTCGGGCGAAGATATACATTTATATATATTCATATATATTATACACAGGGAGGGAATACCGTGGCCCCTCGCATCTCTCTCTCTTTGTTTTGTCCCCCCCCCCCCAGAGGGTGAATAATGTCTCTAGGCAATGGAGTCCCAGTCAAAATCATCCTGAATGTCATCGCTGCTCTGTGGGTAACGAAGTGTCGGACGTTGAGGTGGGTACAAAGCACGATGTGGGTGGCGTCCTGTAAAAAATAAAAAAGTGTAAAAAATAACATTTGGGGCAGGATTTAATCTACAAGAAATGACACAACTCCTCAATTGTTTCTGTTTGCCCAAAATGCAATGAACTGAATATACTACAGATATCCTTCATTACTTATGGTCATGTCCTGATGTGAAAAGGTTTTGGCACAAAGTGGAAAAGTTTATTAAAGGGGACCCATCACCCCAAAAAATTATTCGATATCCTATTTCATCCCATAAATCAAGCAAAATGCACTTTAATTCCACTGTATAAATTATTTAAATCTTGTTTCCTTCAGTCTGGGAATTCATAATTATAACAAGCAGGCAGGAGCCATTTTGTGGACACCGTTATTAAGCCTTGTATCATCTCAGGATCTTCTTTGTGCACCAGAATGGGGGACCTGATGACAATCCCAATGAACTGGCTTTACAGTTAGATGGTAAGGAGGGATGGGGAGAGCAGTGACATCTAGGGGCCCATTTACTTAGCTCGAGTGAAGGAATAGAATAGAAAAAACGTCGAATTTGGAATTTTTTTTTGGCTACTTCGACCATCGAATTGTCTACTTCGACTACGACTTCAAATCGAACGTTTCGAACTAAAAATCGTTCGACCATTCGATAATCGAAGTACTGTCTCTTTAAAAAAAACTACGACCCTCTACTTCGCCACCTAAAACCTACCGAGGTGCAATGTTAGCCTATGGGGAAGGTCCCCCATAGGCTTTCCTAGCTTTTTTTAGGCAAAGTAAAATCGCTTGATCGAAGGATTAAAATCCTTCGAAACGTTCGATTCGAAGCATTTAATCGTTCGATCAAACTAATTGCGGTAAATCCTTCGATATTCGAAGTCGAAGGATTTACATTCGGCAGTCGAATATCGAGGGTTAATTAACCCTCGATATTCGACCCTATGTAAATGTGCCCCCTAGTAATTGCTGAATAGAAAGTGAAAGTAATTGCCTAAGGCATAGAGGTGGGGCAGAATATTTGACAACACACTTGACAAAGGGCGCCGCCCGAAACATGTTGTGTATCTCTACCCCCAATAAAGAAATTATTGCAGTCCAGTTGCTGCCTTGGATGTGTCCCACACCTTCATATTTTCTGCAGAATATTTGATTGACAGCTGAGGTTTTCAAATGACTTTACAACAGCTACGAATGCTTTAATAAAAAAAAAAAAAGAATTTGGATTTTATGTTTAATTTCAAAAGGATTTTATTACCCTCTTTATTTTGTTGTCGAGTAGAGAAAATTGCAACTTGGAATAGTAATCTTTAAGTTGATTTTTTTTTTTACATTTTATTTTTAGCTTTGTTTACCTACATGGGATCATATGTTACTTTATTGAGTTTTTATTTAATTCATATGAATTCAAACTTTATATTGTTATCTGAAATGTGCTAATGTTCTAAACTTTTTGTAACCTGTAATTAACCTGTAATTAACCTGTAACCTGTAATCAGCTGGTTTTTGGTTAAAATGAATAAAAAAGTGAATTAAAGTGTAAAAAATGAAACTGGGTAAATAGATAGTCTGTGCAAAATAGAAAATGAACAGTTATGTCCCATGTGGCCCTCCTTATAGTCACTGACTAACTCAGAGTTAGAGAGCTGAAAAGCAGGAAGTAGTGTTCTGGCTATTATGTTACACATCCACTCACTCCAGCCTTTATACATTACATTTTTGGCTAATTAACTATATTGAAAACAAGTTTTATTTTGCACAGCCTGTCTATTTACCCAGTTTTTATTTTACACTGAACTGTTCTTTTAAAACCCTAATCTTCTACATAAATCTTCCTGAAATGACTATGTGACTGGCTCCCTGACCAAAGCTTCATGAACCAGATCTTCAGTACCCCGCCCACACAGGTCAATGAAACCTTCCTAACTGGCTGTCCGTTGCTTCAAAGTCCTCCACCCCCAGGCTGTCCATGGGAAAGAGAGCAGCCCAAACCAGGAAGAGAATCAGACCTCTGTTCAGTGGCATAACTAGATATTACTGGGCCCACAGCAAATTATTTTTCAGGCTTCCAAAATGTCTAACGGTTGACCTGTTTTTTATTATTAAAATTTTCTATAAATTGGGGCCTCATGGGGCCCCTATATCTCCCGGGCCCCCCTGCAGCCTCAGGATCTGCTTCCTCTGTAGTTACGCCCCTGCCTCTGTACTTGGTTAAGAAGATCTCTTTGATCACTGGCATTATCATTGTGATGCCCTCTCTCCGTCATACCAACTTGTTTAATGAAGCTGCTCACCTTGCTGGCTGTACGTTGGTGGTGCCTGGGACTGGATGGGATAACCGGAAGAGACGGTAAAGGTGTGACCACAGGACACGGGAGGAGGCTGATTCTGTCCATATGAATTTACTGAGGAGGGAGACACAAACATTTATAAGATCAGATTGGCTATGGGGTATATTTATCAAAGAGTGAAGTCTGACATCGCCACAGTCCTCTAGAGTGGAATTCCTCCTCTCTCCATTCATTTCTATGGGATTTTTAAACAAGTATTTATCAATGGGTGAAAGTGAAAGTTCATCCTTTGATAAATACGCCTTTAAAAATCCCATAGAAATGAATGGAGAGTGGCGGAATTTCACTCTAGAGGACTGTGGGGATCTCTAACTTCACTCTTTGATAAATATACCCCAATGTCTCATCCTTATTTCCCTTTTCTGGGGAGAACAGCGTAATAAGTAGAATATTTTATCTAGGTTTTATAACCCATAGCATCCAATCAGAGGCTTGCATTTAAATGAACAGTTCAGCTTAAAAATAAAAACTGGATAAATAGACTGTGCAAAATAAAATAAAAATTCTAATATCGTTAGTTAGCCAAAAACATAATGTATAAAGGCTGGAGTGACTGGATGTGTAACAGAACAGTAACTGCTTTTCAGCTCTCTAACTCTGAGTTAAGGTGGCCATAGACACACAGATCCTATCTTTGATTCGTACGATTTTCGGATCGAGTGTGGTGTGTGTCTTTCGTCCAGCGGAGATCAGTAGTTTGGTCGATTCGGTCAGGGTTGACCGATCCTGCCGGAGCCCATTGCGCATCGTAATCGGATCGTTCGGCCATACGGCCGAACAATCAGATTACCCCCGATATAGCCATGCTCGTTAATGGCATATCAGGGAAAGATCCGCTCGTTTGGCGATGTTGCCAAACGAGCGGATCTTTGTGTCTATGGCCACCTTTAGTCAACAAATTTACGGGAGAAACATGGGACAGTTATTACCCATGTGCCCCCCCTCGAGTCACTGATTGGTTACTGCCTGATAACCAATCAGTGGAAACCAAGAGAGCTGCAAAACAGGAAGTAGTGTTCTGGCTATTCTGTTAACATTTTGTATTTTGCACAGCCTATTTACCTAGTTGTTATCTTTATACTGAACTGTTCCTTTAATATTTCTAATGACAGTAGACAAGCAAATGAAAACAGCTGACTGGTTGCTATGGGTTACAAGACTACAGACCTCATCTCCGCCCATTTCTACATTCCGATTCTCCCTTCTTCACTACAGCTCTTGACTTGTTCCATTCCTCTTACCTGCCATGTTATGTCCAGGCTTCCCTCCTCGTAGAGCGCAGGCACTGCTGGTAGTTGGTGGCATACAGGGAGCCTGGCAAGATGGAGGCTGTCCATGGTTTTGTGGGAGGAGGCCAGTCGTACTCAGCAGATGGCTTAAGGAATCACACAGGCTGGCAATGTGATCCTGGTCCAGGCTCCAGTTCTTAAGTTCAGCCTGACGCAGACTCTCCATCAGATCTGCCAACAGGAATAAAGGGAATTATCTGACATTTACCCATAGTGTGCTCATGACCTGCTTTATGCAGCCTTCCAGACAGGCAACTCTTATTGTATTTGAGATCCACCCAGTGGAAGATCAACTGAAACTGTACTGTCCTGTTATTTATAGGTCCTTTAACTCCGAACCTTCTATTAATCTTAATTTAGCATTAAATGATGTTATCTGATACACAATGCATCACAAACTGATATAGTTTCCGTTTATACTGGGGTATACTGCAAACAGGCCCAGGTGGGCTTTAGCGGCTTACCTGAGAATTGGGACAGATCCACAGAGGACCAATCCAAACTGCTGACTATCTTGAAGCTTTCCTTTAAGGAGTCAATATTCGAACACCAGTCACTTGGAAGCCCTAAGGCAGAGAGATGAATGTCAGTTAGTTATGGGGTATTTCAGAGACATGCCCTTTCTACCCATTCACACCGAGGGACACTTACCCAAAGACATGCCAGGAGCTGGGGGGCGAGGCATTTGCTGCTGGGGCAGATATGGAGGTTGCTGGTGTTGAGCTTGATGGTGAGAAGGGGGAAGGCCACTGATGCTGGGGACATTGTGGGGGTGCAGGTTAGAGGGAGCAGCACCAGAATTCTGCTGGTACATACAGCAGCTCGATGACTGTACTTCTGAATGAACAGGGGGCAGAACTGGTGGAGACAAACGGGGAAGTGGTTGATTGGTGTAAATGAGATTAACAGATGAAGAACTATGGTGGCAGATCATTGACTTAAACAGGGTGTTTCCTCATCAAGGTGATCCTCTCCCATTTAAGGCACCAAAGAGGACAATGGAAGGTGCATAAAAAGTACTTCTGTCTGCATTGTCGCATGCCCAGCATTAGCCATTACCATATTCCCTTACCAACACCATATGCTACCAGTGACAGATGCCTATGTGCCCATCTCACCCTGTTTGCTCTGCATAGAGTTGTACAGATCCTTGTCTCCTCTCTCCCCCTGTTTGCCCAACAGAGAGTGATACAGACTCCGGAAGGAACAGCTCAGATCTGGGAAGGTGCTTTCTGAGAAGGAGAACTTGTAGCAGTCGTTGTTGTTGTATGTAGGAGCCCGGGAATCTGGTGGCATCTGAGTGGGGTTGGCCTGTTTGGTAAGGAAGAGAGACAATGGATCCATAGAATGAAGTGAATGCAGTAATTAAGAATTTGTACTGATTATACATCTAACTAGGGTCAGACTGGGCCAGTAGGAGAAAACCCCGGCAGTCATGGGCCCCTGCAAACCTGGGCCTGCTCCCCTGCCTGTACCACCGTATTGAAAATCACCCCAAGTGCAGTCAGCTGCCAGTTAATACTAACGTTTGTTTTGTTTCCTGCGTATGTCAGGAAGAGGACCCCTTCAAGTCGCAGCCCCAGGGGGCCAACAGTGTCCCAGTCCGATGGTGAACTGGTCTCAGACAAAGCATTGCACACCTAACCATTTACCAGAGTAACTAAATGACAGCTAACCAGATCAGATATCATGAGCTTTTCCATGTAGATATATATTAAAGGCAATATAAACAAATTCACAAAACATTGCTCAGAGTGCTCAGCTGAACATTTTTGAAATCTGAAGTCTGTTATCTGGTTACCTTCCCATTGTTCTGTTGTTAGGCTGCTGGGGGGGGGGGAGGGAGGGGTGATATCACTCCAATTTGCAGTACAGCAGTAAAGAGTGACTGAAGTTTATCTGACTGTGGGCACCTGGGAAACTGACAATATGTCTAGCCCCATGTCAGATTTCAAAATTATATATAAAAAAATCTGTTTGCTTATTTGAGAAATGGATTTCAGTGCAGAATTCTGCTGGAACAGCACTATTAACTGATGTGTTTTTTTCACATAACAGTATGCCTTTAACCTTGCTATGCACGCTCACCTGGCTGTAGGTAGGGAGAGGAGAGTTATTGTTCATAGGATGCCCTTGGGTGGCTTCTTGGGGCATAGACACCTCACTGGCTGAACTCAGGGGGCTTTTGTTGACTTCTTGTTCAAATGAATCCTGGGAAACCTGCAAAAGAACCACACACTAGAGATCAGGCACATTGATATTTTCAGCAGCAATGTAATTACATTCTACAGGATCCCCTGAAACTCCCAGAAGCAAAACCTGCAGGAGGGACAACAGGTAGACCAACACAATATATTAGTAGAACAGTGCACGTATGTATTGGTTATAGTATGTGCATAATGTTGTATTTAAGGGAAAAGTAGGGACTTTATCCTTGTCTTAATTGCAACTGTTGTTCTAATGTACAAGTAGGGGAGTGTATTTTTTCACCCCAGAAAGAGTAATCCTATTAAAATAAGGGGCCAATACTCTTGTGGTTCCACATATGCAGTGTATGTGATCAAATGCGCATGTGGGCTAGCATATGTGGGCCACACCAAGAGAACGGTCCGTGAACGGATACGAGAACACAAATCTGCAATTAATACCGGAAAAAAAGAACAAGCAGTTGCCGATCACTTTATCGATCATGCTCAAAGGGTCAATCAGTTAAAATTCCAGATTGTAGAGACCATTGAATCTAAGCGTCGAGGAGGGAATAGATTAAAAGAGTTATTATAAAATGAGGCATTCTGGATTAGAAAACTTGAAACCCTAGAACCATGGGGGTTTAAACAACTTGAGTCCCATTTTCTGATGATTTTAATTCTTACTTGGTTTTTATTCTGATTTTACATGTTTTATTTTTTATCTCTTACAGATATATTCACTATAGACATTTTGTCGAACTCGCTTCAAACGATATTGAACACTTGCTTGCGTAATGTTCTAGACACACAGTGTTAAATTGACAAATGTATAAGAATTATTTGTTTATTGTTTCATGTTAATTGAATAAGTTTGCACAAATGACCACTAGATGGTGGAATAGAGTATAAGTAGCACTATTAAACACATGCTGGTTAGCTTGATAAAAGACCATACAGTCTGAAACGTTGCTGTAATGCCCTTGCACCAATAAAGTAAAATATTTAAAACTGCGGGTGCTGGACTCATTTCTTTGTCAGTATTGCCAGTGGAAAGTGGCCATTGGAGGACGTGCACCCATCCAAGGAAGAAAGTGGAAGTGGTGCTGACTACAAGTCTGCTAACATAATGTTGTATTTGTCACATTTTATGATGCAGGGGTTGGATGTGTGTGTTGCACCCATATGGATGGCAGTGACTGAAAGGATGTAGGTACCTCATCGTCTGGATGCGGCCTTTTCCTGCGAGGCAGAGTTATGTCTTCTTTTGGACAACTGTCAATCATCCAGTAGGATCCCTGCAATAAAGGCCAAGTTAATGAATGGTTCAGGTTCCCTTTCTCGTCTGCCATTCGTGCTGTTTCTCACCCTGTATGGCACATTGTTCTTACCTTTCCGGGATCATCTCGGGGGCGCGGAACTTTCCTGAAGCATTTATTTAAGGACAGATTGTGTCGTATCGAGTTCTGCAAGACACAAGCACGAGAGCAGGTAATGCACACAATGAGCTTGTCTGACTCTCCTGATAAGAATTACCATGGCATTGCTGCGACCGCCTCCCCAAGCTCACTTGGCCCATCCTATCCTGTGCCAAGTCTTCTGTGCCAACCACAGATAGAAACGATTACAGAGTGAGGAGCGGGGCCGCCATCAGAAATCGCAGGGCCCTATCGTGCAACATTTTCTGGGCCCCCGCCCACCTTTAAACCCCATCCCATATCTCGACCACCCCACAGTAAAAAGGCCACACCTATATCTCGACCACCCCACAGTAAAAAGGCCACACAGACATCAGAGCTAAAACATTAAACCCCCCTAAGCCATAAAAAGCCATTGATTCAGATTTTCTATACCCTCATTGGTTCTTTAAGGATAAGTCCCGGTAAAGCTACATTGGGATTGGATAGGCTGAAGGGGACGTTCTAACTTCCCCTATCCAATCCCTGTACAGCTTTACCGGGACTTATCCTTAAAGAACCAATGAGGGTACAGAGAATCAGAATAGCAGAAAAATCTGGTGTGCACAGAGCTGCTGTCCTACATTATGAAGCTGGCAGCATGGTGAAAGCAGGTAAAGCATGGCCGGGCCTCCCTTAGACATAAAACCCTGCAGGGCCTGGGACAACTGTTCTCTCTGTGCCCCCTGATGGCCCTGGTGAGGAGCACATGGCTCGTCTAGTTGCATTCCCTTTATACAGTAAAACTGGGCTGAGGCATGTGCACCCAGTAAATCTGGGCCTAGTATCAGTTCTCAAGAATGCTGGAAACTAACCCATTGTCTGTACAGCCTATCAGCTGGAAGGTGGCCCATTAACTACATTACCCAACAGCTATAATGGAACCCATCACCTGTACAGCTTTCCAAATATTTAGCATTAGAACTGCCACTGATATCCAGTCACTGGCACAAACCTCTATCCGCATTTAGGGTTGCCACATGGCCGGTATTTTACAGGTCTGGCCTGTGAAAATGATGGTTGATCCCAATGTGATTAATAGGGAAAAAAGATATATATATATATATATATATATATATATATATAGTAATTAAATAGGGGCCCGCACTCCAATGTTGCGTAAAGAAAAAAAGGTTTTTATTTCAAATTGTGCATCCAACGTTTCGGCCCATGCCTGGATCCTTGAGAAAGGCCCAGGCATGGGCAGAAACGTTGGATGCGCAAGTTGAAATAAAAACCTTTTTTTCTTCACGCAACATTGGAGTGCGGGTCCCTATTTAATTACTGTATGCTAAAGCTTTGAACCAGCACCCACAGTAACTCCAAGACTGGATCAGAGTGCGAGTGTTTGTCTATATATATATAGGGGAAAAATTATATATATATATATATATATATATATATATATATATATATATATATATATATATATATATGAAGGCCGGTATTTTTTTCCAGAAAAGGTGGCAACCCTATCCACATGGCAACCCTATTCAAAATGCTATATTTTATATAGTGAACTTATTGCACGAGGCTAAAGTTTGAGCTTGTCAATAGCAGCAATGATCCAGGACTTCAAACTTGTCACAGGGGGTCACCATCTTGGAAAGTGTCTGTGACACTCACATGCTCAGTGGGCTCTGATTGGCTGTTGAGAAGCTAAGCTTAGGGCTCGTCACTAATTATCCAGCAGAAAATGAGCTTCCCTGGCTGTAATATAAGCTGATGCTACAGGTTTGCTGATTATTCAATTCTGATGCTAATTGCACTGGTTTCTGTGCTGCCATGTAGTAATTATGTGTATTAATTACTAATCAGCCTTATATTGTGACATTTCTATTCTATGTGTACTGTATAGTGTGAGTGGCTCCCTAAGCTCAGTAAGTGACAGCAGCACAGAGCATGTGCAGTGAATCAGCAGAAAAGAAGATGGGGAGCTACTGGGGCATCTTTGGAGACACAGATCTTTACTGCTAAAGGGCTGTGGTTGCCTTGGGCTGGTACAGAAGCACAAAACATCATGTACAACATTTCAAGCTACTTCTTTAGTTAGGCTTTAGTTCTCCTTTAAGTGGAACCCCTGCTTACACTCACCTTCCAGCCCACCCCAGCACTGCGATAATACGGGAAGTTGTCACAGATCCAGCGGTAGATCTCACTGAGGGTCATGCGTTTGGCTGGAGCAGAGTTGATGGCATACTGGATGAGGTTGGCATAGCTGTAAGGGGGTTTTCCATCTCGGTGGGCCGCAGCTTCCTCTTTGCTCAGCATGGCACTTGGGTCTGCGGGGGATCCTGGGCCCTTACGCCCTACACTGTTCTGTTGGGAACCCTTTATCGAAGCCTGGATTGTGAGCTGCGGAAGCCAGTCTATGGAGGTGAGGCTGCTTCCCAAGTCAGACGCCATCTTGGAACTGAAGGAGGGAATTCCAGGTAAGTATTTCATCTGACTTATTATTATTATTATTATTAAAACTTACATCTGATGATTATTACTGCTATTATTAAAGGGGTTGTTCATTTTGAATTAACCTTTTAGTATGATGTAGAGAGTGATATTCTGAGACAATTTGCAATTGGTTTTCATTTTTTTATTATTTGTGGTTTTTGAGTTATTTAGCTCTTTATTCAGCAGCTCTCCAGTTTGCAATATCTGCCATCTGGTTGCCATGGGTCTAAATGGCCCTAGCAACCATGCACTGATTTGAATAAGAGACTGGAATATTAATAAGAGAGGCCAAATAGAAAACTGAGGAATAAAAAGTAGCAATAACAATAGATTTGTAGCCTTACAGAGCATCAGAGCATTTGTTTGTAGATGGGGTCAGTGACCCCCATTTGAAAGCTGGAAAGAGAAAAAAAGGCAAATAATTCAAAAAATATATAAAAAAAAATATATAATTGAAAAGTCGCTTAGAATGAGACATTCCATAAGATAAAGGTGAAACATACAAAAAACAAATCCAGGCCCAGTGTCACTATCTGAACCATGTACCAGTGCAGATATGATATATATATATATATATATATATATATACATGTACCAGTGCAGATATGATATATATATATATATATATATATATATATATATACATGTACCAGTGCAGATATGATATATAGATATACATGTACCAGTGCAAATATGATATACAGTGCTTGTCATTAGCCTTTGCTGTGTCTGTATGTGAAATAAGTTCCTCTTGAGTATTTGTCTACACAGCCATGTGCCTATCTGTGCCAGCCCGATTATCTACAGTCTGTTTCTTCTATATGTGTGTCTAGGCATCTTTATATCAGTCTGGGGTCTGTATGTCTGTCTAGGCATCTTTATATCAGTCTGGGGTCTGTATGTCTGTCTAGGCATTTATATATCAGTCTGTGTGTCTGTATGTCTCTCTAGGCATTTATATATCAGTCTGTGTGTCTGTATGTCTCTCTAGGCGTCTATATATTAGTCTGGGTGTCTGTATGTCTCTCTAGGCATCTTTATATCAGTCTGGGTGTCTGTATGTCTGTCTAGGCATCTATATATCAGTCTGGGGTCTGTATGTCTGTCTAGGCATTTATATATCAGTCTGGGTGTCTGTATGTCTGTCTAGGCGTCTATATATCAGTCTGTGTGTCTGTATATCTGTCTAGGCATTTATATATCAGTCTGTGTGTCTGTATGTCTGTCTAGGCATTTATATATCAGTCTGGGGTCTGTATGTCTGTCTAGGCATTTATATATCAGTCTGGGGTCTGTATGTCTGTCTAGGCATCTATATATCAGTCTGGGTGTCTGTATGTCTGTCTAGGCATTTATATATCAGTCTGTGTGTCTGTATGTCTGTCTAGGCATTTATATATCATTCTGTGTGTCTGTATGTCTGTTTAGGCATCTTTACATCAGTCTGGGTGTCTGTATGTCTGTCTAGGCTTCTATATATCAGTCTGGGGTCTGTATGTCTGTCTAGGCATTTATATATCAGTCTGGGTGTATGTATGTCTGTCTAGGCATCTATATATCAGTCTGGGTGTCTGTATGTCTGTCTAGGCATTTATATATCAGTCAGTGTGTCTGTATGTCTGTCTAGGCATTTATATATCAGTCTGGGTCTGTATGTCTATCTAGGCATTTATATATCAGTCTGTGTGTCTGTATGTCTGTCTAGGCATTTATATATCAGTCTGTATGTCTGTATGTCTGTCTAGGCATTTATATATCAGTCTGTGTGTCTGTATGTCTGTCTATGCATTTATATATCAGTCTGTGTGTCTGTATGTCTGTCTAGGCATTTATATATCAGTCTGTATGTCTGTCTAGGCATTTATATATCAGTCTGTGTGTCTGTATGTCTGTCTAGGCATCTATATATCAGTCTGTGTGTCTGTATGTCTGTCTAGGCATCTATATATCAGTCTGGGTGTCTGTATGTCTGTCTAGGCATTTATATATCAGTCTGTGTGTCTGTATGTCTGTGTAGGCATCTATATATCAGTCTGGGGTCTGTATGTCTGTCTAGGCATTTATATATCAGTCTGGGGTCTGTCTAGGCATTTATATATCAGTCTGGGATCTCTATGTCTGTCTAGGTATTTATATATCAGTCTGTGGGTCTGTAAGACAATTTGGATGGATGTATGACAGTCTGGGTTTCAGTGGTTGTCTATGTGCCAGGCTGGGTGCTGTATGTTAGTATGTGTGTGTGTAATGCATAAATGACAGTCTAGGTGTCTGTATATGGGTCTGGGTGTCTATATGTTTATATGACAGTCTGGGTATCTGTATGTGTTTAGGTGTCTAAGTGGTATGTATGAAATGTGTGACAATCTGGGTGTCTGTGTATGACAGTCTGGGTGTGTGTCTGATAATGTGGGTCTGTGTGTTTCTATGGTTGTCTGTGTGACAGTTTGTCTGTGCATAAGTGTGTGTATCTGTGTGTGTGTGTGACAGTCTGTATGTCTGTGCCTGTTCTCATATCTGTCTGTCACTTCCCCACCCCCTCCCCTTCTGTCCGTCCATTCTGCCCCTCTCCCCTTCCCTCTGTCCCAGTCCCCCCTTGTCATTCCTCACATGGTGCAACTCCTCTCCCTTCTCTTCTCCGGGGTCGCCCCCTCTCCACGGCAAAGGCTGGGGAGGGGGGAACGACAGGGTTTGTGGATGGGGGAATCTACAGACAGCTAGAGGAGGAACTTCTGCTTCCTGCAGGGTTGGGTTTTCTTCCGGGCCATAAGTCTGAAGGGGAGGGAGACGACTGAGGGGAGGGAGACAAAGCTGAGACAGAGACACATGCGATCAGTGCAGCCCTTCTAGCTGGATTTTCTACAAGTCACCCCAGTTATTCACATGATCTGGGAGCCATAGGGCAGAGCTGAAGGGAGGAGGACAGGGAGGAGAAGGGAATAGGAGACCAGGAAGAGACAGGACAGAGAGAGAGAGAGAGAGGAGATGCACCTGTGGGAGAGAACTGGTAGAAAGGAGACATTCAGAGCAGGGTCAGAGGAAAAAGGAAGAATGAAAGGAGTAGAAAGAAGAGACAGCTCAGGGGAAAAGACACAGATGAGAGGGGACAAAGAGAAGGAGGGGGCCACTGAGGGAAGAGCGGGGCTGATTTTCTTACACATGTGCTAAACTGCACCAGAATCATTCTGAAACCAACCAGATCTTTGTTTTCATTTTCTTTCACATGGAGTAGGCTGCTCAAAACCGATTGCTGATTGGTTGCTATTGGTAACTACCCCGGTGTCGTATTGTAAAACAGCCCACGGCACTGCTGAGTAAAAGACTCAGGCCCAAAGGCACAGACTGTCCCACAGTGTCACTTCTTGTGTTCATTAGCCCATGTTACCACAAAAAACAACATTTCAGGGGTGTCTGTGCCTCCTTTACTCGGGTACCTGATGAATGGAGGCAGGAGAGCCCCATAAAATGGAGTTCTTTGTGGTAACATTAAACAAGAGAATAGCACAAGAAGCAGCAAAGGTTATTACTTCTGTTTACTTCATTGTTATGTGGCCATGCACAGGCTTATGGTGCTTATTACATATTCCATTTGTGACTTGTTACTGCAGCAACCGGCATTCCCTGTCAGATATCTGTAGGTTTCAAAGGGCAGTGCACTGTGCAACAATAAACAGACTCCTCCCTGCAAGATAATCAGGGAACACTGTGAGGTACAGTCACTCACTAATGCCAACAACCCTTTCCCACCCGCAGCTCAGTAATGGAGCCGGTGCCAGGGAGAAGAGCGGGGGATGGGAGTGTGACTCAGTAGTTCAGGCTCTAAATCAAGAGGAGAGATCAGTTACAGCCCTGCTGATCCAACCCTCACAGAACCAGTCACAGAGTCTGCTCCTCCCACATCAGCAAGCTCTGCCCCGCCCCAACCCTCACACAGCACAATTATAATGTGGCACTGTTTGCTCCTGTGTTTATGTCCTGGAGTATGTTGTGCCCACCAGGCAATGACTGGCAATCTGTGGCTTCTGGCAAATGCCAGAGAGGCTGCTATAAGGTGCCATACACAGTCACTATTTAGTGGGCTGCTGGGGACTGTTTGGGCCTCTGTGTGGCCTGATTAGGCCTCTGTGTGGGATGATTAGGCCTCTGTGTGGGATTATTAGACCCCTGTGTGGTCTGATTGGGCCTTTGTGTACCTGAAATGCCAGGGCCTGTTTTAATTCGCAACCCCTGGCACTGACACTAACGCCTGAAACAGAGAACAAAACTATAAAGTAGCTGTGGGTCTGTCATGGCCAAGTGCTGCTGTGCGTATGGATCTGTGGGTAGGGTTGCCCCTGGCTGCTATTTTACCGGCCTGGCAGGTAAAAATGATGGTTGATCCCAATGTTATTAATAGGGAATAAAGATAAATATATAGGAAGGTCAGTGATATAATCCCAATGTTATTAATAGGGAATAAAGATAAATATATAGGAAGGTCAGTGATCCCAATGTTATTAATAGGGAATAAAGATAAATATATAGGAAGGCCAGTGATATGATCCCAATGTTATTGTTTCCAGAAAAGATGGCAACCCTATCTGTTGGGGAATGTGTATTATATCCAGCTGCAATAATCTTATACAGGTATGGATAGAGGTCTTGTGACGGATGGGGGAAATATTATATTGGTCAAGGCTGCACAGCTTCAATCCCCAAGATCCTATTGGGGATAAAAAACAAAAAACAAGTAGAAGGTGCATTGCAAAACCAATATATTTAAAAATACAATTTATTATATAATCCCTAAAACACTGGCCGGCCAGGAAACACAATGAATAATTGATGAATAATAATTAGTAGTAAAATCATATTGATTTTACTACTATTTATTATTCATCAATTATTCTTTATTCTTCTTTATACAGGTATGGGACCTGTTATCCAGAATGCTCGGGACCTGGGGTTTTCCGGATGACGGATCTTTCCGTAATTTGGATCTTCATACCTTAAGTCTGCTAGAAAATCATGTAAACACTAAATAAACCCAATAGGCTGGTTTTGCTTCCTATAAGGATTTATTATATCTCAGTTGGGATCAAGTACAAAGTACCGTTTTATTATTACAGAGAAAAATGAAATCATCTTTAAAAATCTGGATTATTTCATTATAATTGAGTCTATGAGAGACGGCGGAGCTTTCTGAATAACAGGTTTCCAGATAACGGATGCCATACCTGTACATCCACAAGTGCAATTATCAGGCATTTGTCCCACATAATGAAGCAGCCTTTTATTGGTGTACAAAGAAAAACATGGAATGCTCTCCTGACACAAAAAATGTTAATTTATACCAGCATACTGTACATATATGGGCTCATTTACATCCCATACCCCAGTTGCAGTTACACAAAGTTACCTGCAGTTATTTGTGCAAATAATCTCACTGATTAAAGATACAGTACTTGTGTCAAGGTGCATTTTGTGCTCAGTGCTATTTAGTCCTTCCTGCCTTGCCTTTCCAAATAAGCACAGTTGCACCTATTGCTACACGAGTCTACCTCCACCTCTAAAGCAGCTGGTAAATTTAGGGTTCCCACAGCACCGTGTGTCAATCGCTGTAGCACAGTTGTGCCAAAAAATTAAGGCACACACATCACTTGCAATGTACCTTCTAAGTTGTGCACTTGTGCGCACAGACACAATTTTGAAGTCAGCACACACAATAAATTGTGAAAACAAGAAATTTTGTATTAATTCTGACCTGAGCACACAGTTTTTAAAAACTGTGCACACAAGTTTAAAATGTGTGCACAGATTGGAGGAGCAGCTCCAGGCAACTAGATGACAACCACAATGATGCTAGAAATGTAGGACAAAATGACACATGCAAAGTGCAGTTCTGACAGGATTTAACTCCTTGCGTGCATAGGGTTGCCACCTGGCCGGTATTTTACCAGCCTCGCCAGGAAGATAGGCAGAATGGTTGAGGAACAGACTTGTGGAGAAACCCAAGCAAGACATAAGGCAAGATGACAAAATATCCATTAATTCAATATCAATTTGGTATTTAAAAAAAAAAACAATTATGGCAAAATTGTATGAAATTGTGTGAATTTCTTAAAATATTAATGGTAACACCATTAAAAGAAATGCCACATTGAAGAAAAGCCACAATGCTGAGTTCCGATTTGCCTCTATTCTACAGCATTTTAAAGGTTTTGTCCACAATGCACTGCTCCCATACATCCACAATAAATGGTCACATTTAGTACCGTAGTTCTTATAAATGGTTATTTTGTGCGGGACCGCTGGGAAGCCAAGTACCCATCTCCTGCTCTCCTTGCTCCTGGGACATTTCAGATGTTACCTCTGATCTGCTGGCCTAAAAAGTCAATGGCATTGCATTTATATTCTAAAACAGTGGTTATTCAAGTCTCGCTTAAATTTCAATCTTTTTTTTATCTCTATGAGATAAAGAATATTTAGGACATTATGTACATACGGTCTAACTGGCCTTCATATTGGGCTTTCAGGTGTATTTAGGAGAGCAGATGGACATTCTCTCCAATGCTCACTGAGCTCAGGCAGAAAGGCTTTGCATGCCTCATAATTCCATCAAAAGGCTTCGTTCTTCTTACTCCAAGAGACCCCCTTTGTAAGGACTGAAATATTCATATCCAGTAGAGTGGGAACAAAGATTTCCACCATGTCTTGTCTCCTACTCTACTGTTTATTTATCTTCACTGAAACCTCCCCGAGCTGTGATAGTCTGGGCCTCTCTTAAGTTTAGCAGTAGGATACCAGAAAGTGTGAAATGTGAGGCTTTCAGTGCACAATGGATCAACCCCTGTTTTATGAGCCATACTCCTTATCGTACATACTATATGAAAAGCAAGTGGCCGGGGAGCACTGTGCAAGACAATTAAAGTGTAGAGTTTTTTTTATTTCATAAGACCATACAATGACATCCTCACACTTGATAAAGGGCACTATGAAATCAAAGACATATTGCTATTTTATTGCCTTGTACAGAGTTCCCACCAGCCACTCGCCTTTCCTAGTGTGAAAACTCATGGACTATATCTTCCTAAGTTCTCTAAGATACAAATATTTTCTACAAGTCACCCCAGTTATTCACATGATCTGGGAGCCAAGGGATAGGGCAGAGCTGAAGGGAGGAGGACAGGGAGGAGAAGGGAATAGGAGACAGACCAGGAAGAGACAGGACAGAGAGAGAGAGAGAGGAGATGCACCTGTGGGAGAGAACTGGTAGAAAGGAGGGAAAAGGAAGAATGAAAGGAGTAGAAAGAAGAGACAGCTCAGGGGAAAAGACACAGATGAGAGGGGACAAAGAGAAGGAGGGGGCCACTGAGGGAAGAGCGGGGCTGATTTTCTTACACATGTGCTAAACTGCACCAGAATCATTCTGAAACCAACCAGATCTTTGTTTTCATTTTCTTCCACATGGAGTAGGCTGCTCAAAACCGATTGCTGATTGGTTGCTATTGGTAACTACCCCGGTGTCGTATTGTAAAACAGCCCACGGCACTGCTGAGTAAAAGACTCAGGCCCAAAGGCACAGACTGTCCCACAGTGTCACTTCTTGTGTTCATTAGCCCATGTTACCACAAAAAACAACATTTCAGGGGTGTCTGTGCCTCCTTTACTCGGGTACCTGATGAATGGAGGCAGGAGAGCCCCATAAAATGGAGTTCTTTGTGGTAACATTAAACAAGAGAATAGCACAAGAAGCAGCAAAGGTTATTACTTCTGTTTACTTCATTGTTATGTGGCCATGCACAGGCTTATGGTGCTTATTACATATTCCATTTGTGACTTGCTACTGCAGCAACCGGCATTCCCTGTCAGATATCTGTAGGTTTCAAAGGGCAGTGCACTGTGCAACAATAAACAGACTCCTCCCTGCAAGATAATCAGGGAACACTGTGAGGTACAGTCACTCACTAATGCCAACAACCCTTTCCCACCCGCAGCTCAGTAATGGAGCCGGTGCCAGGGAGAAGAGCGGGGGATGGGAGTGTGACTCAGTAGTTCAGGCTCTAAATCAAGAGGAGAGATCAGTTACAGCCCTGCTGATCCAACCCTCACAGAACCAGTCACAGAGTCTGCTCCTCCCACATCAGCAAGCTCTGCCCCGCCCCAACCCTCACACAGCACAATTATAATGTGGCACTGTTTGCTCCTGTGTTTATGTCCTGGAGTATGTTGTGCCCACCAGGCAATGACTGGCAATCTGTGGCTTCTGGCAAATGCCAGAGAGGCTGCTATAAGGTGCCATACACAGTCACTATTTAGTGGGCTGCTGGGGACTGTTTGGGCCTCTGTGTGGCCTGATTAGGCCTCTGTGTGGGATGATTAGTCCTCTGTGTGGGATTATTAGACCCCTGTGTGGTCTGATTGGGCCTTTGTGTACCTGAAATGCCAGGGCCTGTTTTAATTCGCAACCCCTGGCACTGATACTAACGCCTGAAACAGAGAACAAAACTATAAAGTAGCTGTGGGTCTGTCATGGCCAAGTGCTGCTGTGCGTATGGATCTGTGGGTAGGGTTGCCCCTGGCTGCTATTTTACCGGCCTGGCAGGTAAAAATGATGGTTGATCCCAATGTTATTAATAGGGAATAAAGATAAATATATAGGAAGGCCAGTGATATGATCCCAATGTTATTAATAGGGAAAAAGATAAATATATAGGAAGGTCAGTGATCCCAATGTTATTAATAGGGAATAAAGATAAATATATAGGAAGGCAAGTGATATGATCCCAATGTTATTAATAGGGAATAAAGATAAATATATAGGAAGGTCATATAGGAAGGGAATAAAGATAAATATATAGGAAGGCCAGTGATATGATCCCAATGTTATTGTTTCCAGAAAAGATGGCAACCCTATCTGTTGGGGAATGTGTATTATATCCAGCTGCAATAATCTTATACAGGTATGGATAGAGGTCTTGTGACGGATGGGGGAAATATTATATTGGTCAAGGCTGCACAGCTTCAATCCCCAAGATCCTATTGGGGATAAAAAACAAAGAACAAGTAGAAGGTGCATTGCAAAACCAATATATTTAAAAATACAATTTATTATATAATCCCTAAAACACTGGCCGGCCAGGAAACACAATGAATAATTGATGAATAATAATTAGTAGTAAAATCATATTGATTTTACTACTATTTATTATTCATCAATTATTCTTTATTCTTCTTTATACAGGTATGGGACCTGTTATCCAGAATGCTCGGGACCTGGGGTTTTCCGGATGACGGATCTTTCCGTAATTTGGATCTTCATACCTTAAGTCTGCTAGAAAATCATGTAAACACTAAATAAACCCAATAGGCTGGTTTTGCTTCCTATAAGGATTTATTATATCTCAGTTGGGATCAAGTACAAAGTACCGTTTTATTATTACAGAGAAAAATGAAATCATCTTTAAAAATCTGGATTATTTCATTATAATTGAGTCTATGAGAGACGGCGGAGCTTTCTGAATAACAGGTTTCCAGATAACGGATGCCATACCTGTACATCCACAAGTGCAATTATCAGGCATTTGTCCCACATAATGAAGCAGCCTTTTATTGGTGTACAAAGAAAAACATGGAATGCTCTCCTGACACAAAAAATGTTAATTTATACCAGCATACTGTACATATATGGGCTCATTTACATCCCATACTTCAGTTGCAGTTACACAAAGTTACCTGCAGTTATTTGTGCAAATAATCTCACTGATTAAAGATACAGTACTTGTGTCAAGGTGCATTTTGTGCTCAGTGCTATTTAGTCCTTCCTGCCTTGCCTTTCCAAATAAGCACAGTTGCACCTATTGCTACACGAGTCTACCTCCACCTCTAAAGCAGCTGGTAAATTTAGGGTTCCCACAGCACCGTGTGTCAATCGCTGTAGCACAGTTGTGCCAAAAAATTAAGGCACACACATCACTTGCAATGTACCTTCTAAGTTGTGCACTTGTGCGCACAGACACAATTTTGAAGTCAGCACACACAATAAATTGTGAAAACAAGAAATTTTGTATTAATTCTGACCTGAGCACACAGTTTTTAAAAACTGTGCACACAAGTTTAAAATGTGTGCACAGATTGGAGGAGCAGCTCCAGGCAACTAGATGACAACCACAATGATGCTAGAAATGTAGGACAAAATGACACATGCAAAGTGCAGTTCTGACAGGATTTAACTCCTTGCGTGCATAGGGTTGCCACCTGGCCGGTATTTTACCAGCCTCGCCAGGAAGATAGGCAGAATGGTTGAGGAACAGACTTGTGGAGAAACCCAAGCAAGACATAAGGCAAGATGACAAAATATCCATTAATTCAATATCAATTTGGTATTTAAAAAAAAAACAATTATGGCAAAATTGTATGAAATTGTGTGAATTTCTTAAAATATTAATGGTAACACCATTAAAAGAAATGCCACATTGAAGAAAAGCCACAATGCTGAGTTCCGATTTGCCTCTATTCTACAGCATTTTAAAGGTTTTGTCCACAATGCACTGCTCCCATACATCCACAATAAATGGTCACATTTAGTACCGTAGTTCTTATAAATGGTTATTTTGTGCGGGACCGCTGGGAAGCCAAGTACCCATCTCCTGCTCTCCTTGCTCCTGGGACATTTCAGATGTTACCTCTGATCTGCTGGCCTAAAAAGTCAATGGCATTGCATTTATATTCTAAAACAGTGGTTATTCAAGTCTCGCTTAAATTTCAATCTTTTTTTTATCTCTATGAGATAAAGAATATTTAGGACATTATGTACATACGGTCTAACTGGCCTTCATATTGGGCTTTCAGGTGTATTTAGGAGAGCAGATGGACATTCTCTCTAATGCTCACTGAGCTCAGGCAGAAAGGCTTTGCATGCCTCATAATTCCATCAAAAGGCTTCGTTCTTCTTACTCCAAGAGACCCCCTTTGTAAGGACTGAAATATTCATATCCAGTAGAGTGGGAACAAAGATTTCCACCATGTCTTGTCTCCTACTCTACTGTTTATTTATCTTCACTGAAACCTCCCCGAGCTGTGATAGTCTGGGCCTCTCTTAAGTTTAGCAGTAGGATACCAGAAAGTGTGAAATGTGAGGCTTTCAGTGCACAATGGATCAACCCCTGTTTTATGAGCCATACTCCTTATCGTACATACTATATGAAAAGCAAGTGGCCGGGGAGCACTGTGCAAGACAATTAAAGTGTAGAGTTTTTTTTATTTCATAAGACCATACAATGACATCCTCACACTTGATAAAGGGCACTATGAAATCAAAGACATATTGCTATTTTATTGCCTTGTACAGAGTTCCCACCAGCCACTCGCCTTTCCTAGTGTGAAAACTCATGGACTATATCTTCCTAAGTTCTCTAAGATACAAATATTTTCTACAAGTCACCCCAGTTATTCACATGATCTGGGAGCCAAGGGATAGGGCAGAGCTGAAGGGAGGAGGACAGGGAGGAGAAGGGAATAGGAGACCAGGAAGAGACAGGACAGAAAGAGAGAGGAGATGCACCTGTGGGAGAGAACTGGTAGAAAGGAGACATTCAGAGCAGGGTCAGAGGAAAAAGGAAGAATGAAAGGAGTAGAAAGAAGAGACAGCTCAGGGGAAAAGACACAGATGAGAGGGGACAAAGAGAAGGAGGGGGCCACTGAGGGAAGAGCGGGGCTGATTTTCTTACACATGTGCTAAACTGCACCAGAATCATTCTGAAACCAACCAGATCTTTGTTTTCATTTTCTTCCACATGGAGTAGGCTGCTCAAAACCGATTGCTGATTGGTTGCTATTGGTAACTACCCCGGTGTCGTATTGTAAAACAGCCCACGGCACTGCTGAGTAAAAGACTCAGGCCCAAAGGCACAGACTGTCCCACAGTGTCACTTCTTGTGTTCATTAGCCCATGTTACCACAAAAAACAACATTTCAGGGGTGTCTGTGCCTCCTTTACTCGGGTACCTGATGAATGGAGGCAGGAGAGCCCCATAAAATGGAGTTCTTTGTGGTAACATTAAACAAGAGAATAGCACAAGAAGCAGCAAAGGTTATTACTTCTGTTTACTTCATTGTTATGTGGCCATGCACAGGCTTATGGTGCTTATTACATATTCCATTTGTGACTTGTTACTGCAGCAACCGGCATTCCCTGTCAGATATCTGTAGGTTTCAAAGGGCAGTGCACTGTGCAACAATAAACAGACTCCTCCCTGCAAGATAATCAGGGAACACTGTGAGGTACAGTCACTCACTAATGCCAACAACCCTTTCCCACCCGCAGCTCAGTAATGGAGCCGGTGCCAGGGAGAAGAGCGGGGGATGGGAGTGTGACTCAGTAGTTCAGGCTCTAAATCAAGAGGAGAGATCAGTTACAGCCCTGCTGATCCAACCCTCACAGAACCAGTCACAGAGTCTGCTCCTCCCACATCAGCAAGCTCTGCCCCGCCCCAACCCTCACACAGCACAATTATAATGTGGCACTGTTTGCTCCTGTGTTTATGTCCTGGAGTATGTTGTGCCCACCAGGCAATGACTGGCAATCTGTGGCTTCTGGCAAATGCCAGAGAGGCTGCTATAAGGTGCCATACACAGTCACTATTTAGTGGGCTGCTGGGGACTGTTTGGGCCTCTGTGTGGCCTGATTAGGCCTCTGTGTGGGATGATTAGGCCTCTGTGTGGGATTATTAGACCCCTGTGTGGTCTGATTGGGCCTTTGTGTACCTGAAATGCCAGGGCCTGTTTTAATTCGCAACCCCTGGCACTGACACTAACGCCTGAAACAGAGAACAAAACTATAAAGTAGCTGTGGGTCTGTCATGGCCAAGTGCTGCTGTGCGTATGGATCTGTGGGTAGGGTTGCCCCTGGCTGCTATTTTACCGGCCTGGCAGGTAAAAATGATGGTTGATCCCAATGTTATTAATAGGGAATAAAGATAAATATATAGGAAGGTCAGTGATATAATCCCAATGTTATTAATAGGGAATAAAGATAAATATATAGGAAGGTCAGTGATCCCAATGTTATTAATAGGGAATAAAGATAAATATATAGGAAGGTCAGTGATCCCAATGTTATTAATAGGGAATAAAGATAAATATATAGGAAGGTCAGTGATCCCAATGTTATTAATAGGGAATAAAGATAAATATATAGGAAGGTCAGTGATCCCAATGTTATTAATAGGGAATAAAGATAAATATATAGGAAGGTCAGTGATATAATCCCAATGTTATTAATAGGGAATAAAGATAAATATATAGGAAGGTCAGTGATCCCAATGTTATTAATAGGGAATAAAGATAAATATATAGGAAGGTCAGTGATCCCAATGTTATTAATAGGGAATAAAGATAAATATATAGGAAGGTCAGTGATCCCAATGTTATTAATAGGGAATAAAGATAAATATATAGGAAGGCCAGTGATATGATCCCAATGTTATTGTTTCCAGAAAAGATGGCAACCCTATCTGTTGGGGAATGTGTATTATATCCAGCTGCAATAATCTTATACAGGTATGGATAGAGGTCTTGTGACGGATGGGGGAAATATTATATTGGTCAAGGCTGCACAGCTTCAATCCCCAAGATCCTATTGGGGATAAAAAACAAAAAACAAAGAACAAGTAGAAGGTGCATTGCAAAACCAATATATTTAAAAATACAATTTATTATATAATCCCTAAAACACTGGCCGGCCAGGAAACACAATGAATAATTGATGAATAATAATTAGTAGTAAAATCATATTGATTTTACTACTATTTATTATTCATCAATTATTCTTTATTCTTCTTTATACAGGTATGGGACCTGTTATCCAGAATGCTCGGGACCTGGGGTTTTCCGGATGACGGATCTTTCCGTAATTTGGATCTTCATACCTTAAGTCTGCTAGAAAATCATGTAAACACTAAATAAACCCAATAGGCTGGTTTTGCTTCCTATAAGGATTTATTATATCTCAGTTGGGATCAAGTACAAAGTACCGTTTTATTATTACAGAGAAAAATGAAATCATCTTTAAAAATCTGGATTATTTCATTATAATTGAGTCTATGAGAGACGGCGGAGCTTTCTGAATAACAGGTTTCCAGATAACGGATTTCATACCTGTACATCCACAAGTGCAATTATCAGGCATTTGTCCCACATAATGAAGCAGCCTTTTATTGGTGTACAAAGAAAAACATGGAATGCTCTCCTGACACAAAAAATGTTAATTTATACCAGCATACTGTACATATATGGGCTCATTTACATCCCATACCTCAGTTGCAGTTACACACAGTTACCTGCAGTTATTTGTGCAAATAATCTCACTGATTAAAGATACAGTACTTGTGTCAAGGTGCATTTTGTGCTCAGTGCTATTTAGTCCTTCCTGCCTTGCCTTTCCAAATAAGCACAGTTGCACCTATTGCTACACGAGTCTACCTCCACCTCTAAAGCAGCTGGTAAATTTAGGGTTCCCACAGCACCGTGTGTCAATCGCTGTAGCACAGTTGTGCCAAAAAATTAAGGCACACACATCACTTGCAATGTACCTTCTAAGTTGTGCACTTGTGCGCACAGACACAATTTTGAAGTCAGCACACACAATAAATTGTGAAAACAAGAAATTTTGTATTAATTCTGACCTGAGCACACAGTTTTTAAAAACTGTGCACACAAGTTTAAAATGTGTGCACAGATTGGAGGAGCAGCTCCAGGCAACTAGATGACAACCACAATGATGCTAGAAATGTAGGACAAAATGACACATGCAAAGTGCAGTTCTGACAGGATTTAACTCCTTGCGTGCATAGGGTTGCCACCTGGCCGGTATTTTACCAGCCTCGCCAGGAAGATAGGCAGAATGGTTGAGGAACAGACTTGTGGAGAAACCCAAGCAAGACATAAGGCAAGATGACAAAATATCCATTAATTCAATATCAATTTGGTATTTAAAAAAAAAACAATTATGGCAAAATTGTATGAAATTGTGTGAATTTCTTAAAATATTAATGGTAACACCATTAAAAGAAATGCCACATTGAAGAAAAGCCACAATGCTGAGTTCCGATTTGCCTCTATTCTACAGCATTTTAAAGGTTTTGTCCACAATGCACTGCTCCCATACATCCACAATAAATGGTCACATTTAGTACCGTAGTTCTTATAAATGGTTATTTTGTGCGGGACCGCTGGGAAGCCAAGTACCCATCTCCTGCTCTCCTTGCTCCTGGGACATTTCAGATGTTACCTCTGATCTGCTGGCCTAAAAAGTCAATGGCATTGCATTTATATTCTAAAACAGTGGTTATTCAAGTCTCGCTTAAATTTCAATCTTTTTTTTATCTCTATGAGATAAAGAATATTTAGGACATTATGTAAATACGGTCTAACTGGCCTTCATATTGGGCTTTCAGGTGTATTTAGGAGAGCAGATGGACATTCTCTCCAATGCTCACTGAGCTCAGGCAGAAAGGCTTTGCATGCCTCATAATTCCATCAAAAGGCTTCGTTCTTCTTACTCCAAGAGACCCCCTTTGTAAGGACTGAAATATTCATATCCAGTAGAGTGGGAACAAAGATTTCCACCATGTCTTGTCTCCTACTCTACTGTTTATTTATCTTCACTGAAACCTCCCCGAGCTGTGATAGTCTGGGCCTCTCTTAAGTTTAGCAGTAGGATACCAGAAAGTGTGAAATGTGAGGCTTTCAGTGCACAATGGATCAACCCCTGTTTTATGAGCCATACTCCTTCTTTGTGGTAACATTAAACAAGAGAATAGCACAAGAAGCAGCAAAGGTTATTACTTCTGTTTACTTCATTGTTATGTGGCCATGCACAGGCTTATGGTGCTTATTACATATTCCATTTGTGACTTGTTACTGCAGCAACCGGCATTCCCTGTCAGATATCTGTAGGTTTCAAAGGGCAGTGCACTGTGCAACAATAAACAGACTCCTCCCTGCAAGATAATCAGGGAACACTGTGAGGTACAGTCACTCACTAATGCCAACAACCCTTTCCCACCCGCAGCTCAGTAATGGAGCCGGTGCCAGGGAGAAGAGCGGGGGATGGGAGTGTGACTCAGTAGTTCAGGCTCTAAATCAAGAGGAGAGATCAGTTACAGCCCTGCTGATCCAACCCTCACAGAACCAGTCACAGAGTCTGCTCCTCCCACATCAGCAAGCTCTGCCCCGCCCCAACCCTCACACAGCACAATTATAATGTGGCACTGTTTGCTCCTGTGTTTATGTCCTGGAGTATGTTGTGCCCACCAGGCAATGACTGGCAATCTGTGGCTTCTGGCAAATGCCAGAGAGGCTGCTATAAGGTGCCATACACAGTCACTATTTAGTGGGCTGCTGGGGACTGTTTGGGCCTCTGTGTGGCCTGATTAGGCCTCTGTGTGGGATGATTAGTCCTCTGTGTGGGATTATTAGACCCCTGTGTGGTCTGATTGGGCCTTTGTGTACCTGAAATGCCAGGGCCTGTTTTAATTCGCAACCCCTGGCACTGACACTAACGCCTGAAACAGAGAACAAAACTATAAAGTAGCTGTGGGTCTGTCATGGCCAAGTGCTGCTGTGCGTATGGATCTGTGGGTAGGGTTGCCCCTGGCTGCTATTTTACCAGCCTGGCAGGTAAAAATGATGGTTGGTCCCAATGTTATTAATAGGGAAAAAAGATAAATATATAGGAAGGTCAGTGATCCCAATGTTATTAATAGGGAATAAAGATAAATATATAGGAAGGTCAGTGATCCCAATGTTATTAATAGGGAAAAAAGATAAATATATAGGAAGGCCAGTGATATGATCCCAATGTTATTAATAGGGAATAAAGATAAATATATAGGAAGGTCAGTGATCCCAATGTTATTAATAGGGAATAAAGATAAATATATAGGAAGGTCAGTAATCCCAATGTTATTAATAGGGAATAAAGATAAATATATAGGAAGGTCAGTGATCCCAATGTTATTAATAGGGAATAAAGATAAATATATAGGAAGGTCAGTAATCCCAATGTTATTAATAGGGAAAAAAGATAAATATATAGGAAGGCCAGTGATATGATCCCAATGTTATTAATAGGGAATAAAGATAAATATATAGGAAGGTCAGTGATCCCAATGTTATTAATAGGGAATAAAGATAAATATATAGGAAGGTCAGTAATCCCAATGTTATTAATAGGGAATAAAGATAAATATATAGGAAGGTCAGTGATCCCAATGTTATCAATAGGGAAAAAAGATAAATATATAGGAAGGCCGGTATTTGTTTCCAGAAAAGATGGCAACCCTATCTGTTGGGGAATGTGTATTATATCCAGCTGCAATAATCTTATACAGGTATGGATAGAGGTCTTGTGACGGATGGGGGAAAGATATTATATTGGTCAAGGCTGCACACCTTCAATCCCCAAGGTCCTATTGGGGCTAAAAACCAAAATACATAGAACAAGTAGAAGGTGGATTGCAAAACCAATATATTTAAGAATACAATTTATTATATAATCCCTAAAACACTGTCTGGCCAGGAAACACAATGAATAATTGATGAATAATAATTAGTAGTAAAATCATATTGATTTTACTACTATTTATTATTCATAAATTATTCTTTATTCTTCTTTATACAGGTATGGGACCTGTTATCCAGAATGCTCGGGACCTGGGGTTTCTGGATGACAGATCTTTCCGTAATTTGGATCTTCATACCTTAAGTGTAGTAGAAAATCAATTAAACACTAAATAAACCCAATAGGCTGGTTTTGCTTCCTATAAGGATTAATTATATCTTAGTTGGGATCAAGTACAAAGTACTGTTTTATTATTACAGAGAAAAATGAAATCATCTTTAAAAATCTGGATTATTTCACTATAATTGAGTCTATGAGAGACGGCGGAGCTTTCTGAATAACAGGTTTCCAGATAACGGATGCCATACCTGTACATCCACAAGTGCAATTATCAGGCATTTGTCCCACATAATGAAGCAGCCTTTTATTGGTGTTCAAAGAAAAACATGGAATGCTCTCCTGACACAAAAAATGTTAATTTATACCAGCATACTGTACATATATGGGCTCATTTACATCCCATACCTCAGTTGCAGTTACACAAAGTTCCCTGCAGTTATTTGTGCAAATAATCTCACTGATTAAAGATACAGTACTTGTGTCAAAGGGTGTTTTTTGTGCTCAGTGCTATTTAGTCCTTCCTGCCTACGTACCCTGTAAGGTGTGCACTCGTGCGCACAGACACAATTTTGAAGCCAGCACACACAATAAATTGTGGTGCACACAAAACATTTGGAGTGAAAACACGAAATTTTGTATTCATTCTCACCTGAGCACACAAGTTTAAAACGTGTGCACAGATTGGAGGAGCAGCTCCAGGCAACTAGATGACAACCACAATGATGCTAGAAATGTAGGACAAAATGACACATGCAAAGTGCAGTTCTGACAGGATTTAACTCCTTGCGTGCATAGGGTTGCCACCTGGCCGGTATTTTACTTGATGCCAATGTTATTTATAGGGAAAAACCACAAAAATATAGGAAGGCCGGTATTTTTTTCCAGAAGAGGTGGCAACCCTATGCGTGCACTTTAAAAAAAATTACATGTTGCTTTGCGGCTATTTTTGTTGTATGTTGCACCTTCATAAAAGAGCTCTAGAACCATAGGACAGGATCATTATCTGAGACAGATCACTAATTATTATTTATCCATATAATTTGTTTTGCTTATGTTTTTGCTTGTGCATTTATATAATTTTTTTCTCTTTGTTTCCCTTTCTGTAGCTTGAAAAAAAAGAATTGAAAAAATAATTAAAAAAGATTGAAATTAAAATAGATTAAATAGTGATTTATATCAATGAGATGAGGGGTGAATGACAGAAACTGAGTTGTGTTTGGTTCCAAAAGGTGCCTAAGAACAGTGGGTCCATTATAGGCGTGTAGACCTTACAATGAATATTAAGTATGATGTAGAGAGCAATGAAGAGTTTCTGAAATTATATGGATGCCCCAGAAAGGCCTGTTCCCCTATCCCTAACCTCTGTTCCTTCCCTATTGTATGCAAAACCACTTCTTCACAGTGCTGGGTTACCGGGAAAGTATGGGCATGGTTATACCAAATGAGAATTCACCATTGGTTCCCACATACCATAGCAACCAGGAAGATGCCAGACAGGGAATGGATTAATAGATAGATTAATAAAAAGTAACCTGTTAAGAAAAAAATGACATATGGGCATAGGTATGTATAGACCAAGCTTGCATCCTGTAACCATATAGAGGAACCAGGACAAATTTATATAAACTTAGGGACACTTATGCATAGTTATACCAAGAGGTGAGAAAAATATCAAGTAGTGTATAAGAAAGTACAAATTATACAAGATGGCATGAGGTTTAGAAGAAAGGTAGAACCTCCTCTTCAGCAGGAGGCTGGTGTCGAAGGTGGATGTTTGTGCTGAGAAAGAAATGAGAAGACAGAATAAGATTTATAGGATATCAGGTTGTGTACATGTTTATCAGGCATTGCTCCATTCAGACTACATTGGATTTACAGTTGTACAAAATTCAGATATTACAAACCAGCTGGATCCCAAGATGCAAATGCTTGTGGTTATTTTGTCTCCAATGTTTGAAAGTCCTTGTTCCCCTCATCTCCATTTCTACTTTTAGAGCTGACTGCCCCCTATTATATCATTGCCTGTGTTCACCCTTTTGGTCTTTAGTAGCTCTCCCATGAAATACAATGTTTTTCCTTCCTGGCAAGACAAGATGTCCCAGTAAAAAATTTGGCATCACAGCTGGTGAAGGTGTATGACTTTTACCAAAGAGGTATAGCTGGAATAATTATTTATTCCTCTAGCAGCAACCTGTTTATCATTCTTAAAAATGTATTTAAGTTAGATGTTCCTGCCCACTTTATGCAGTCAATGTAATCAGGCACATGGACTTTAACAGATGTGGTGAAGTAAAATCATCACCATCTCCCTTCACAGACCATCCAGATTTCTGATAGGCAGTTAGTGCTTAAACAGTACTATTTGTGAGCCAAGGGCCCCTATGCGTGAGCCAAGGGCCCCTATCTCACTATACCTAGGATATTTCTACCTAAGACTGCTGCTTTAGTTGGCCCCACTATGTGCAGAGCCTAAAGATACTACATCTACTCTCCCCCCCCCAGGCTCTGGTGCCAATTAGATAAGTTTTTATATTAATGTCATGTCCTCATATTACAGGGGAAGAAGCCAATGCAATGTACAACCTGCCTAAGTTGTAAGGGAAGTGTATGTGTTTGGAAAATGTATTAAAATAATAATATACATGTTTAGATTATACATACATATTTTTATGTTCCCAGTGAGTCCGTTTTTATTCGATAATATAGACTGTTTTTGACCTACTCATCATAACATCCCACATTATGCTACACACTTGTTTAGTAATTACTCTGTTCCAAAAGTCTCCACAAACTGGCTGATTCCAAACATCCACTTAAGGGTTTAATGAGGGATCATATTTACTTAACATTTAGGAATGACCAAACTAGCCAGATTACTCATCTCAGAACATCCAAATAGAAGGAGATGTCCATTGACAGATTTCCCATTTTCAGTTATTACATCTGATATAGATAAACTGGAGCCAAACATGATGAAACAGACAATCATTTCTATGTACAATAAACACATTGACGATGTATAGGCCTGAACCTCAGAATTATAAGATAGCCATGCCAATTACTGCACCACTAAAACAATGGTAGAGTGCTTCCACCCCTGATCATGTACCCTTTGTGGTACCAGGTGCTACACCGGAGGACCCACTCCTGCCATACGGGTCATACAGATACATAGAAAAATTCCAGTGGCAAATTACTAAATTAATGCACCACTGTGCCTTCTACATTAAGCTTACCCACATATGTATTTGTTTCTCACTACAGATGGAGTTGAGTTAAGTGTTTGCATTCCAGAATTAATTGAGATGAAGGAATAATGGGTACCAGCTGGCATGGAGAGCAATAACACGAAAGAGGAAGATGGGCAGAATGGTTGAGGAACAGGCTTGTGGAGAAACCCCAGCAAGACATAAGGCAAGATGACAAAATATCCATTAATTCAATATCAATTTGGTATTTTAAAAAAAAAACAATTATGGCAAAATTGTGTGAAATTGTGTGAATTTCTTAAAATATTAAATGGTAACACCATTAAAAGAAGGGCCACATTGAAGAAAAGCCACAATGCTGAGTTCCGATTTGCCTCTATTCTACAGCATTTTAAAGGTTTTGTCCACAATGCACTGCTCCCATACATCCACAATAAATGGTCACATTTAGTAGTTCTTATAAATGGTTATTTTGTGCGTGACCACTGGGAAGCCAAGTACCCATCTCCTGCTCTCCTTGCTCCTGGGACATTTCAGATGTTTCCTCTGATCTGCTTGCCTAAAAAGTCAATGGCATTGCATTTATATTCTAAAACAGTGGTTATTCAAGTCTCGCTTAAATTTCAATCTTTTTTTTATATCTCTATGAGATAAAGGGGCAAATTCACTAAAGGGCAAGCGCCTAATGCTAGCGCAAATTCACCAGCATGACGTAATTTTGTAACTTTGCCGATTTACTAATGGGCGCTGGCGTAAATTCGCTAGCGAAGTGGACCTACTCTAGCGCTACTTCGCACCCTTACGCCAGACGAAGTTGTGCTATGGCGAAGGGATGACATAACTACGCTAATTCACTAACTTGCGCATTTTACCTCAGGCCAGGCGAAGTGCAATAGAGAAGATAGGGATTGCTTCAAAAAAAGTTGAAATTTTTTCTAAGTCCCAAAAAACGCTGTTGTCTTTTCCTATTTTAAGGGTGATAGGCTGAAAAGGATCGTAATTTTTTTGGGGGGCATCCTCCTTCCCCCCTACATTTCCTAACATATGGCACCTAATCTATACAGTGGGCACATGTATAGGGCAAAATATCAACTCTATTTTATTTAATGAAGCTTTCCCAGCCTTGTGTAGTGTAATGTATTTGCTGCAATAACATGAGACAGGAAGATGGGCAGAATGGGCATATACGTCCATTCAACTTTAACTTGGCGCCGTATGCAAATTAGGCATCGCTAGCGCAACTTTGCTTTGCTTGACGAATTAACGCGAGTGCAACTTCGCTACCGTTCGCAACTTCGGATTTTAGTGAATTAGTGGCACCCTGGCGAAGTGCGACGAAGGCGTTGCTAGTGCATTTTCGCTGCTTAGTGAATTTGCCCCAATGAATATTTAGGACATTATGTACATATGGCCTAACTGGCCTTCACATTGGGCTTTCAGGTGTATTTAGGAGAGCAGATGGACATTCTCTCCAATGCTCACTGAGTTCAGGCAGAAAGGCTTTGCATGCCTCATAATTCCATCAAAAGGCTTTGTTCTTCTTACTCCAGGAGACCCCCTTTGTAAGGACTGAAATATTCATAACCAGTAGAGTGGGAACAAAGATTTCCACCATGTCTTGTCTCCTACTCTACTGTTTATTCATCTTCACCGAAACCTCCCCGAGCTGTGATAATCTGGGCCTCTCTTAAGTTTAGCAGTAGAATACCAGAAAGTGTGAAAAGTGAGGATTTCAGTGCACAATGGATCAACCCCTGTTTTATAAGCCATACTCCTTATCTTACATACTATATGAAAAGCAAGTGGCTGGGGGAGCACTATGCAAAACAATTAAAGTGTAGAGTTTCTTTTATTTCATAAGACCATAAAATGACATCTTTTCGGCTCCCCACACTTGATAAAGGGCACTTGAGGGACCAAAATATGTTGTTATATGAAATCAAAGACATATTGCTATTTTATTGTCTTCCTTTCCTAGTGTGAAAACTCATGGACTATATCTTCTTAAGTTCTCTAAGATACATATATTGTATACTGTATATGTCACACAAAAATATTTTACAAAAACCAAACCCTGCAATTGCTGCCTGTTCAAGGCTGCAGTGAAGTAAACGGGACAACAATGTGCGGCGCCTTCCTCTGTATTCTACAAAGCAGGTGAAAAGAAGCCTATCTCACGTGGCTCAAGCACAGAGCAGCACAGATAGGAGCAAGTACTTTATTAAATAGAGATTTGGCTGTGGCAGTTCTCATTGCTAAGTACAAATATCAGCTCAGAACTGATCATACTGATCATTTAAAATGGTCATTTACTTGGTACCAACAGCTGCTTGTATGTAACCATTCAGATTTTTTTCATTACTTTTGAATAAATACACTGTGCCCAGCGGCATAACTAACAGGGAATAATAGACCCTACGGAACAAGGGGTAATGATGATAACTAATTGCAGACCTCAATCCGTGTTCTGAATCACCCACTGCCCATTTGTCATCCTATAATGCCCTTTCTGGACCCTCCTCTCTCCCATTTTTACATTTAACACTGAGACGGCATTGCATGGGGTCCCACGTTATATCATTTTCTGTGCACTACATTAGCTTTTTTTTTCTTTTTGGAAACATGTAAATATATAGTATGTGGGTTCCTATACTTGATATATTGGGCACTATACCAATAACAGCAGAGATATTTAATATTCTGTCTCTTCCCAATGCTTCTAATAAGAGTTACTACACCATCAATGCATTTTTTGTTGCTTTTCCCTGGGTTTGCTTAATTAAATGCTGTTTAGAAACAGATGTACAGTGTAGCACACCCTTGAGTGTACTTTTGCTGTGTATTGAGGCTGTATGTGACCAGGCTAACACTGCTATTAGTGTGCCCCCGACCCCCAGTGTACCCGGGCAACTCCCGGTACCTGGTGTGGATAAATGCAGCAGTAGATTCAGCCAGACAAGTCCTTTGCAGTAAATTATAACTGGTTTATTAACAGAGCACCGGCAAGATCATAGGTTACAGTACTTTGATGTTCACTGGCAGTTATAGAGTAGCCTCCAACAACAATATTCCCTCCAGGGGGTTAGAAGATGCAACAGACGGAGTAGAAATCAATATAGATCAGTAACAATAGACTTGGGAAATAGTTACCACTCTCACTGGCACTATCCTTTATGGTTGAACACTAAGGCATGGGTTTCTCAGCCTGGGGTCTTGTATCTTGGCACCGGACTTGATCCTCACCTCACCCACTGTATTCAGCCTGGGATCTTGGGTCTTGGTATCCTATCTGGTCCTCAACTCACCCACTGTAGTCCCTGCACTAGTGGTTCAAATACCACGGGGTCCTAACCCCACTATTTCTCCTCGTTGGAGCCACGTCTGCTCTCTAGCTACCCTGGGCTAACTTTCACTCCTAGAGCGACTATTACTGTAGTACTATCCCTATCTCACGCTTCACTAACTTTTCCGGCAGACCTGGACTTGTAGTACCTCACACTGAGGCAAAGTCCCAGGACAGACCCAGACCTCATGGTGCTAAACCCTTTTATATTATCAAACAGTGCCATCTAGTGGACAATCCCCAGGTACTAATGTGGACCCAGCTAGGGACATAGCTGCCTGAGTTACTAAAAGACCTTTAGGTGTCTGAATACTACAGGGGAACTGCCTGAGTAATTTAATACAAATCTCAGGGTCCCTACAACAGCTATTATAGTCCTTTAGGATCCAGTCCTATCTTTTTCCTATACACATGCAGTCAAGGCAGCACCCCCCCCAGCGCAGAATGTTAGGAACTAAGGAGAACCCTATTACCCTTATGCCTGTACAGAGTGGGCACATATGTAATAATGGTGCATGACCCTTAATTCTGGGCCATGCAGGACAATAAGCAGATAAGCCATCAGATAAGGACAGAATAAAGGTGCTGATGTGGACCTAGCCTGATAGGATGGGATAGATACCTGGATGATAGGATGGGATAGATACCTGGATGATATTTGGTTAGTGATCAAGTCAACAAGAAATGCATTGTGATGTCATCTCTGTTGCCATGACAAAACGAAAGGCATTGTGATGTCATAATCATCAAAGGTGACTACTTGACTCACTGCCAGGTTACTTTCATTTGCTGCTTAACAGGTAAAACAGCTGTGTTTTTGACTGCTCTAATGTTTTAGAGCCGAAAAAAAGAATCATATCTGGATGGCGTGTGAATGCATTTATTTTAGAAGTGTTTAGATTTGTGGTGGTGGTGATATTGCAGTGTAGTCTCTAGAAGTTGATGTGGGATAGAAGTTGGAAGGTCACTGTTTTGAGTTCATATCACAGTAGTTAAAAAACATTTTTTCTACAAAAAAACAAGAGATCTAAACTAACTTTTGTAAGTATGGATGTTACTTTTATTATAATATACACTTTGAATGTTAAACTGCATTTAATTTCAAATTAGGCTCTAAACTGCTGTAAATCTTAGATCTTTAGCTGGTGTAAAAATTTGATTTTCGAGATTTCTCATACACTGGCCCTTTACGAACTCAAATTAGACTATTTCCCTCCTAAAACCTGCCGAATTGCTGTTTTAGTCAATGGGAGACAATTTGGAGTTGTTTGCAGCCTTCCTGACATTCGAGTTTTTGGATGGATCCTATTCACCCGAGTTTAGGAAATTAGATTTTTTAAATACATTTCGATTGGTCAAATATGTTCATGCAAGTTTATGGGATTTTTTTAAAATACCACATGATGTCAAAATTCAACCTTTGATAAATGTGCCTCATATTGTATATATTTTTACTTTTAACACATTTGTTTTTATCACTTTTCATTTTTAATTATTTTTACTATGTTCTTTTAGTTATTTAAAATAATATAGATGTTATAGTATAATATATCTTGATAATTATATAATGGGTTTAGTCTGTGCTGCCATGGCAACAGGAATGTCATTGCGATGTCAGCGATTGCACCAGAAAAGACATTGTGATGTCATCCCTGTTGCCATGGCAACAAGAAAGGCATTGTGATGTCATAATTATCAAAGGTGACTACTTGACTCACTGCCAGGTTACTGTCACTTGCTGCTTAACTACAGATGAGTTCACACTGTGACTCTTCAGTAGTTAAAAAGCATTTTTTCTACACAAAATCAAGAGATCTAAACTAAGTTTTGTAAGTACTTTCATTATTTAATTATATGCACTTTATATTTTAAACTGTATTTAATTTCAAATTAGGCTCTAAGATGGTGTAAATCTGATATCTGTGTTAGAAAATATTTGGCCGCTCTTATACTGAGACTCCATGCATATTTATTTTCTCTTTTAGGATCAATAGAAATGAATACTATAATATTTCCAAAAAGCTTCAGAAATTTTTTTAGAAGAAAGAACAAGGTAAGACTGAAACCTCTTCCTTTAACTGAACTTATTTGGAATTCATGATCAGACGAATACACTTGCAATCCATTATTATAGACATCACCCATCCATCAATATTAACATGCATTTGCCTCAATCTGTCTGTTTTTTATTATCCTGTTTGTCTATGGCTTTGGCCTTTGCTCTTGCTTCCTTTCTTTAGTGTATCAATTGGTTATATATTTCCAATAATACTTAATGGTATTTTGTATCTTTTCACTCCAGGAAAACATTGATATCAAAGGGAAAGATGTATCACCGACCCAAGAGTCTAATTCTGAGAAACCTCTCGGTATGAAAACTGCCTTATTTTATCCTAAGTTTATGAAGTTTATTTTCTATTGTATATGATAGTAAATCCATTTTATAAATGAAATGAATTAAAATAAATATCTATTTTTGCACTGTAGAAGCAACGCGGAAACCAAGAAAACTAAGAAAACTCAGAAAAGCATGCTTATTTGGATGTAGGACCAGGGTAAGTGTGAAAGCTTGAGGGCCCTGTATGTATAGGATAGAAGATTGTGGGTTTAGGGTATGATATTTAGCTTTCTGGTCATGGGACATGTTTGTGGGACTTGCTGATATGAGGGAATTAGATTTTTCTACATTCCCTTGGGGAATAGCTCATTAATTTTGCAAAGTTTCCAATAGGTTTAGTGCCCATAGCTTCGACCCCTTTGTGTCCATCCAATTAATTTTTTTTTTTATAGTAACAACACTTGTATATAATCCTACGGCACTCTCTCGTTTCAGGTCTATCGAGCAAAACACAGGAATACAGGAAGGACTATCGCCATTAAGGCTATTAAAAGTCGTTGCATGGATATAACGGACGCGTATGCTATGTAGGTTATTCTTATGTGTTTTGTGCTAACATAGCACTAAATCATTGGCCCTGCCACAATTCTACTTGTATCATTTGTTCTGTGCATCTTTTCCTGGATTGACATTTTGGCTTTTCTTTCCCAGTGTTCTCCGAGAGCAACGCATCCTCCAGCTGGCCAAGATCGAAAACTGCCCCTTGCTTACATCACTGGAATTAGATTTTTCTACATGAATAGTAATTTCTACTTCCCATATTTAAAAAAGGTGGTCTCCTCCCAACCTGCTATTGCTCCGGAAGTTCATTACCAATAAGATTTTTAAAAACATAGTCTTGATATTCAAAAATGAGAGTGCCTAAACTATTTTATATCTCTCTTCACAAGACAACATGGGCCATGCCCTTCTATTCTATTAATAAGTTATTTACATATGCTGTCACAAAGGGAAAAGCTTGCTTACTTTCTTTAATATAATTAATTATGTTCATATAATGTATTATTAGAAATTATATATATATATATTCCATTATATTACGTATTCTCCTAAAATGCCTAACATTTATACTTCACTTTGTCCATTTGTAGAAATGCAGTGTTGATGAAGATGCACCTGAAAAATATGTAAAAGAAAAAGTAGTTGAAAACGTTGCAAATGAGTAGATAATTAGACTACCATGCATTGTTAATGAAGATGCACCTCAAAAATATGTAAAAGAAAAAGTCATATGCGTATGTAAGTTATTCTTATGTGTTTTCTGCTAACATAGCACTAAATCATTGGCTCTGCCACAATTCTACTTGTATCATTTGTTCTGTGCATCTTTTCCTGGACTGACATTTTGGCTTTTCTTTCCCAGTGTTCTCCGAGAGCAACGCATCCTCCAGCTGGCCAAGATAGAAAAGTGCCCCTTCCTTAGGTCACTATTTGCCTCCTTTAGGACAGAACATTATATCTGTCTTGCTATGGATTTTGCTGAAGGAGGAGACTTGATATCCCTGATAGGTGACTGTGCAATATCACAGGAGAGAGCTGTGTAAGTACCAGTGGGTTTATAGGCAGGGTCACACATTAACTAACCTGCTAGTATCCTCGTCATCACTATCCCTAAATAACTCCATTATTATAGGGTAATCTTTACATAGACTGCTTGAGTATCCTAGTTCCTTAGGCATGGGCCACTGAATATTTAGGCTCAGTAATCACTGGTGTTTGTTGCACTTATAGACAAATAGCCCAGTACATTTATACATTTCACTGCTCATTTCCTATTTTTTTTATTTGCAGATTCTATTCAGCTTGTATTGTTCTTGGGCTGCAATTCTTGCATGATCGTAACATCGTTCATAGGTAAGTACTGAATACACACACGTGTTGCCTTAGTACTAGATATTTGCTATTTATTCTCATTTACATTATTAAAACTGAATGTAAATATTTACATTTGCTTTTCTGTCTATTTTTTCAAATGCAATGATATAAAACTAGAAAATATTCTACTGGATAGAGACGGATATGCCAAAATTACTGACTTTGGCATCTGCAAAGAAGGTACGTTTCATGAATAGAATTACAGGGGGGCAGAGACTGATGTAAATGACAATCTCTGTTGGCTCTATAGAAATAAATAAGAAATAATAATTGGATAGAACTTAACTTACTTCCTTTAACTAAAATGTAACTTACTCTTCTCTTTTTGCTTCAGGAATGAGATTTTCGGACATAACCAAAACTCAATGTGGAACTGCATTTTATATGGGCCCAGAAATCTTTACACTTCCCTACTATACGAGATCAGTCGACTGGTGGGCACTGGGAGTGGCCATTTATAAAATGCCCCTTCTGATAATCAGACTAAACAAAGACTGTCTGGCTAATTTCTGTACTTTATACTTTTTCTGTTAAAGCATTTTATTGGCGTGGGCAAGTACATACTTTTTAATGACACATAAAGGCAAACTATAAAACAATATAAAATTAATGAAATGACAAATTAAGGCAAACTTTACAATTATTTAAAAAAACTATTGTATTTCTTTTACAGTTTCCCTTTGAAGGACAGAAAAAAAATCAGATAATTATAAGTGTAACCTGCAGACAGCCGACATACCCACCCGACCTGCCCACGGAATCCCGCAATATCTTTGTACAGGTAAGTGCCACATGTGATATATCCATAGAGAAGCCCCTTTCTATTATCACTTAGACCCATGATAATGATTGCCTTCTAAATTCTACTTTACTATTAAGTCATAGTGTTTATTCACTCTTTCCTGCAGTTTCCTGGGAGACATATTTCTCTCTAACAAAACCCCAATTCCATTCTCTAGAGATGCCTGAAGTTGCAGGCTTGACTCTGTAAGTGGTCTATAAGTTGGCAGTGCCTGGGCATGTTCTATTGGTACCCAAGACCTGGAAGCCCACCAACCTGCCCTTCTCTTTCCAGCCTTACCCAAATTGGCACCAATTCTATTCATTCAACCATGATATGGCCATTGCTCATAAAATATTTCTTCCTCAAGGGCACTGTGGCAGTCAAAAGTTCCCAAAGCCTTTAGCATTAGTCTGGCCTTATAATTAAAATATCCACAGTTTTAGATTTATTCTAAAACCTTACTAACTACTATACCTAATTAAATACATGCTGACTTGGTGCCGTCTGTGCATTGTTTGATTATCTTCTATTTGTATAACAATGTATTTTGCAGCTCTTGAATAAATTCCCAGAGGATCGTCTTGGATCCGGCAAAAATGGTGCTGAGGATATAAAGAACAGTGATTTCTACAAGGTAAGTTTTTCGGGCAACTTGCTTAGGGCCAATGTTTGGAGTGAATGATGTAAGTCTCTGTTTATGTCTATGATTCACTCCTTATTGCTCACATCCTCTATAAAGTTTGCTTGTGCCGCATGTATGGACTGACTTTAGGCACAAGCAGTGAATAGTATATCTGTATTATGTAACTACTCTTTTATTTCTTATCTGTTATAGGGATTAGACTGGGAGGCTTTACAGAAAAAACAAGTCCAGCCTCCATTTGTTCCTACAATCAGAACTCCTTTCTTCAGCTTCAGAAGCCTTGCATTGCCTCCGCCGATCTGGCCAATAAGACTGTTAGAGGACACTAAAATGACCTTAAAACAACTGGATTGTAGCGTAAATTTCATCTTCAGAAACTGAAACATGAGAATAAATTCCTTCAGAAATAGATTTAAAAATATGATGGCTCAATGAGATGGGCCCAGAGAGAGAGCTCACCTTTCAATCTCGATATTCATAAGGAGTCTGCCCTGCAGTGGCATAAGAAATTATATAGCAGATCCCACAATTGTGGGGGGCCCCGGGCTGCCCATTTAGGACAGAATACAAAATTCCCTGGGGACCCTGCCCGTGCCACTAAACATACGAGCACGGGGGTGGTGGAGGGACTTCAAGTTGCAATTCAGGGTGCATTTTGGCATCCATATATATTTATATATTCTACATATATATATATTATACACAATTTTTTGTTTGTTTAGTAATAAATAAATCTCAAATGCTGTATAAAACATCAAGTTGTTACCGTATATTTCATGTATGTAAAATAATTGAATGCAAAACCAATAAAGTAAACAAAGACATCATTCAACCTTGTTGATGTTGTTGTGTCATTCTTAACAAGGGCTAAATCTGTCCAATCTAACCAGTTAATCCATGGATATAAATTTAAGAGCCATTTTGGGTATTGGCTTGTTTGGAAATTTTAGAAATGATTCTGTAATGTTTTTCAGTTAAAGACTAAAGTTATAATGGGATGCAAACCAGCAGGCTTAGGTCTTCATTCCTGGTGATGGCTCGTTTGTGAAACTTTTGTTTGTTTTTACAGGACCGTCAGAAACAAGTGATATTTTCTAATCCTGAGAATCAGCGGGTAAATTGTTATACCTGGAGGCTGACAGGAGTTTTTACTCCTGTAAGGGTTAATCGTGTCATGAGCCACACCAAAATTGACACAAGGTAATTCTTTTTGATGTATTTCTTGTCCCTTTGGGGTGCAAATCATATGAGATCTTACCAATAGTGGATATATGGTCCATTAGAATGCCTGTTCATGCATGGCTTTCCTGCTATGAATATGGATCTTGCCCTAAAACAGAGAATATTCCATAAGAACATTGATACAAATACAATAGTTGGGTGAATCAAATGTATTTCTTCTCTTTCAGGTTTCTGCCTAAAACCCCACCATCGATTGAGGACTTCCAACTCCAGTCACTTCTTGGTGAGGGAGCGTTTGGAAAGGTGAGTTGCTCTGTTTGTAACTAATCAGACTGGAGACTGCACAGTATTGTGTAGGGTTCCCCATTGCTTCTGCTTGTTACTTAGAAGCAGATGATCACCTTGGACCTCTTGTCCAGTGCTGGAAATACAAATCAGTATTTAAATGCATCTTGGTTCTGTAGGTAGATGCAGCTCATTGCTTTGACAGTTCCTCCTCTGTAACTAGTAACATTACAAGGACTTACCTACTGAGTGCAGCCCTTGGGGAATAGCTCATTAATTTTGCAAAGTTTCCAATAGGTTTAGTGCCCATAGCTTCGACCCCTTTGTGTCCATCCAATTAATTTTTTTTTTTATAGTAACAACACTTGTATATAATCCTACGGCACTCTCTCGTTTCAGGTCTATCAAGCAAAACACAGGAATACAGGAAGGACTATCGCCATTAAGGCTATTGAAAGTCGTTGCATGGATATAACGGACGCGTATGCTATGTAAGTTATTCTTATGTGTTTTGTGCTAACATAGCACTAAATCATTGGCCCTGCCACAATTCTACTTGTATCATTTGTTCTGTGCATCTTTTCCTGGATTGACATTTTGGCTTTTCTTTCCCAGTGTTCTCCGAGAGCAACGCATCCTCCAGCTGGCCAAGATCGAAAACTGCCCCTTGCTTACATCACTGGAATTAGATTTTTCTACATGAATAGTAATTTCTACTTCCCATATTTAAAAAAGGTGGTCTCCTCCCAACCTGCTATTGCTCCGGAAGTTCATTACCAATAAGATTTTTAAAAACATAGTCTTGATATTCAAAAATGAGAGTGCCTAATCTATTTTATATCTCTCTTCACAAGACAACATGGGCCATGCCCTTCTATTCTATTAATAAGTTATTTACATATGCTGTCACAAAGGGAAAAGCTTGCTTACTTTCTTTAATATAATTAATTATGTTCATATAATGTATTATTAGAAATTATATATATATATATATATATTCCATTATATTACGAATTCTCCTAAAATGCCTAACATTAATACTTCACTTTGTCCATTTGTAGAAATGCAGTGTTGATGAAGATGCACCTGAAGAATATGTAAAAGAAAAAGTAGTTGAAAACGTTGCAAATGAGTAGATAATTAGTCTACCATGCATTGTTAATGAAGATGCACCTCAAAAATATGTAAAAGAAAAAGTCGTTGAAAATGTTGCGAACGAGAAGGATATAATTAGTCTACCATGCAGTGTTGATGAAGATGCACCTGAAGAATATGTAAAAGAAAAAGTAGTTGAAAACGTTGCAAATGAGTAGATAATTAGTCTACCATGCATTGTTAATGAAGATGCACCTCAAAAATATGTAAAAGAAAAAGTCGTTGAAAATGTTGCGAACGAGAAGGAGATAATTAGTCTGCCATGCAGTGTTGATGAAGATGCAACTGAAGAATATGTAAAAGAGAAAGTAGTTGCAAATGTTGCAAATGAGAAGGAGATAATTAGTCTACCCCCTCCAGGTAAGGTTTTTGAGGAACAGACATTGCTAGTCTGAAGATAAAATATGCAACACCCCAGATAAAGCATAAGATAGATAAATATTTACATTTAGATCTTCCAATTTCAGCTTAAAGTATTGATATAAATCAAGATCCAACATGATGTTGGTGTAAACGATTGGACAACCCTGAGCAATTGTGATTGGTTTTTAATAGATTTCTTATTATAGTATTAAAGGCAGATCACACCCCCTACTGGTTTCTTGTTTCTTCACTAGAGACCAGCAGGGGGTGTGATAATTATTGTAATAGGGGTTTGGTCAGACCAATGAATGTCCATCTTATAAAAAGCTGGTATTTGTGATTACAATTTACCTGCTCCCATGGCTGTTGGTCCAGGGTGGTGTGTACTTCAATAAGAACAGACTTTTCCTTTAAACCTGCCTAATTACAGTCACAATCACCTATTTGAGGGTAATACTATTACACATACATTATGGCTGCTGTGGGGGCCCACCACTAAGAGTTTTGGACTGGTGCCACTGATACCTTAAACAACCCACAAAGAGATACCATAAAACTATCAATGTGACTGTAGTTGGGTCAAAATAATAGGGTGAAAGCACGAAACAAATAAGACATGGCAAAGTTTGGGATGGACCACTCAGGAAAATACCAGAAGTGTCTATGATGGGCTTGAACCAAAAAACACCTCTTACCAGCTGGCCAATGATTTTATCACTACAGTAAATTGTGTTTTTGCCAAATTGAGAATCATTATTTTAATCAGTATTTTTCTTTTGTCTTTAGTTATTTCAGAGAAGTGCTGTGAAATGAAAGAGGATGTTCCTGCTCAGCAGATGGTGAGTTATGTGTTTGTATATGATTTTATTCATGACCAGGGGTGTAACTACAGAGGAATAAGATCCTGCAGCTGCAGGGGGCCCAGGAGGTATAGGGGCCCCATGAGGCCCTAATTCAAATACATTTTAATTAAATATTGTAATTTTGGGGGCCTGAAAAATAATTAACTGTGGGGCCCAGTAATATCTAGTTACGTCACTATTCCTTATCGATTTCCCACTTATTTAAATGACTAAGATAATACAAGTAACAAGGAGAACTGAACTGACAGATCTATTCTAAAAAAAATCATATCATTACAAAACACGATACTTGGAGAGGTCTGAGGTCCTCATCAAACTCCCAAGTTGGATAACTTTGAGTTCAGTTATATTTTAAAAAGATATAATGAATGTTACCATACGTTTACCAAACAGTTGTCTTCTAAAATACTTCTTTCCCGTAATTCCCATTCAGATGAAGGTGAGTTTCGATTGAGGGAAGGCTATTGTCTGCAATGAGTTCTAAGACCTATCCTCTCTATTTATGACATGTTTACTACTAATACTAAAACAACTAATACTAGAATGTTTGCACATATCTGTCCAGACATTTTACCAAAGCTACTCTATTATATAGTTTGAAGAAAAACTAATTTTCCTTTTTTTTTATAGGCCTTAAGGTTTTATGATATAAGCTTATGGCTGTGTCATTGCTTTGTAAATTGGAACACAGCAGAAAAAAAGAGTCAGTGAATCAAGGAATACTTTACCTGCAAGAAAAAAAGGCTGAGAAAGCGAAAACATTAAAAAGGGAAATGGTAGTCAAGAATCCTCCAGGTACAGTTTTAAAAAAACTTGTATATAATCCTACGGCACTCTCTCGTTTCAGGTCTATCGAGCAAAACACAGGAATACAGGAAGGACTATCGCCATTAAGGCTATTGAAAGTCGTTGCATGGATATAACGGACGCGTATGCTATGAGTACTGAATACACACACGTGTTGCCTTAGTACTAGATATTTGCTATTTATTCTCGTTTACATTATTAAAACTGAATGTAAATATTTACATTTGCTTTTCTGTCTATTTTTTCAAATGCAATGATATAAAACTAGAAAATATTCTACTGGATAGAGACGGATATGCCAAAATTACTGACTTTGGCATCTGCAAAGAAGGTACGTTTCATGAATAGAATTACAGGGGGGCAGAGACTGATGTAAATGACAATCTCTGTTGGCTCTATAGAAATAAATAAGAAATAATAATTGGATAGAACTTAACTTACTTCCTTTAACTAAAATGTAACTTACTCTTCTCTTTCTGCTTCAGGAATGAGATTTTCGGACATAACCAAAACTCAATGTGGAACTGCATTTTATATGGCCCCAGAAATCTTTACACTTCCCTACTATACGAGATCAGTCGACTGGTGGGCACTGGGAGTGGCCATTTATAAAATGCCCCTTCTGATAATCAGACTAAACAAAGACTGTCTGGCTAATTTCTGTACTTTATACTTTTTCTGTTAAAGCATTTTATTGGCGTGGGCAAGTACATACTTTTTAATGACACATAAAGGCAAACTATAAAACAATATAAAATTAATGAAATGACAAATTAAGGCAAACTTTACAATTATTTAAAAAAACTATTGTATTTCTTTTACAGTTTCCCTTTGAAGGACAGAAAAAAAATCAGATAATTATAAGTGTAACCTGCAGACAGCCGACATACCCACCCGACCTGCCCACGGAATCCCGCAATATCTTAGTACAGGTAAGTGCCACATGTGATATATCCATAGAGAAGCCCCTTTCTATTATCACTTAGACCCATGATAATGATTGCCTTCTAAATTCTACTTTACTATTAAGTCATAGTGTTTATTCACTCTTTCCTGCAGTTTCCTGGGAGACATATTTCTCTCTAACAAAACCCCAATTCCATTCTCTAGAGATGCCTGAAGTTGCAGGCTTGACTCTGTAAGTGGTCTATAAGTTGGCAGTGCCTGGGCATGTTCTATTGGTACCCAAGACCTGGAAGCCCACCAACCTGCCCTTCTCTTTCCAGCCTTACCCAAATTGGCACCAATTCTATTCATTCAACCATGATATGGCCATTGCTCATAAAATATTTCTTCCTCAAGGGCACTGTGGCAGTCAAAAGTTCCCAAAGCCTTTAGCATTAGTCTGGCCTTATAATTAAAATATCCACAGTTTTAGATTTATTCTAAAACCTTACTAACTACTATACCTAATTAAATACATGCTGACTTGGTGCCGTCTGTGCATTGTTTGATTATCTTCTATTTGTATAACAATGTATTTTGCAGCTCTTGAATAAATTCCCAGAGGATCGTCTTGGATCCGGCAAAAATGGTGCTGAGGATATAAAGAACAGTGATTTCTACAAGGTAAGTTTTTCGGGCAACTTGCTTAGGGCCAATGTTTGGAGTGAATGATGTAAGTCTCTGTTTATGTCTATGATTCACTCCTTATTGCTCACATCCTCTATAAAGTTTGCTTGTGCCGCATGTATGGACTGACTTTAGGCACAAGCAGTGAATAGTATATCTGTATTATGTAACTACTCTTTTATTTCTTATCTGTTATAGGGATTAGACTGGGAGGCTTTACAGAAAAAACAAGTCCAGCCTCCATTTGTTCCTACAATCAGAACTCCTTTCTTCAGCTTCAGAAGCCTTGCATTGCCTCCGCCGATCTGGCCAATAAGACTGTTAGAGGACACTAAAATGACCTTAAAACAACTGGATTGTAGCGTAAATTTCATCTTCAGAAACTGAAACATGAGAATAAATTCCTTCAGAAATAGATTTAAAAATATGATGGCTCAATGAGATGGGCCCAGAGAGAGAGCTCACCTTTCAATCTCGATATTCATAAGGAGTCTGCCCTGCAGTGGCATAAGAAATTATATAGCAGATCCCACAATTGTGGGGGGCCCCGGGCTGCCCATTTAGGACAGAATACAAAATTCCCTGGGGACCCTGCCCGTGCCACTAAACATACGAGCACGGGGGTGGTGGAGGGACTTCAAGTTGCAATTCAGGGTGCATTTTGGCATCCATATATATTTATATATTCTACATATATATATATTATACACAATTTTTTGTTTGTTTAGTAATAAATAAATCTCAAATGCTGTATAAAACATCAAGTTGTTACCGTATATTTCATGTATGTAAAATAATTGAATGCAAAACCAATAAAGTAAACAAAGACATCATTCAACCTTGTTGATGTTGTTGTGTTATTCTTAACAAGGGCTAAATCTGTCCAATCTAACCAGTTAATCCATGGATATAAATTTAAGAGCCATTTTGGGTATTGGCTTGTTTGGAAATTTTAGAAATGATTCTGTAATGTTTTTCAGTTAAAGACTAAAGTTATAATGGGATGCAAACCAGCAGGCTTAGGTCTTCATTCCTGGTGATGGCTCGTTTGTGAAACTTTTGTTTGTTTTTACAGGACCGTCAGAAACAAGTGATATTTTCTAATCCTGAGAATCAGCGGGTAAATTGTTATACCTGGAGGCTGACAGGAGTTTTTACTCCTGTAAGGGTTAATCGTGTCATGAGCCACACCAAAATTGACACAAGGTAATTCTTTTTGATGTATTTCTTGTCCCTTTGGGGTGCAAATCATATGAGATCTTACCAATAGTGGATATATGGTCCATTAGAATGCCTGTTCATGCATGGCTTTCCTGCTATGAATATGGATCTTGCCCTAAAACAGAGAATATTCCATAAGAACATTGATACAAATACAATAGTTGGGTGAATCAAATGTATTTCTTCTCTTTCAGGTTTCTGCCTAAAACCCCACCATCGATTGAGGACTTCCAACTCCAGTCACTTCTTGGTGAGGGAGCGTTTGGAAAGGTGAGTTGCTCTGTTTGTAACTAATCAGACTGGAGACTGCACAGTATTGTGTAGGGTTCCCCATTGCTTCTGCTTGTTACTTAGAAGCAGATGATCACCTTGGACCTCTTGTCCAGTGCTGGAAATACAAATCAGTATTTAAATGCATCTTGGTTCTGTAGGTAGATGCAGCTCATTGCTTTGACAGTTCCTCCTCTGTAACTAGTAACATTACAAGGACTTACCTACTGAGTGCAGCCCTTGGGGAATAGCTCATTAATTTTGCAAAGTTTCCAATAGGTTTAGTGCCCATAGCTTCGACCCCTTTGTGTCCATCCAATTAATTTTTTTTTTTTATAGTAACAACACTTGTATATAATCCTACGGCACTCTCTCGTTTCAGGTCTATCAAGCAAAACACAGGAATACAGGAAGGACTATCGCCATTAAGGCTATTGAAAGTCGTTGCATGGATATAACGGACGCGTATGCTATGTAAGTTATTCTTATGTGTTTTGTGCTAACATAGCACTAAATCATTGGCCCTGCCACAATTCTACTTGTATCATTTGTTCTGTGCATCTTTTCCTGGATTGACATTTTGGCTTTTCTTTCCCAGTGTTCTCCGAGAGCAACGCATCCTCCAGCTGGCCAAGATCGAAAACTGCCCCTTGCTTACATCACTGGAATTAGATTTTTCTACATGAATAGTAATTTCTACTTCCCATATTTAAAAAAGGTGGTCTCCTCCCAACCTGCTATTGCTCCGGAAGTTCATTACCAATAAGATTTTTAAAAACATAGTCTTGATATTCAAAAATGAGAGTGCCTAATCTATTTTATATCTCTCTTCACAAGACAACATGGGCCATGCCCTTCTATTCTATTAATAAGTTATTTACATATGCTGTCACAAAGGGAAAAGCTTGCTTACTTTCTTTAATATAATTAATTATGTTCATATAATGTATTATTAGAAATTATATATATATATATATATATTCCATTATATTACGAATTCTCCTAAAATGCCTAACATTAATACTTCACTTTGTCCATTTGTAGAAATGCAGTGTTGATGAAGATGCACCTGAAGAATATGTAAAAGAAAAAGTAGTTGAAAACGTTGCAAATGAGTAGATAATTAGTCTACCATGCATTGTTAATGAAGATGCACCTCAAAAATATGTAAAAGAAAAAGTCGTTGAAAATGTTGCGAACGAGAAGGATATAATTAGTCTACCATGCAGTGTTGATGAAGATGCACCTGAAGAATATGTAAAAGAAAAAGTAGTTGAAAACGTTGCAAATGAGTAGATAATTAGTCTACCATGCATTGTTAATGAAGATGCACCTCAAAAATATGTAAAAGAAAAAGTCGTTGAAAATGTTGCGAACGAGAAGGAGATAATTAGTCTGCCATGCAGTGTTGATGAAGATGCAACTGAAGAATATGTAAAAGAGAAAGTAGTTGCAAATGTTGCAAATGAGAAGGAGATAATTAGTCTACCCCCTCCAGGTAAGGTTTTTGAGGAACAGACATTGCTAGTCTGAAGATAAAATATGCAACACCCCAGATAAAGCATAAGATAGATAAATATTTACATTTAGATCTTCCAATTTCAGCTTAAAGTATTGATATAAATCAAGATCCAACATGATGTTGGTGTAAACGATTGGACAACCCTGAGCAATTGTGATTGGTTTTTAATAGATTTCTTATTATAGTATTAAAGGCAGATCACACCCCCTACTGGTTTCTTGTTTCTTCACTAGAGACCAGCAGGGGGTGTGATAATTATTGTAATAGGGGTTTGGTCAGACCAATGAATGTCCATCTTATAAAAAGCTGGTATTTGTGATTACAATTTACCTGCTCCCATGGCTGTTGGTCCAGGGTGGTGTGTACTTCAATAAGAACAGACTTTTCCTTTAAACCTGCCTAATTACAGTCACAATCACCTATTTGAGGGTAATACTATTACACATACATTATGGCTGCTGTGGGGGCCCACCACTAAGAGTTTTGGACTGGTGCCACTGATACCTTAAACAACCCACAAAGAGATACCATAAAACTATCAATGTGACTGTAGTTGGGTCAAAATAATAGGGTGAAAGCACGAAACAAATAAGACATGGCAAAGTTTGGGATGGACCACTCAGGAAAATACCAGAAGTGTCTATGATGGGCTTGAACCAAAAAACACCTCTTACCAGCTGGCCAATGATTTTATCACTACAGTAAATTGTGTTTTTGCCAAATTGAGAATCATTATTTTAATCAGTATTTTTCTTTTGTCTTTAGTTATTTCAGAGAAGTGCTGTGAAATGAAAGAGGATGTTCCTGCTCAGCAGATGGTGAGTTATGTGTTTGTATATGATTTTATTCATGACCAGGGGTGTAACTACAGAGGAATAAGATCCTGCAGCTGCAGGGGGCCCAGGAGGTATAGGGGCCCCATGAGGCCCTAATTCAAATACATTTTAATTAAATATTGTAATTTTGGGGGCCTGAAAAATAATTAACTGTGGGGCCCAGTAATATCTAGTTACGTCACTATTCCTTATCGATTTCCCACTTATTTAAATGACTAAGATAATACAAGTAACAAGGAGAACTGAACTGACAGATCTATTCTAAAAAAAATCATATCATTACAAAACACGATACTTGGAGAGGTCTGAGGTCCTCATCAAACTCCCAAGTTGGATAACTTTGAGTTCAGTTATATTTTAAAAAGATATAATGAATGTTACCATACGTTTACCAAACAGTTGTCTTCTAAAATACTTCTTTCCCGTAATTCCCATTCAGATGAAGGTGAGTTTCGATTGAGGGAAGGCTATTGTCTGCAATGAGTTCTAAGACCTATCCTCTCTATTTATGACATGTTTACTACTAATACTAAAACAACTAATACTAGAATGTTTGCACATATCTGTCCAGACATTTTACCAAAGCTACTCTATTATATAGTTTGAAGAAAAACTAATTTTCCTTTTTTTTTATAGGCCTTAAGGTTTTATGATATAAGCTTATGGCTGTGTCATTGCTTTGTAAATTGGAACACAGCAGAAAAAAAGAGTCAGTGAATCAAGGAATACTTTACCTGCAAGAAAAAAAGGCTGAGAAAGCGAAAACATTAAAAAGGGAAATGGTAGTCAAGAATCCTCCAGGTACAGTTTTAAAAAAACTTGTATATAATCCTACGGCACTCTCTCGTTTCAGGTCTATCGAGCAAAACACAGGAATACAGGAAGGACTATCGCCATTAAGGCTATTGAAAGTCGTTGCATGGATATAACGGACGCGTATGCTATGAGTACTGAATACACACACGTGTTGCCTTAGTACTAGATATTTGCTATTTATTCTCGTTTACATTATTAAAACTGAATGTAAATATTTACATTTGCTTTTCTGTCTATTTTTTCAAATGCAATGATATAAAACTAGAAAATATTCTACTGGATAGAGACGGATATGCCAAAATTACTGACTTTGGCATCTGCAAAGAAGGTACGTTTCATGAATAGAATTACAGGGGGGCAGAGACTGATGTAAATGACAATCTCTGTTGGCTCTATAGAAATAAATAAGAAATAATAATTGGATAGAACTTAACTTACTTCCTTTAACTAAAATGTAACTTACTCTTCTCTTTCTGCTTCAGGAATGAGATTTTCGGACATAACCAAAACTCAATGTGGAACTGCATTTTATATGGCCCCAGAAATCTTTACACTTCCCTACTATACGAGATCAGTCGACTGGTGGGCACTGGGAGTGGCCATTTATAAAATGCCCCTTCTGATAATCAGACTAAACAAAGACTGTCTGGCTAATTTCTGTACTTTATACTTTTTCTGTTAAAGCATTTTATTGGCGTGGGCAAGTACATACTTTTTAATGACACATAAAGGCAAACTATAAAACAATATAAAATTAATGAAATGACAAATTAAGGCAAACTTTACAATTATTTAAAAAAACTATTGTATTTCTTTTACAGTTTCCCTTTGAAGGACAGAAAAAAAAATCAGATAATTATAAGTGTAACCTGCAGACAGCCGACATACCCACCCGACCTGCCCACGGAATCCCGCAATATCTTAGTACGGGTAAGTGCCACATGTGATATATCCATAAGGAAGCCCCTTTCTATTATCACTTAGACAGGTGAGTTGCTCTGTTTGTAACTAAGCTTAATATGTTATTAATTCAGTTATCCAGGGATTTAATCAGACTGGAGACTGCACAGTATTGTGTAGGGTTCCCCATTGCTTCTGCTTGTTACTTAGAAGCAGATGATCACCTTGGACCTCTTGTCCAGTGCTGGAAATACAAATCAGTATTTAAATGCATCTTGGTTCTGTAGGTAGATGCAGCTCATTGCTTTGACAGTTCCTCCTCTGTCACTAGTAACATTACAAGGACTTACCTACTGAGTGCAGCCCTTGGGGAATAGCTCATTAATTTTGCAAAGTTTCCAATAGGTTTAGTGCCCATAGCTTCAACCCCTTTGTGTCCATCCAATTAATTTTTTTTTATAGTAACAACACTTGTATATAATCCTACGGCACTCTCTCGTTTCAGGTCTATCAAGCAAAACACAGGAATACAGGAAGGACTATCGCCATTAAGGCTATTGAAAGTCGTTGCATGGATATAACGGACGCGTATGCTATGTAAGTTATTCTTATGTGTTTTGTGCTAACATAGCACTAAATCATTGGCTCTGCCACAATTCTACTTGTATCATTTGTTCTGTGCATCTTTTCCTGGATTGACATTTTGGCTTTTCTTTCCCAGTGTTCTCCGAGAGCAACGCATCCTCCAGCTGGCCAAGATCGAAAAGTGCCCCTTCCTTACGTCACTATTTGCCTCCTTTAGGACAGAACATTATATCTGTCTTGCTATGGATTTTGCTGAAGGAGGAGACTTGATATCCCTGATAGGTGACTGTGCAATATCACAGGAGAGAGCTGTGTAAGTACCAGTGGGTTTATAGGCAGGGTCACACAATAACTAACCTGCTAGTATCCTCGTCATCACTATCCCTAAATAACTCCATTCTCCGAGAGCAACGCATCCTCCAGCTGGCCAAGATCGAAAAGTGCCCCTTCCTTAGGTCACTATTTGCCTCCTTTAGGACAGAACATTATATCTGTCTTGCTATGGATTTTGCTGAAGGAGGAGACTTGATATCCCTGATAGGTAACTGTGCAATATCACAGGAGAGAGCTGTGTAAGTACCAGTGGGTTTATAGGCAGGGTCACACAATAACTAACCTGCTAGTATCCTCGTCATCACTATCCCTAAATAACTCCATTATTATAGGGTAATCTGTACATAGACTGCTTGAGTATCCCAGTTCCTTAGGCATGGGCCGCTGAATATTTAGGCTCAGTAATCACTGGTGTTTGTTGCACTTATAGACAAATAGCCCAGTACATTTTATACATTCACTGCTCATTTTCTATATTTTTTATTTGCAGATTCTATTCAGCTTGTATTGTTCTTGGGCTGCAATTCTTGCATGATCGTAACATCGTTCATAGGTGAGTACTGAATACACACGTGTGTTGCCTTAGTCCCAGATATTTGCTATTTATTCTTATTTACATTATTAAAACTGAATGTAAATATTTACATTTGCTTTTCTGTCCATTTTTTCAAATGCAGGGATATAAAACTAGAAAATATTCTACTGGATAGAGACGGATATGCCAAAATGACTGACTTTGGCATCTGCAAAGAAGGTACGTTTCATGAATAGAATTCCAGAGGGGCAGAGACTGATGTGAATGACAAAATCTGTTGGCTCTATAGAAATAACAAATAATAATTGGATAGAACATAACTTACTTCCTTTAACTAAAATGTAACTTACTCTTCTCTTTCTGCTTCAGGAATGAGATTTTCGGACATAACCAAAACTCAATGTGGAACTGCATTTTATATGGCCCCAGAAATCTTTACACTTCCCTACTATACGAGATCAGTCGACTGGTGGGCACTGGGAGTGGCCATTTATAAAATGCTCGTCGGCAAGGTAAGTGCCCCTTCTGATAATCAGACTAAACAAAGACTGTCTGGCTAATTTCTGTACTTTATACTTTTTCTGTTAAAGCATTTTATTGGCGTGGGCAAGTACATACTTAATGACACATAAAGGCAAACTATAAAACAATATCAAATTAATCAAATGACAAATTGAGGCAAATTATTTCAATTACTAAAAAAAAAAACCTATTGTATTTCTCTTACAGTTTCCCTTTGAAGGACAGAAAAAAAATCAGATTATTATAAGTGTAACCTGCAGACAGCCGACATACCCACCCGACCTGCCCACGGAGTCCCGTAATATCTTAGTACGGGTAAGTGCCACATGTGATATATCCATAAGGAAGCCCCTTTCTATTATCACTTAGACCCATGATAATGATTGCCTTCTATATTCTACTTTACTATTAGGTAAAAGTGACATATTTCTAACAAAACCCCAATTTCATTCACTAGAGATGCCTGAAGTTGTAGGCTTGACTCTGTAAGTGGTCTATAACTTGGCAGTGCCTGGGCATGTTCTATTGGCTCCCAAGACCTGGAAGCCCACCAACCTGCCCTTCTCTTTCCAGCCTTACCCAAATTGGCACCAATTCTATTCATTCAACCATGATATGGCCATTGCTCATAAAATATTTCTTCCTCAAGGGCACTATGGCAGTCAAAAGTTCCCAAAGCCTTTAGCATTAGTCTGGCCTTATAATTAAAATATCCACAGTTTTAGAATTTAAGATTTATTCTAAAACCTTACTAACTACTATACCTAATTAAATACATGCTGACTTGGTGCCGTCTGTGCATTGTTTGCTAATCTTCTATTTGTATAACAATGTATTTTGCAGCTCTTGAATAAATTCCCAGAGGATCGTCTTGGATCCGGCAAAAATGGTGCTGAGGATATAAAGAACAGTGATTTCTACAAGGTAAGTTGTTCGGGCACCTTGCTTAGGGCCAATGTTTGAAAGATGTAAGTCCCTCTGTTTATGTCTATGATTCACTCCTTATTGCTCACATCCTCTATAAAGTTTTGCTTGTGCCCCCTGTGTATGGACTGACTTTAGGCACAAGCAGGGAATAGTATATCTGTATTATGTAACTACTCTTTTATTTCTTATCTGTTACAGGGATTAGACTGGGAGGCTTTACAGAAAAAACAAGTCCAGCCTCCATTTGTTCCTACAATCAGAACTCCTTTCTTCAGCTTTAGAAGCCTTGCATTGCCTCCGCCGATCTGGCCAATAAGACTGTTAGAGGACACTAAAATGGCCTTAAAAGAACTGGATTGTGGTGTAATTTCATCTTCAGAAACTGAAACATGAGAATAAATTCCAGCAGAAATCGACTTAAAAATATGATGGCTCTATAAGATGGGCCCAGAGAGAGAGCTCACCTTTCAATCTCGATATTCGTAAGGAGTCTGCCCTGCAGTGGCATAAGAAATTATATAGCAGATCCCACAATTGTGGGGGGCCCCGGGCTGCCCGTTTAGGACAGAATGCAAAATTCCCTGGGGACCCTGCCCGTGCCACTTAACATACAAGCACGGGGGTGGTGGAGGGACTTCAAGTTGCAATTCAGGGTGCATTTTGGCATCCATATATATTTATATATTGTACATATATATACATATATATATATATATATTATACACAATTTTTTGTTTGTTTAGTAATAAATAAATCTCAAATGCTGTATAAAACAAATATGTTGTTACCGTATATTTCCTGTATGTAAAATAATTGAATGCAAAACCAATAAAGTAAACACAGAGATCATTCAACCTTGTTGATGTTGTTATGTCATTCTTAACAAGGGCTATGAAGTACATATTGTGTTGTACTGGGCGATTGGGGCTATGACAAAAGAAAATACATCATTATCCAGTGTGGGGGAGGGGTATTCAGAGAGGGGAGCAGCCTAGGGGGAGCCCTTTAGTCAGCATCATCGTGTTCCACCCATGGGCCCCAAACCTTTTCAAATTTCTGTGGGCAGACTTGCAGATAAAGTCTTCCCATAGTGCCAATGTTGGGCGATGAATTGTGTCCTTTGAGAGGCAGTTTGCCTTTAAGTAACAACTTCTCAAGTAGTCTTTTTTTATAGCATAGTTGCCAGTCAAAGAATATCAGGGTCCATAGTAAATTAAAGTAGTCCCTGACCCCATGATAATAGGACGTCAGCTGTGTCAACAAGAAAGGCATTGTGATGTCATCTCTGTTGCCATGGCAACAAGAAAGGCATTGTGATGTCATAATCATCAAAGGTGACTACTTGATTCACTGCCAGATTACTGTCACTTGCTGCTTAACTACCGATGAGTTCACACTGTGACTCTTCGGTAGTTAAAAAGCATTTTTTTCTACACAAAAACAAGAGATCTTCACTAACTTTTGTAAGTACGGATGTTACTTTTATTATAATATACACTTTGTATGTCAAACTGCCTTTAATTTCAAATTAGGTGCTAAACTGGTGTAAATCTCATATCTATGTTAGAAAATCTTTGGCTGCTTTTATACTGAGACTCCATGCATCTCTGAGTTTATATTTAAAGTTTATATTATTCTGATATGAATCAAACTTTGAAATCGAATTATGCACGAAAATTTCTATGCACGAAAATTTACAAAGAGCAGAAAAATTGTAAAGCTCAAAATGTAAAACGTTGACATCTATAAGCTGTCAAGTTCATGTAGAAGTCAACAGGAGCCATCTATAGCAATCTTAAAGCTTTTTTTAACAAAGTTTTTCACATTTTTAGACCCATGATAGAATAACATTTGAACTATTCAATTTGTTTCACATGTTTCATATTCAGATTTTTAATAAATAAGCAGGCATTCTTTTTTGTTAAATTTAGAGTTTATTTAAAGTAGGAAATAAACATTACAAAAACTCATTAAATTGGACCTCTCTGGCTTTTGTTAAAGAAACGCCTTGTACACTCGGGGGTGGGGTATAAAGCACCCCCAGTGAATACAAATGTTTTTTCTAGAAATTTTATTTTTCGGGTGGATCCTATTCAAACGAGTTTAGGAAATTTGATTTTTTTAAAATAAATTTAGATTGGTCGAATTGGTTCGTGCAAGTTTATGGGATTTTTTTCATAAAAAAAATCACATGAATTCAAATCCGACCTTTGATAAATGTGCCTCATATTGTATATATTTTTACTTTTAGCACATTTGTTTTATCACTTTTCATTATGAATTATTTTACTCTGTTCTTCTTTTAATTATTTAAAATAATATTGATGCCATAGTATATCTTGATAATTAGATAATTGGTTTAGCCTGTGTTGCCATGGCAACAGGAATGTCATTGTGATGTCAGCCATGGCACCAGCTGTGTCAACAAGAAAGGCATTGTGATGTCATCTCTGTTGCCATGGCAACAAGAAAGGCATTGTGATGTCATAATCATCAAAGGTGACTACTTGACTCACTGCCAGATTACTGTCACTTGCTGCTTAACTACCGATGAGTTCACACTGTGACTCTTCGGTAGTTAAAAAGCATTTTTTCTACACAAAAACAAGAGATCTTAACTAACTTTTGTAAGTACGGATGTTACTTTTATTATTTAGTTATATATACACTTTATATTTTTAACTGTATTTAATTTCAAATTAGGCGCTAAGCGGGTGTAAATCTCATATCTATGTTAGAAAATCTTTGGCTGCTCTTATACTGAGACTCCATGCATCCCTGAGTTTATATTTAAAGTTTATATTATTCTGATATGGTCTATCTTGACATAATTGTCATTAAGTAGCAACATTTTCTATGGTCTCAGCTGGGAGACTGTGGGTCAACAAAATTTACAATTCCTATTAGTTTTTTTTCTCCGTCTTAGAAATCTTATTCAACGTGGAGTGGGTGGCTAACATATTCCCCTCCCCCAATGTTTCCTTGTCCTATAACCATCCAATATCCCCACAAGACTTTTCTTGAACTTTAATTGTATGTTTCTACTTTTATTTTATAGAAAGCTGAAAATGTAATTTAATATTATAAATTGTTTTAGTTGTTTTTTTGTTTTTGCATAACATGAGAGATTTACAATATTTATTTTCTCTTATAGGATTAATAGAAATGAATACAATATTTCCAAAAAGCTTCAGAAATTTTTTTAGAAGAAAGAACAAGGTAAGACTGAAACCTCTTCCTTTACTGAACTTATTTGGAATTCGTGATCAGACGAATACACTGGCAATCCATTATTATAGACATCACCCAACCATCAATATTAACATGCATTTGCCTCAATCTGTCTGTTTTTTATTATTCTGTTTGTCTATGGCTTTGGCCTTTGCTCTTGCTTCCTTTCTTTAGTGTATCAATTGGTTATATATTTCCAATAATACTTAATGGTATTTTGTATCTTTTCACTCCAGGAAAACATTGATATCAAAGGGAAAGATGTATCACCGACCCCAGAGTCTAATTCTGAGAAACCTCTCGGTATGAAAACTGCCTTATTTTATGCTAAGTTTATGAACTTTTTGTTCTACTGTATACGATAGTAAATCCATTTTATAAATGAAATGAATTAAAATAAATATCTATTTTTGGACTGTAGAAGCAACGAGGAAACCAAGAAAACTCAGAAAACTCAGAAAAGCATTTTCCTGCTTATTTGGATGTAGGACCAGGGTAAGTGTTTAAGCTTGAGGGCCCTGTATGTATAGGATAGAAGATTGTGGGGTTTTGGGTATGATATTTAGCTTTCTGGTCATGGGACATGTTTGTGGGACTTGCTGATATGAGGGAATTAGATTTTTCTACATGAAAAGTGATTTCTGCTTCCCATATTTAAAAAAGGTGGTCCCCTCCCAACCTGCTATAGCTCCGGAAGTTCATTACCAATAAGATTCTTAAAAAGATAGTCTTGATATTCAAAAATGAGAGTGCCTAATCTATTTTATATCTCTCTTCACAAGACAACATGGGCCATGCCCTTCTATTCTATTAATAAGTTATTTACATATGCTGTCACAAAGGGAAAAGCTTGCTTGCTTACTTTCTTTAATATAATTAATTATGTTCATATAATGTATTATTAGAAATTATATATATATATATATATATAGATTTCATTTATATTATGTATTCACTTTGTCCATTTGTAGAAATGCAGTGTTGATGAAGATGCACCTGAAGAATATGTAAAAGAAAAAGTAGTTGAAAATGTTGCAAACGAGAAGGAGATAATTAGTCTACCATGCCGTGTTGATGAAGATGCACATGAAGAATATGTAAAAGAAAAAGTAGTTGCAAACGTTGGAAACGAGAAGGAGATAATTAGTCTACCATGCCGTGTTGATGAAGATGCACATGAAGAATATGTAAAAGAAAATGTAGTTGCAAACGTTGGAAATGAGAAAGAGATAATTAGTCTGCCATGCATTGTTGATGAAGATGCACATGAAGAATATGTAAAAGAAAATGTAGTTGAAAATGTTGCAAACGAGAAGGAGATAATTAGTCTGCCATGCAGTGTTGATGAAGATGCACCTGAAGAATATGTAAAAGAAAAAGTAGTTGCAAATGAGAAGGAGATAATTAGTCTACCCCCTCCAGGTAAGGTTTTTGAGGAACAGACATTGCTAGTCTGAAGATCAAATATGTGTCACCCCAGATAAAGCATAAGATAGAGAAATATTTACATTTAGATCTTCCATATTCAGCTTAAAGTATTGATATAAATCAAGATACAACTTGATGTTGGTGTAAACGATTGGACAACCCTGGCAAGAAACAAATAAGACATGGGAAAGTTTGGGATGGACCAGACAGGAAAATACCAGACGTGTCAATGATGGGCTTGAACCAAAAAAACACCTCTTACCAGCTGGCCAATGATTTTATCACTACAGTAAATTGTGTTTTTGCCAAATTGAGAATCATTATTTTAATCAGTATTTTTCTTTTGTCTTTAGTTATTTCAGAGAAGTGCTGTGAAATGAAAGAGGATGTTCCTGCTCAGCAGATGGTGAGTTTTGTGTTTGTATACGATTTTATTCATGACCAGGGAAAGTAACTACAGAGGAATAAGATTCTGCAGCTGCAGGGGGCCCAGGAGGTATAGGGGCCCCATAAGGCCCTAATTGAAATACAGTTTAAATAAATATTGTAATTAACTGTGGGGCCCAGTAATATCTAGTTACGTCACTATTCATTTTCGATTTCCCACACTAAAACAACTAATGTTTGCACATATCTGTCCAGCCATTTTACCAAAGCTACTCTATTATATAATTCAAATTCATCAATAATCACTTATATTTAGATTTTTATCTTGAAGAAAAACGAATTTTCCTTTTTTTATAGGCCTTAACGTGTTATGATCTAGGCCTGTGGCTGTGTCATTGCATTGTAAATTGGAACACAGCAGATAAAAAGAGTCAGTCAGTGAATCAACGAATACTTTACCTGCAAGAAAAAAAGGCTGAGAAAGCGAAAACCTTAAATAGGGAAATAGGAGTCAAGAATCCTCCAGGTACAGTTTTAAAAAAAAATGATTTGATTTTCCCTAATTTTAAAACACAGTAATGATAGAATGACAGAATTAATATCTAATGAATTATAGAGTGATTAGAATTACCATCTAATAAAACTATAAATACTTGAAAAGTGCAGATATATGTTGGGGCTCTATATACAGTAGATATATGAGATGATTCGTGTGCTTCCATAGGTGCATATGTCCAATCTAACCAGATAATCCATGGATATAAATTTAAGAGCCATTTTGGGTATTGACTTGTTTGGAAAATTTTAGGAATGATTCTGTAACGTTTCTCAGTCAAAGACTAAAGTTATAATGGGATGCAAACCAGCAGGCTTAGGTCTTCATTCCTGGTGATGGCTCGTTTGTGAAACTTTTGTTTGTTTTTACAGGACCGTCAAAGAAACAAGTGATATTTCCTAATCCTGAGAATCAGCGGGTAAGTTGTTATACCTGGAGGCTGACATTAGTTTTTACTCATACATGATATAATGATCTTAACTTAATGATATTTCTATCTCTTCTCTAGAATCCTCGCTTTGATTCTACTATTGAAAGGGTTAATCGTGTCATGAGCCACACCACAATTGACACAAGGTAATTCTTTTTGATGTATTTCTTGTCCCTTTGGGGTGCAAATCCTATGAGATCTTACCCATAGTGGATATATGGTCCAATAGAATGCCTGTTCATGCATGGCTTTCCTGCTATGAATATGGATCTTGCCCTAAAACAGAGAAGATTCCATAAGAACATTGATACAAATACAAACAATAGTTGGGTGAATCAAATGTATTTCTTCTCTTTCAGGTTTCTGCCTAAAACCCCACCATCGATTGAGGACTTCCAACTCCAGTCACTTCTTGGTGAGGGTGCGTTTGGAAAGGTGAGTTGCTCTGTTTGTAACTAAGCTTAATATGTTATTAATTCAGTTATCCAGGGATTTAATCAGACTGGAGACTGCACAGTATTGTGTAGGGTTCCCCATTGCTTCTGCTTGTTACTTAGAAGCAGATGATCACCTTGGTCCTCTTGGCCAATGCTGGAAATAGACATCAGTACATAAATGCATCTTGGTTCTGTAGGTAGATGCAGCTCATTGCTTTGACAGTTCCTCCTCTGTCACTAGTAACATTACAAGGACTTACCTACTGAGTGCAGCCCTTGGGGAATAGCTCATTCATTTTGTAAAGTTTCCAATAGGTTTAATGCCCATAACTTCGACCCCTTTGCGTCCATCCAATTAAATTTCGTTTTTTTATAGTAACAACACTTGTACGTAATCCTACGGCACTCTCTCGTTTCAGGTCTATCGAGCAAAACACAGGAATACAGGAAGGACTATCGCCATTAAGGCTATTGAAAGTCGTTGCATGGATATAACGGACGCGTATGCTATGTAAGTTATTCTTATGTGTTTTGTGCTAACATAGCACTAAATCATTGGCTCTGCCACAATTCTACTTGTATCATTTGTTCTGTGCATCTTTTCCTGGATTGACATTTTGGCTTTTCTTTCCCAGTGTTCTCCGAGAGCAACGCATCCTCCAGCTGGCCAAGATCGAAAAGTGCCCCTTCCTTACGTCACTATTTGCCTCCTTTAGGACAGAACATTATATCTGTCTTGCTATGGATTTTGCTGAAGGAGGAGACTTGATATCCCTGATAGGTGACTGTGCAATATCACAGGAGAGAGCTGTGTAAGTACCAGTGGGTTTATAGGCAGGGTCACACAATAACTAACCTGCTAGTATCCTCGTCATCACTATCCCTAAATAACTCCATTATTATAGGGTAATGTGTACATAGACTGCTTGAGTATCCCAGTTCCTTAGGCATGGGCCGCTCAATATTTAGGCTCAGTAATCACTGGTGTTTGTTGCACTTATAGACAAATAGCCCAGTACATTTTATACATTCACTGCTCATTTTCTATATTTTTTATTTGCAGATTCTATTCAGCTTGTATTGTTCTTGGGCTGCAATTCTTGCATGATCGTAACATCGTTCATAGGTGAGTACTGAATACACACGTGTGTTGCCTTAGTCCCAGATATTTGCTATTTATTCTTATTTACATTATTAAAACTGAATGTAAATATTTACATTTGCTTTTCTGTCCATTTTTTCAAATGCAGGGATATAAAACTAGAAAATATTCTACTGGATAGAGACGGATATGCCAAAATTACTGACTTTGGCATCTGCAAAGAAGGTACGTTTCATGAATAGAATTCCAGAGGGGCAGAGACTGATGTGAATGACAATCTCTGTTGGCTCTATAGAAATACATAACAAATAATAATTGGATAGAACATAACTTACTTCCTTTAACTAAAATGTAACTTACTCTTCTCTTTCTGCTTCAGGAATGAGATTTTCGGACATAACCAAAACTCAATGTGGAACTGCATTTTATATGGCCCCAGAAATCTTTACACTTCCCTACTATACGAGATCAGTCGACTGGTGGGCACTGGGAGTGGCCATTTATAAAATGCTCGTCGGCAAGGTAAGTGCCCCTTCTGATAATCAGACTAAACAAAGACTGTCTGGCTAATTTCTGTACTTTATACTTTTTCTGTTAAAGCATTTTATTGGCGTGGGCAAGTACATACTTAATGACACATAAAGGCAAACTATAAAACAATATCAAATTAATCAAATGACAAATTGAGGCAAATTATTTCAATTACTAAAAAAAAAAACCTATTGTATTTCTCTTACAGTTTCCCTTTGAAGGACAGAAAAAAAATCAGATTATTATAAGTGTAACCTGCAGACAGCCGACATACCCACCCGACCTGCCCACGGAGTCCCGTAATATCTTAGTACGGGTAAGTGCCACATGTGATATATCCATAAGGAAGCCCCTTTCTATTATCACTTAGACCCATGATAATGATTGCCTTCTATATTCTACTTTACTATTAGGTAAAAGTGACATATTTCTAACAAAACCCCAATTTCATTCACTAGAGATGCCTGAAGTTGTAGGCTTGACTCTGTAAGTGGTCTATAACTTGGCAGTGCCTGGGCATGTTCTATTGGCTCCCAAGACCTGGAAGCCCACCAACCTGCCCTTCTCTTTCCAGCCTTACCCAAATTGGCACCAATTCTATTCATTCAACCATGATATGGCCATTGCTCATAAAATATTTCTTCCTCAAGGGCACTATGGCAGTCAAAAGTTCCCAAAGCCTTTAGCATTAGTCTGGCCTTATAATTAAAATATCCACAGTTTTAGAATTTAAGATTTATTCTAAAACCTTACTAACTACTATACCTAATTAAATACATGCTGACTTGGTGCCGTCTGTGCATTGTTTGCTAATCTTCTATTTGTATAACAATGTATTTTGCAGCTCTTGAATAAATTCCCAGAGGATCGTCTTGGATCCGGCAAAAATGGTGCTGAGGATATAAAGAACAGTGATTTCTACAAGGTAAGTTGTTCGGGCACCTTGCTTAGGGCCAATGTTTGAAAGATGTAAGTCCCTCTGTTTATGTCTATGATTCACTCCTTATTGCTCACATCCTCTATAAAGTTTTGCTTGTGCCCCCTGTGTATGGACTGACTTTAGGCACAAGCAGGGAATAGTATATCTGTATTATGTAACTACTCTTTTATTTCTTATCTGTTACAGGGATTAGACTGGGAGGCTTTACAGAAAAAACAAGTCCAGCCTCCATTTGTTCCTACAATCAGAACTCCTTTCTTCAGCTTTAGAAGCCTTGCATTGCCTCCGCCGATCTGGCCAATAAGACTGTTAGAGGACACTAAAATGGCCTTAAAAGAACTGGATTGTGGCGTAATTTCATCTTCAGAAACTGAAACATGAGAATAAATTCCAGCAGAAATCGACTTAAAAATATGATGGCTCTATAAGATGGGCCCAGAGAGAGAGCTCACCATTCAATCTCGATATTCATAAGGAGTCTGCCCTGCAGTGGCATAAGAAATTATATAGCAGATCCCACAATTGTGGGGGGCCCCGGGCTGCCCGTTTAGGACAGAATGCAAAATTCCCTGGGGACCCTGCCCGTGCCACTTAACATACAAGCACGGGGGTGGTGGAGGGACTTCAAGTTGCAATTCAGGGTGCATTTTGGCATCCATATATATTTATATATTGTACATATATATACATATATATATATATATATATATATATATTATACGCAATTTTTTGTTTGTTTAGTAATAAATAAATCTCAAATGCTGTATAAAACAAATATGTTGTTACCGTATATTTCCTGTATGTAAAATAATTGAATGCAAAACCAATAAATTTCTGTGGGCAGACTTGCAGATAAAGTCTTCCATAGTGCCAATGTTGGGCGATGAATTGTGTCCTTTGAGAGGCAGTTTGCCCTTTAAGTAACAACTTCTCAAGTAGTCTTTTTTTAGCATAGTTGCCAGTCAAAGAATATCAAGGTCCATAGTAAATTAAAGTAGTCCCTGACCCCATGATAATAGGACGCAGCATGTGTTCAACAAGAAACCATTGTGATGTCATCTCTGTTGCCATGGCCAACAAGAAAGGCATTGTGATGTCATAATCAATCAAAGTGACTACTTGATTCACTGCCAGATTACTGTCACTTGCTGCTTTAACTACCGATTGAGTTCACACTGTGACTCTTCGGTAGTTAAAAAGCATTTTTTTCTACACAAAAACAAAGAATCTTTCACTAACTTTTGTAAGTACGGATGTTACTTTTTATTTATAATATACACTTTGTATGTCAAACTGCCTTAATTTCAAATTAAAGGTGCTAAACTGGTGTAAATCTCATATCTATGTTAGAAAATCTTTGGCTGCTTTTATACTGAGGACTCCATGCATCTCTGAGTTATATTTTAAAGTTTATATTATTCTGATATTGAATCCAAATTTTTGAAATCGAATTATGCACGAAAATTCTATGCACGAAAATTTACAAAGAGCAGAAAAAAATTGTTAAAGCTCAAAATGTTAAAACGTTGACATCTATAAGCTGTCAAGTTCATGTAGAAGTCAACAGGAGCCATCTATAGCAATCTTAAAGCTTTTTTAACAAAGTTTTTCACATTTTTAAGACCCATGATAGAATAACATTTGAAACTATTCAATTTGTTTCACATGTTTCATATTCAGATTTTTAAAAATAAGCAGGCATTCTTTTTTGTTAAAATTTAGAGTTTATTTAAAGTAGAAATAAACATTACAAAAACTCATTAAATTGGACCTCTCTGGCTTTTGTTAAAGAAACGCCTTGTACACTCGGGGGTGGGGTATAAAGCACCCCCAGTGAATACAAATGTTTTTTCTAGAAATTTTATTTTTCGGGTGGATCCTATTCAAACGATGTTTAGGAAATTTGATTTTTTTAAAATAAATTTTAGATTGGTCGAATTGGTTCGTGCAAGTTTATGGGATTTTTTTCAAAAAAAAAATCACATGAATTCCAAATCCGACCTTTGTATAAATTTTGCCTCATATTGTATATATTTTTACTTTTAGCACATTTGTTTTTATTCACTTTCATTATGAATTATTTTACTCTGTTCTTCTTTAATTATTTTAAAATAATATTGATGCCATAGTATATCTTGATAATTAGATAATTTGGTTTTAGCCTGTGTTGCCATGGCAACAGGAATGTCATTGTGATGTTCAGCCATGGCACCAGCTGTGTCAACAAGAAAAGGCATTTGATGTCATCTCTGTTGCCATGGCAACAAGAAAAGCATTGTGATGTTCATAATCATCAAAGGTGATACTTGACTCACTGCCAGATTACTGTCACTTGCTGCCTTAACTACCGACGAGTTCACCACTGTGACTTTCGGTAGTTTAAAAAGCATTTTTTCTACACAAAAAAACAAGAGATCTTAACTAACTTTTGTAAGTACGGAGTTACTTTTATATTTAGTTATATATACACTTTATATTTTTTTAACTGTATTTAATTTCAAATTAGGCGCTAAGCGGGTGTAAATCTCATATCTATGTAAGAAAATCTTTGGCTGCTTCTTATACTGAGACTCCATGCATCCCTGAGTTTATATTTTAAAGGTTTATATTATTCTGATATGGTTTATCTTGACATAATTGTCATTAAGTAGCAAACATTTTCTATGTTCTCAGCTGGGAGACTTGGGGCGTCAACAAAATTTACAATTCCTATTAGTTTTTTTTCTCCGTCTTAGAAATCTTATTCAACGTGGGGTGGGGGCTAACATATTCCCCTCCCCCCAATGTTTCCTTGTCCTATAACCATCCAAATATCCCCACAGACTTTTCTTGAACTTTAATTGTATGTTTCTACTTTTATTTTATAGAAAGCTGAAAATGTAATTTAATATTATAAATTGTTTTTAGTTGTTTTTTGTTTTTGCATAACATGAGAAGATTTACAATATTTATTTTCTTTATAGGATTAATTAGAAATGAATACAATATTTCCAAAAAGCTTCAAAATTTTTTTAGAAGAAAGAAAAGGTAAGACTGAAACCTCTTCCTTTACTAAACTTATTTGGAATTCATGATCAGACGAATACACTGGCAAATCCATTATTATAGACATCACCCAACCAATCAATAATTAACATGCATTTGCCTCAATCTGTCTTTTTTTTTTTTATTCTGTTGTCTATGGCTTTGGCTTTTGCTCTTGTTTCCTTTTCTTTAGTGTATCAATTGGTTAATTAATTTCCAATAAATTCTTAATGGTATTTGTATCTTTTCACTCCAGGAAAACATTGATATCAAAGGAAAGATGTATCACCCGACCCCAGAGTCTAATTCTGAGAAACCTCTCGGTATGAAAAACTGCCTTTATTTATGCTAAGTTTATGAACTTTTTTGTTTCTACTGTATATACGATAGTAAATCCATTTTATAAATGAAATGAATTAAAATAAATATCTATTTTTGGACTGTAGAAGCAACGAGGAAACCAAGAAAAACTCAGAAAACTCAGAAACCAGCATTTTCCTGCTTATTTGGATTGTAGGACCAGGGTAAGTGTTTAAGCCTTGAGGGCCCTGTATGTATAGGATAGAGATTGTGGGTTTTTGGGTATGATATTTAAGCTTTCTGGTCATGGACATGTTTGTGGGACTTGCTGATATGAGGGAATTAGATTTTTCTACATGAAAAGTGATTTCTGCTTCCCATATTTAAAAAGGTGGTCCCCTCCCAACCTGCTATAGCTCCGGAAGTTCAAATTACCAATAAGATTTCTTAAAAAAGATAGTCTTGATATTCAAAAATGAGAGTGCCTAATCTATTTTATATCTCTCTTCACCAAGACAACATGGGCCATTGCCCCTTCTATTCTATTAATAAGTTTATTTACATATGCTGTCACAAAGGAAAAGCTTGCTTGCTTACTTTCTTTAATATAATTAATTATTTCATATAAATTTTATTATTAGAAAAAAATATAATATATATATATATATATAGATTTCATTTTAATTAGTATTCACTTTGTTCCATTTGTTTGAAATGCAGTGTTGATGAAGATGCACCTGAAAATATGTAAAAGGAAAAGTAGTTGAAAAATTTTGCAAACGAGAAGGAATAAATTAGTCTACCAGCCGTGTTGATGAAGATCCCACATGAAGAATATGTAAAAAAAAAGTTAAGTTGCAAACTTGGAAACAGAAGGAGAAAATTAGTTTACCATGCCGTGTTTGATGAAGAGCACATGAAGAATATGAAAAAAAAAAATGTTTGTTGCAAACGTTGGAAATGAGAAAGAGAAATTAGTCTGCCATGCATTGTTTGATGAAGATGCCACATGAAGAATATGTAAAAGAAAATGTAGTTGAAAATGTTGCAAAACGAAAAAGGGAGATAATTATTTCTGCCATTGCATTTGTTGTAAGATGCACCTGAAAGAATATTTTAAAAGAAAAATAGTTTGGCAAATGAGAAAGGAATAATTGTTTTTACCCCCCCCCAGGTAAGGTTTTTGAGGAAAACATTGCTAGTCTGAAGATCAAAATATGTGTCACCCCAGAATAAAGCATAAAAGATAGAGAAATATTTTTTTAGTTTCTTCCATATTCAGCTTAAAGTATTGAATAAATCAGTTTAACAACTTGATGTTGGTTGTAAACGATTGGACAAACCCTGGCAAGAAAACAAAATAAAACATGGGAAATTTTTGGGATGGACCAGACAGGAAAATACCAGACTTGTCAATGTTTGGGCTTGAACCAAAAAAAACACCTCTTCCCAAAGCTGGCCAATGATTTTTCACTACAGTAAATGTGTTTTTGCCAAATTAAAGAATCATTATTTTTAATCAGTATTTTTCTTTTGTTTTTTAGTTATTTCAGAGAATGCTTTGGAAATGAAAGAAGGATGTTCCTGCTCAGCAGATGGTGAGTTTGTGTTTGTATACGATTTTTTTCATGACGGGAAAGTAAACTACAGAGGAAAATAAGATTCTGCAGCTCAGGGGGCCCAGGAGTATAGGGGCCCCAAAGGCCCCTAATTGAAATCATTTAAAATTTAAATTTATTGAAATTAACTGGGGGGCCCAGAAATATCTAGTTACGTCACTATTCATTTTCGATTTCCCAACACTAAAACAACTAATGTTTGCACATATCTGTCCAGCCATTTTACCAAAGCTTACTCTTTAATAATTCAAATTCATCAATAATCACTTATATTTTAGATTTTTTTCTTGAAGAAAAAAAATTTTCCTTTTTTTATGGGCCCTTAACGTGTTATGATCTAGGCCTGTGGGGTGTAAAATTCCCCTTTAAATTTGGGGAAAACAGCGAAAAAAAGTCAGTCAGTAACCCCAAAAATACACCTGCAAAAAAAAAAGGGTAAAACGAAAACCTTAAATAAAAAGGGATTTTAAAAATTTCCCCAAAAGGGGACATTTTTTAAAAAAAAAAGTTTTTTTTCCCCAATTTTAAAAAACCAGTAATATAAATACAAAATTAAAATCAATGAATTTTAAAAGTGTTTAAATTTCCCTAATAAAATTAAAATATTGAAAGTCAAAAATGTTGGGGTCAATTTAATAATATAAGTGATTTGGTGCTTCCATGGTGATATGTCCAACTAACCAGAAAACCTGGGTTTTAAATTTTAAAAAACCATTTTGGGATTTCTTTTGGAAAATTTTGGAATGACTGTAATTTCTCATCAAAGACAAATTATAATGGGAGCAAACCAGACTTGGTCTTCTTCCTGGTGAGGGGTCTTTTTTAAAAAATTTTTTTTTTTTTACGGGGCCGCAAAAAAAAATGTATTTCCTAATTTTGAAATCACGGGGAAGTTGTTTCCTGGGGGCACTTATTTTTTCTCATACATATATAATATCTTAAATTAATATTTTTATCTCTTCTCTAAATCCTCGTTTTTCTACTATTTAAAGGGTTAATCTTTTATGAGCCAAAACCACAATTACACAAGGAATTTTTTGTTTTTTTTCTTCCCTTTGGGGTGCAAATCCTATGAATTTTCCCCCTAGTGGATATAGGGTCCAAAGGGGAAACCTTTTCATGCCCGGCCCTTTTCCCGCTATGAATATGGATTTCCCAAAAAGAGAAGATTCCAAAAAACATTTTTACAAAATTTTAAACAAAGTTGGGGGGTAAATGTATTCTTTCTTTCGGTTTTTGGGCCCAAAAAAACCCCCCAATGATTTTTTGGATTCCAATCCAGCACTTCTTTGGGGTGCCCTTTTTGGAAAGGGGATTCTTGTTTGTAACTAAGCTTAATATTTTTTAATTCAGTTTTCCCGGGGTTTAACAATGGGGACTGCCCCCTATTTTTAGGGTTCCCCTTGGGGTTTTCTTGTTACTTTTTAACAGATTACACCCTTTCCTCTTGGCCAAGCTGGGGGAAAAACATCATACATAAAGCTCTTGGTTTAGGTAGAGACTTATCTTTACAGTTCCTCCCCTTCCTTTAAAATTTCAAGGGGTTACCTACTAGTGCAGTTGGGAAAGCTCATTCATTTTTTAAATTTCCAATAGGTTTTTAATTTTCCCCTAATTGGGGCCCCTTTCGCCCCCCCAATTAAATTTTTTTTTTATAGTAACAACATTTTTACTAATCCTACGGCACTCCCTTTTTTAGGTCTTTGAGCAAAAAACGGGGGAAAAACGGGAAGGGGCTATCCTTTTTTAAGGATTAAAATCTTTTGCAGGGGTAAAGGGACGCGTATGCTATGTAATTTTTTTCTTATGTTTTTTTGCAACATACACTAAACTTTGGGTCTCCACAATTCTACTTGTATTTTTGTTCTGGCATTTTTCCTGGTTTACTTTTTGGTTTTTTTTCCAGTGTTCCCCCAAGGGAACGCACCTCCAGCTCCAAATCGGAAAAGGCCCCTTCCTTCGCCTTTTTGCCCCTTTGGGCAAAAAAATTATATCTTTTCATTTTTTCAAAAAGGGGACTTTTACCCCCCGATATGATTTGGGGGCAATTACAGGAAAAACGTTTTTAAACCGGGGGTTTATGGGGAGGGTCACAAAAAAAAATAACCGCTAGTATCCCGAAACACACCCCCAAAAAAAACCCTTTTTTTAAAAGGGGGTTTTTTTTACATAACTGCTTGAGTATCCCTTTCCCCTTGGAAAAGGCCCCCTCAATATTTGGGCCTAATATTTGGTGTTTTTTTTCACTTATAACAAATACCCTACATTTTATACATTCACTGCTCATTTTTTATTTTTTTTTTGCAGTTTCTATTCAGCTTTATTTTTTTGGGGCTGCAATTTTTGGCTATCTAAACGTTCATGGGTGAACTAATACACACGGGGGGTTGCCTTTCCCGATTTTTGCTTTTTATTTTTTTTTACATTTTTAAAAAACTGAAGTAAATATTCTTTTGCTTTTTTTCCTTTTTTTTAAAATTTTCGGGGAAAAAAAATGGGAAAATTCACTATAGGGAGGGTTTTTTCCCAAAAATTTACTGATTTTGGCACTGCAAAATTTTCTTTTATAATAAATTTTTCCGGGGGAGAGACTGATGGAATGACAATCTCTTTTCCTATAGAAAAAACATAACAAAAAAAAAATTTGGTAAAAAAATAACTTCTTCCTTTAATTTTAAAGAAATTCTCTTCTCTTTCTCCCCTTGGGAATAAAATTTTGGAATAACCAAAACCAAGGGGAACCCCCATTTTTTATGGCCCCGAAATCTTTACATCCCTACTATACGAATCAGTCACTGGGGGGCCGGGTGGCCCCTTTTTTAAAATTTTTCGTCGAAGGTAATCCCCTTTGTAATCGACTAAACAAAGACTGTCTGGTAATTTCTGTACTTTTCTTTTTTTTTAAAGCATTTTTTTTGGGTTGGGGAATAATACTTAATTTACACATAAAGGCAAAAATTTTTAAAACCCCCAATTTAAAAAATTTAACAAAAAAAAAATTTTTGGAAAATTTTTTCAATTATAAAAAAAAAAAACCATTTTAAAATTTTCTTGGGGGTTTCCCTTTTTAAGGAAGAAAAAAAATTTTTAATTTTATAAGTGTAACCCCCAGACAACCGACAACCCACCCGACCTGCCCACGGTCCCGTAATATCTTTGTACGGGAAAACCCATGATTTTTCCAAAAAAGGGAAGCCCCTTTTATTTTCACTTTAAACCCTGATAATGATTTCCTTCATATTCTCTTTTTATATAAAAACATATTTTTAAAAAACCCCCCCAAATTTATTCACTGAGAGCCGGAATGAGCTTTATCTTAAGTGGGGTATAACTTGGATTGCCGGGGATTTTTATTTGGGTCCCAAACCTGGAAGGCCCACCCCAAACCGCCCTTCTCTTTTTCCCGCCTTACCCCCAAATTGGGGCCAATTTATTTAATTTTAAACCAAAAATATGGGGCCGCTCATAAAAATTTCTTCCTCAACCTTTTGGGAGTCAAAATTCCCAAAAACCTTTACATTAGTTCCTTTAATTAAAAATCCACATTTTGAATTAAATTTTTTTCTAAAACCTTACTAATACATAAAACCAATTAAATACATTACTTGGGGCCCCCCTGTGCATTGTTTCTAAAAATTTATTTTTAAACTGTAAATTTTTAGCTCTTTTAAAAAATTTTTCCAGGACGTCTTGGGTCCGGCAAAAAGGGGTGAGGATTAAAAACAGTATTCACAAAAATTTTTTGGGCACCTTCTTAGGGGAATGTTTGAAAATGTAATTTTCCCCTTTTTTGTTTTAATTATCCATTTCTCACATCCTCAAAAGTTTTGCTTTTTCCCCCCTTTTTAGGATTTTGGGCAAACGGGAAATATTTGTATTAGTTTTAATACTCTTTTTTTTTCTTATCTTTACAGGGATTAGCCCTGGGGGGTTTTAAACAAAAAAAAACAAGTCCAGCCCCCATTTTTTCCTACAATTAAAACTCCTTTTTTTCACTTTAGAAGCCTTGAAATTGCCTCCCCCCGTTTCGGGCCAAAAACCCTTTTTAAGGACACAAAAAGGGCCCTTAAAAGAACTGGATTGTGGCTTTAATTTTCATTTTTCAAAACTAAACATGGGGAAAAATTTCCTTTCAAAAACGACTTGAATGGGCCCAGAGAAAGAGGGGGCCACCTTTCTTATCACATTCATAAGGGGGGTTCTGCCCTAAAGGCATAAAAAGTTTATAGAAAATCCCCCCAATCGGGGGGCCCCCGGGCCCCTTTGCCCTGCCACTAAAAAAACAAGCACGGGGGGGGTGGGGGGATTTCCAAATTTCAATGGAATTTGCTTTTTGGCATCCAATATATATAAAATATATATATATATTTTATTGTTTTTTATATATATTTTAATATACTTTTTTGGGAATTTGAAAAACATCTAAAATTTTCCCCTTATAAAACATAAAGGTTTCCCAGTAAAATTTTAGCATTTAAAAGAAAAAAGGGCCAAAACCAATAAAAAAAACACAAGTACATTCAACCTGAGTTTTTATGTCATTCTTAAAAAGGGGCTTTTTAAGTACATTTTTGGGTTGCACGGGGCCTAGGGTTTTTGCCCAAAAATAAAATACATCTTTAGTGGGGGGGGTTTATTCAAGGGGGGGATTTTTGCCTGGTTTGTGCCCTTCGGGGGACAGTTGTTTTTAAAATAACAATTTTCCAGTAGTTTTTTTTTACAGCATATTTGCCAGTAAAAAGGGAATATCATTTTTCCATAAAAAAAGGGGAAAATTCTAAAAATTTCTCTAAATCCAAAAAAAATTGGGAATTTTCCCTGTTATTTAAACCCCCAAAAATATTCTTTTAAACGGGGACCGGGAAACGGGGAGGCAAAGGGGCAGGGGTTTCAGAGGCAATAAAACGTACTCTTCTATTTCCCTTTCCCAACCATTTAGATCTGTTTCCCTTTCAGAAACCCTAAAATTTAAAAAGGGTTGGGAAACACTGGGAGAAGCAAAAAAGAAAATTTGGGGTTAACAGCTATCCCTTTGGGTTACTGGGGGGCTTTTTTGATTCCCTTTTGGGTCAAATTAGTGAGGGGTGAATTTCAAACCCATTTCGTTTTGGGTTGAAAATTCACTTTAATGGGGAAAAAAAAATTGAAAAAAAAGGGGGAGCAAGGGGATTTTTTCAAAATTTAATTTTTTTTTTTCCCCCATACAAAAAAAATTTATAGGGGTTTTTTTTTGGGGTGAAATGTTTCGCCATAAATTTAATTCTTTTACCGTTTTTTCAGTTTTTTGTCTTTTAAATTTAAAAAAAAAAAATCCCCAAAAATTTTCCCCCATGAACCGCATTTCGGGAAAAACCCCCAGTTTTTTGGTACTTTGGGGGCCCCCCAAACCCCGGGCCCCCTGTTCCTGGCCGGAAAAAAATTATTTTGATCCAAAATGTTTTTAAAATGGGAAAAAAAATTGCAAGAATAAAAAAAGGGCCCGATTTTTTTTTCCAGAAAAGGGGGCAACCCTAGCTTTTGCCCCTTTTTTCTCTAAAACCCGGCTAAACCACCCCACGAGTTCAAACAGAAAAGCCCCCCCGGGCCCCAGTCCAACCCTAGATACTAGGTTCCAACCTGCCTCGGGTAAAAAAAGTTTTAACATAACTAATTTTTATTTATAGGGAAAAAACCAAAAAAAAAAAGGGAAAGGGCCGGTTTTTTTCCCAGAAAAGGTGAAAACCCCCCTAGCTTTTGATTGTTTACGGGGAAAGGGGTGGATAGATTTACCCCAAATAAAACTAGAAGTCTTACGGGGGCCGCTTTATTTTACAGAAAGAAAAAAATTGAAATGAAGTGGCTGACCCCCTACGCCCTAGGGGTTACCCTGGGGGAAGGAGTTGATAAAAAAAAAACACTCCTGTTTTAAACTACATTCTGGGCGGGCTCGGGGAAAATTTTAAAAAAAACGGGGTCACCCTGACTGGGGGCCGAAGCATCGGGGGACTGGGGGAATCAGAATAGCCCCTGGAATTTCAGTAACACAGAGGCCCAAACATCCCCCACCAGCCCACTAAATACTGACTGTCTACGGCACCTCATAACAGCTTCTCTGGCATTTGCCAGAATCCACAGATTGCCAGTCCGGGCCTGGCCTGAAGTGTCTCTCCCGGATTCCCCATAATAAGTTACTGCTACAGATCTGTACAATCGTGTGTGTGGGTAGGGTTGCCACCTGGCTGGTATTTTACCGGCCTGGCCAGTAAAAATGTTGGTTGATCCCAATGTTATTAATAGGGATAAAAGATAAACATATATTAAGGCCAGTATTTTTCTTCTGTAAAAGGTGGCAACCCTATGTGTGTTTGTGAACATATGAGCCAATGTAAAGCTAAACATATGTATAACCGACATGAACACACAGGATTTATGTTAATAGCAACAAAATTCACAATTGTTTCTTTTCTTTGTTGATTTTTTGTAAAAGAAAACGTAAATAAACTACTTTTAAAAAAAAAACTGATGAAATATTGGAAAGATCTGGGGACAGCTGCCATAGAATGCAACTAACTTGAAAAAAACAGTCTTTTTTGCTGTTGTTCCCTCATAAAGTATCAGTTGTGAGCACAGGGGACAAGCTAGAGAGCAGACACCACCAGCCTGACGAGCCCTAATGCTCTGACTGACGGCAATATCGGATTAGGCTGGTGGGACCCCAGAAAACCCAATATTCATGGACACTGCCAACCCAGACCCGTTCTGTCCTGTTTCCCCTCGTCCGGCTCAATGTGATCCCAGAAATGAATTAGGGAGTCGGGAAGTAGTTGTTGCTGGTGCCAGTAGCAGTTAGGGTTGCCACCTGGCCAGTATTTTCCAGGCCTGACCAGTAAAAATGATGGTTGATCCCAATGTTATTAATAGGGACAAAAGATAAATATATATAGGAAGGCCGGTATTTTTTCCAGAAAAGGTGGCAACCCAAGTAATGGTACAAGGTTTGACACTGGGAGAAGAGCCCTTCAGTTGACACAGCGAGCCCTCTGGTAAAAACTCCAACTGTGACTAGAAAATATAAATGACGTCTGATGAAATATTGCAAAAATCAGGTGGCAGTAGCAGAAGCAGGCAACTAACTTGAATAAAACTGTCTTTATTTGCTGTTTATACTCTCATAAAAGTATAAGTAATGTGAGCACAGGGAGACAAGCTAGAGAGCAGACAACCAACAGCCTGCCGTATCCTAATCACACTACTGCGTGTGGCACCAACGCTGAGGTACTTGATCACTCCCGCCAAACAACTACGCGCCACAAGACTGCACGTAGTTGTATAAGTAGGGAAGGCGCGGCAGAGAGTAGTGAGGGGCGTGTCAGGGACAACGGATTTATTTGAATTCGTGTTGTAATTCATCCCCTGGCCGCTGGAGGTCGCACACTTTCTCTCACTCAACCAGCGCAGAGATGAGCTCTATGGTTTACAAGCACGTTTCCAGGATGCCTCAGCTGCTCTGAGAAGAGACTGCGCTGCCCGTATCCAATGGCAGCTGTTCCACCCCGTACGGAGGAGACCGGCCCATTCACTAGGCATGGGGGGGGGTGCAGTCCTCTAGTTGTGTGACACAGCATCATTGAGACTACGAATATGAGCAGCCTGATTTCTGTGATCCCCCATACTCCCTATTAATTGTTACTGAGAATTGTTCTGCCCTGTTTTACTTCTCTGTCAGCTTAACCTTTAGCTCAGGGACCCCCCACATTATGGAATATTGCTAGGCATCCATTTTGGGGCCCAAGGGTTAAGAATAATTCACGTGATTCATTGTAACTTCTCTTTCCTACTGTAAAAAAGCGATTTTATAGTGTTTAAAGGGAATCCTGGAGTCTCGTTCCCTACTGGACAGTATGGGGGCCCTTAAAGGAACAGTCACACCAAAAAAAGTTTTCATTTATTTTAACAAGAGACTGAAATCTGAAAAGGAGAGGCCTGAATAGAACGTTGAATAATAAAAAGTATCAATAACAATACATTTGTAGCCTTACAGAGCATTTCATTTTTTAGATGGGATCAGCAACCTCCCATTTGAAAGCTGGAAAGAGTCAGAAGAACAAGAAGGCATTCAATTCTAAAACTATAAAAAAAACTAAATGGAGACCAATTGAAAAGGTGCTCACAGTTGGCGATTCTATAACACACTAAAACGTAATTTTAAGGTCAACCACCCCTTTAAATCTGCACCCCTATCAGTGTTATACAGAAAGAATCACCCCTAGTGCCCAATCTCTTGCAGCCCTGTGTTTATGTTCAAGTTTGTGCCATTGCAGAGGCTTTGGGGGAAGTGCTGAATGCTCTGCAGTTGCCTACAGGGAGTGCCCGGCTGGAAGAGACGAGGGAATTCTGGAAATGACCTTGGAAAAGTCTTGCAGCTTCTTTTCCCGGCAGCCGTACAGAACTATGGATTTAGTCCTGCTGGTGAAGGTGAGTGGAAGAGAATCATATTCAGTAGAAATGTCTTTACTGCTGGGAAAGCTAAATAACTTTCCTGTAGAGATGCACTGAATCCAGGATTCGGCCGAATTCTTCTGCCTGGCCAAACCGAATCTGAATCCTATTTTGCATATGCAAATTAGGGGCAGGGAGAGAAATTGCGTGACTTTTTGTCACAAAACAAGGAAGAAAAAATGTTTTCCCCTTCCCATCAGCATATGCAAATTACGATTCGAATTCAGTTCGGTATTGGGCCAAATCTTTCGTAAAGTATTCGGGGGTTTGGCCGAATCCAAAATATTGGATTCGGTGCATCCCTAGTTTCCTGTTTACCTGCCCGTTATTGGACTTGGGAGGCGCTTAAAATCCACTGTTTCTTTATGTTTTTTTAGTGTCCTCAGATTTGCCAGACTTGTGAAGTCATGAATCACAGGACCCTGAAATAGCTGCCATGTCCAGCAAACTGAAGTCCTTCTGCCTTCCACCGTTACCTCTTCCCCCCACGCTGAAACGTCAGTCACTCTCTTTATTTGTTGCACACTCCACCGCTTATTAACCCAGTGAACTGACAGTTGCGGGGGCATGGATTTAAAGGGGAGCTATCTAGAAAATGTAAAATACGATTCAGCATACTGAAATATGAAACGTTTTAAATGTATATAAATTAAATATTCTGCATTGTTTCTGAAATAATCAAGTTTATCTTCACTATTCCTCTCTCAGCATC